>NC_044995.1:19807239-20107239 GCF_008728515.1 Papio anubis
TTTCTGATGGACAATGAGGTTTGACTTACAACTGAAGAACTTCCCACACTGTTTACATTCATATGGTTTCTCTCCTGTGTGAGTTTTCTGATGGCGAATGAGGTTTGATTTCCTACTAAAGGCTTTCCCACACTGAGGACACCCATTGGATTTCTCTCCTGTATGTATTCTGTGATGAACAGTGAGGATTGCCTTCTGGCGGAAGGACTTCCCACATTCATTACAAATATAGGGTTTCTCCCCTGTGTGAATTCTCTGGTGGAGAGTGAGGGTTGTCTTTTGGCAGAAGGACTTCCCACATTCATTGCAAATATAGGGTTTCTCTCCTGTGTGAGTTCTCTGATGCACAGTGAGGGTTGTCTTCTGGATAAATGCCTTCCCACACTCATTACACTGATATGGTTTCTCTCCTGTGTGAGTTCTCTGGTGATCAATGAGGTATGACTTCTTCCTAAAGGCACTTCCACACTGAGGACATTCATAGGCTTTCTCCCCCGTATGTGTTTTGTGATGTCTAGTGAGGGTGGCCTTCTGGCGGAAGGACTTCCCACAATCGATACAAATAAAGGGTTTCCCCTCTATATGTGTTTTCTCATGAAGGGTGAGGGCTGTCTTCTGACGGAAGGCCTTTCCACATTGATTGCAAACATAAGGTTTTTCACCGGTGTGAATTCGCTGATGTTCAATGAGGTATGATTTCCTTCTAAAGTTATTCCCACAGTAAGGACAGTGAAAGGGTTTCTCTTCTGTTTGTGGTCTCTGAGGCATAATAAAGACAGACTTTCTGCAGAGGAATTTCCCATATTTGTTGTAGGCAGAGGGCTTCTTTTCCATAAGATTACTTGGATGGACACTGAGGCTTGACTTTTCTATGAAGGCAATTCCATCTTTATTGTAGTCAAAGGTTCTTTCTCCTCTGTGAGCTCTAGTATGTGTAAAGAGCATTCCTTTCATCAGGAAGGATTTTTCACATTCATTATGGTCAAACGGTGGCTCTGGAGCTTGAACCTTCTGATGCTGAATAAGCTCCTGTTTACCACTGAGAACTCTTTCTGTTTGTTTCTGGAGGTTCACTGCAGGATGAATTTTCTCATGCTTCGTACTGAGGAGTGATTTCTCCCATCCAGTACTGTCCCCACACTTCTCTTTTATGGGGCTTATATTTCTAATGACTAGTTCTGAAATATTTTTCAAAACTTTTCCATCAGGTTTATATTCACATAGTATGGTTTTTGAAATACGGTTCTTGCCTAGAGTAAGTGCTTTACCATAAATATTACTTCTCTCCTTAATTAGTTTTTTGTGATTGATGAATATGAGGGATCTAGAATGCCTGTCTTGGTATTCTTTGAACTTCACTAAGACATCTTCAGTTTTCCCATCTTCTTCTAGAAAAGAATACAATTAACACTGTGAGTCTTCACATAAATGCTATGGATTGGGTATACAGCCAGACAAACTATGGTGAGATTATCTCACTACTCTGATCTACAAAAAGGCCAGAATAAATTACCTCTTGGTAGCGAAAATGTATAAACACAAATACAAATCTTGCTACTCTGTTAAAATGAAGAAAAACTGGCATAAGTAAAAAACATTCATATCTTTGGCATGTTATAAATATAAGCTGCACTGAGAAGGTATAAGAAACACAAGGATGGCCAGGCTCAGTGGCTCATGCCTGTAATCCCAACACTTCGGGAGGCCAAGGTGGGTGGATCACCTGAGGTCAGGAGTTTGAGACCAGCCTGGCCAACATGGAGAAACTCTGTCTCTACTAAAAATTCAAAATTAGCTGGGGGCGCAAGCCTGTAATCCCAGCTACTCGGGAGGTTGAGGCAGGAGAATTGCTTGAACCTGGGAGGCAGAGGTTGTGGTGAGCCGAGATCGTGCCATTGCACTCCAGCCTGGGCAACAAGAGCGAAAGTCTGTCTCAAAAAGAAAAAAAAAAAAAAAAAAAGATAAGTGAGCAGAAGAGAAAGAATGATGAAAGAGGGATTCTCCTTGGAATAGAAGATTCAGAGCTGCTGAAGTGAGCCTACCAAGGGTGCTGAACAATAGGCAATGTGACAGAAAATTATTTAGGAAGAGACAAAAAGCTATACATTGGCCGGGCGCGGTGGCTCAAGCTTGTAATCCCAGCACTTTGGGAGGCCGAGATGGGCGGATCACGAGGTCGGGAGATCGAGACCATCCTGGCTAACACGGTGAAACCCCGTCTCTACTAAAAAATACAAAAAAAAACTAGCCGGGCGAGGTGGCGGGCGCCTGTAGTCCCAGCTACTCCGGAGGCTGAGGCAGGAGAATGGTGTGAACCCGGGAGGCGGAGCTTGCAGTGAGCTGAGATCCGGCCACAGCACTCCAGCCTGGGCGACAGAGCGAGACTCCGTCTCAAAAAAAAAAAAAAAAACAAAAAAAACCAAAAAGCTATACATTATTTATCCCCTCATGACTAAGTAAGTGTTATAAGTGCTTCCAATTCTTTCTTCTTCACTTGCATTGAGCCCATGAATGGTAAATGAACTTTCTCAGCTCATAGTGTTTACAGAAACATTAGTCTATAGTCTAGGCCCTAGATGTCCATACAACTGCAATTTATTTTCTCTTGAAAGCAGAGAATCTGGAAAACATATTCCCATGAGGAATTATCAAATACACCAAAAGACAAAATATATTTCCAACACGAATATAATCACTGTTGTGTATACATATTTTACATATTATATATGTATTTAAATTCATTTTTATTTTTTTGAGAAAGGGTCTCGCTCTATCCCCCAAGCTGGAATACAGTGGTGTGATCCTGGCTCACTGCAGCCTTGGCCTCCCAGGCTCAAGCAATCCTCCCACCTCAGCCTCCCAAGTATCTGGGGCTACAGGTGTGTGCCACCATATCCAGCTAATTTTTTATTTTTTTTTTACAGACGGGGTCTTCCTGTGTTGCCCTGGCTGGACTTGAACTCCTGGCCTCAAGTGATCTTCCAAAAGTTCTAGGATTATAGGCGTGAGCCACAGTGCCCGGAGACTATAGTATTCTGATTGCTGTTACCATCAATTTATTCTGCCAGAGATGGTCAATAATGAAATTCTCCTGACCAACAATTCTAACTTCATTCTTTCAATTTGCCAAATTACTTTTTTCAGCTTCAGGGAAAGATAGGTTTGAGTTTTCCTCCCAATACAGTCACCTTAACTCTGCAATTCCCTGTTGGAGTTGTAAAGGGCTGGATTCTTCGATGTATGTGCAAAGCACTGATTAATCTTAATCATTTTAAAAAAATTATTGTATATCTTACTATAGTTGCCTTACTACCATCCATATTTGGGAGGGCAATTTAAAGATGGATTCATCTTACCTATGATTTACATTGTTATTTATAATAGTCCCATACTGGGAACAGCCCAAATATCCATCAAAAGATGAACAGGTAAAACTGTGTCATGTATTATACAATCGAATACTACCACAGCAATAAGAAGAAACAATGCTGATACACAATGACAACAGGAATGAATCTCAAATATTTTGCAGTGTGTAAGCTTTACGAAAAAGAATACATATCATACAATTCCACTTCTGCGCAGTTCTAGGACATGTAAAACTAATCTGTATTGGTAATTGGAGTTACATTGCCTCCCTAAGCATATACCTCCAAGTATATGCTACTATCCAATTTTTCTTAAAGTTTTCACATAGTCTTTCCTTTTATTGGAGACAAAGTCTCACTCAGTCACTCAGGCTGGAGTGCAACAGCATGGTCTCAGCTCACTGCAACCTCCACCTCTCTGGTTCAAGTGATTCTCCTGCCTCAGCCTCATGAGTAGCTGGGATTACAGGCATGTGCCACCACACCTGGCTAATTTTTGTATTTTTAGTAGAGACAGGGTTTCATTATGTTGGCCAGGCTGGTCTCGAACTCCTGACCTCGTGATCCACCCGCCTCGGCCTCCCAAAATGCTGGGATTACAGGTGTGAGCCACTGCACCTGATCCCCACCCTTTTTTTTTTTTTTTTTTTTTTTTTTTTAAGACAGAGTCTCATTCTGTCACCCAGGCTGGAATGCAGTGGCACAATCCCAGCTCACTGCAACCTTAGTCTCCCAGGTTCAAGCGATTCTCATGCCTTGGCCTCCTGAGTAGCTGGGACTATGGGTGTGTGCCACCACATCTGGCTAATATTTTTTGTAATTTCTAGTGGAGATGGGGTTTCACTGTGTTGGCCTGGCTGGTCTCGAACCCCTGACCTCGAGTGATCCACCGCCTTGGCCTCCTAAAATGCTGAGATTCTAGGCATGAGCAACTGCTCCCGGCTAAGCTTTCACATAGTTTTTCTACCTTTCAGTATCCCGTCTGTCTGAAATTGTAATAAAATTATGGTCTGGAACATTCACTTCAAGATATTTTCCAACAACCTGGGATTTTAACATGATCATTCTATGAAAAGTCCTTGATTTGATAATATAATATTGCTTTCCCAACTAAAACTCACATTTTTGGAGGTCAATATTTTATTGACGATCTTCTCTAAAATCTTCTGAGTATACATTTACACACTGTTATCTGAAGTTAGGGGATACAATGCTGGCAGGTACACCTAAAAAGAACTTAGTAGTAAATGATTTCTAAGTGGATAAGAAAGATATTTTCCTTGCACGGTATAACAGTCAATAAGATAACTACTGAATACCTGGTCTCTGTTACAAGCTGCAGTAAGGAAAGGCAAAAGAGAGGACCTTATTTTGGGGAAATGATGAACCAAATGGAGAAAGAAGTTTCATGTAAAACAACTTCGAATTAGGTACCAAATTACTAGATCATATCAGAGGACATGTCTGCTCACATATTACAGATGTTAAGTAGAATGGGAATGCATAAAAAACAGAAATAGACACAGTCTACACAGTAGTCAAGGTATTTCATGGAGGAAATGAAACTTGATTTTTTAGTTAAGTGATATATTAGTATTGTGTGGTAAAGAATTTAATCTTGCTGCCGGGCGCGGTGGCTTACACCTGTAATCCCAGCACTTTGGGAGGCCGAGACGGGCGGATCACGAGGTCAGGAGATTGAGACCATCCTGGCTAACACGGTGAAGCCCTGTCTCTACTAAAAATACAAAAAATTAGCTGGGTGCGATGGCGTGCGCCTGTAGTCCCAGCTACACGGGAGGCTGAGGCAGGAGAATGGCGTGAACCCGGGAAGCGGAGCTTGCAGTGAGCCAAGATTGCGCCACTGCACTCCAGCCTGGGCCACAGAGCAAGACTCCGTCTCAAAAAAAAAAAAAAAGAATTTAACCTTGCCAAATGAGAGGCCTAACCTTTAACTTCAGTTTCAGGGTGGTAATTTTTAAGGCCTTTGAGTGTCATGGCTAATAGGAGTTTATTTGTTTGCCAGGGAGTCTTTGGCTGCCCAGACAGTAACAATGTGATTTAGGGTAGGGGCTTTGAGTCATGCAGCAAGCATCAGCTCAGCTTCCTAAGGCACTGGAAACTGAGCTCAGTCACGTGGGCAATCAGGCCTATTTGATGGAGCCCCAGTAAAAACTTTGGACACTGAGGCTGTGCTGAGCTTCACTGGTTGGCAGTACTCTGTATGCATCGTCACACAGTGTTGCCAGGATTGCTCTCCATGACTCCACAGCGATAGGGCAACTAGAAGCTGCAAGTTTGGCACTTTCCCATACTCTGCCTATTTCCTTCTTCCCTTGACTGATTTTAATCTTTTGCTGTAACAAATGGTAACTGTGAGTTTAACAGCTTTCACTGAGTTCCATGGGTCTTTTCAGCAAATTATCAAACCTGGCCAGGTGTGGCGGCTCACACCTGTAATCCCAGCACTTTTGGAGGCCGAGGCAGGTGGATCACTTGAGGTCAGAGATTTGAGACCAGCCTGGCCAACATAGTAAAACCCTGTCTCTATTAAAATACAAAAATCAGCAAGGCATGGTGGCACATGCCTATAATCCCAGCTACTTGGGAGGCTGAGAATCACTTGAACCTGGGAGGTGGAGGTTGCAGTGAGCCAAGATCACGCCACTGCACTCTAGCCTGAAAGACAGAGTGAGACTCTGTCTCAAAAAAAAAAAAAAAATTATCAACCCTAAGGGCAGTCCTGGGTATCCCTGAATTTACAGCTGGTGTCAGAAGTAAGGGTGGTCTTGTATGGATTACTGTACCCTCTAACTTCATAGTTGGTTAACTTTGCAAATATATATGGAACATTTAGTATCCATCATATAAGGAAAGGTCCAGCTGTGATGAATAGAACCAATTACAGTTTTCCCTCATTATCCAATCCAAGGGGACAGGTTCCGAAACCCCTAAGGATACTAAAATCCAAAGATGCTCAAGTCCCTCATATAAAATAGTGTAGTATTTGCATATAACCTATACATCTCCTCCTGTACACTTTAAATCATCTCTAGATGACTTATAATACCTAATACAATGCAAATGCTATGCCAACAGCTATTATACTATACTGATTTTTATTTGTATTTTGTGTGTGTGTGTGTGTGTGTGTGTTTGTGTATTTTTTTTCTATTGGCAGTTGGTTGAATCTGCTGATGTGGAAGCCATGAATTGGCGGGCTGATTGTATATGGAGTATATTTAGGACTCTTGAACAAATAAGAGATTATCAAAAGCTCTTAGTCACAGACAGAAATACATTTGGAATGACCAAATGAGGTATGATCCTGTCACCCATGAAAACAGAGGGATTTAAATTTCATATTAAAAAGTGTTATCTTTTTAGCATAATGACAGAATAAACTGAAAAAAAAAAAAAAAAAAACTAGGGAAAAATCATGGCAAATTCAAAGATTAATTACAGCAGCCCACACCTGAAATGAATGATATGGCTCTCATTTTGGAAGCTGTCAATGGCAAATGAGAATATAAGAAGATGTAAAGATATTTTACAGGGTGCAATAATATAACACATTGTAGAGAGATGATTAAGAAAGTATAAGAGATGATGGACTCAATCCTATACTACTTGGGCTGATTATGGGCACAAGAAAATACAGAAACAAATAATAATAAATAAGATTATGGGAACAGGCCTGGCGTGGTGGCTCATTCCTGCAATCCCAGCACTTTGGGAGGCTAAGGCAGGCAGATCACTTAAGGTCAGGAGTTCGAGACCAACCTGGCCAACATGCTGAAACCCCATCTCTACTGAAAATACAAAAATTAGCCAGGCGTGGTGGCATGTGCCTGTAATCCTAGCACTTTGGGAGGCTGAGGTGGGCAGATCACTTAAGGTCAGGAGTTCGAGACCAACCTGGCCAACATGGTGAAACCCCATCTCTACTGAAAATACAAAAATTAGCCAGGTGTGGTGGCATGTGCCTGTAATCCCAGGTATTCGGGAGGCTGAGGAGACAGGATCACTTGAACCTGGGAGGCAGAGGTTGCAGTGTGCCCAGATCACGCCATTGCACTCCAGCCTGGGCAACAGAGCGAGACTTCATCTCAAAGTCTCAGTTAACTACATTGCTGCAGGGCAAGACTGCAAGGAGCCCAAAAGGGAAAGAATGCTAGAGCCCTGAAGGAGCTGAGCAAAGAGTTCAGTGGCTGCTTAGCTCTGAGAAAGAGTTTGCGATTCTAGCCCTGTGCCAACAGGAACCTTGTTAAAATCTTGGTCCCAATACCAGCAAATTGGAAATGTGATATTAAAAGAGAGCAGTTCAGCATGGATTCATGAAGACCAACATGGGGCAGTCCCTTTCTGGTATTTTTAAACGCACTGAAAATTTTAAAGCAGAGTGGAAAAACAGGCAAATAAAACAAAATAAAAGAGCAAAAAATCCTGGTCCATTCATCTTTGTCCTGGGTTAGGTGAAAACAAAACAAAACAAAACAAAACAAAACAAAACAACCTTGGTCTTTCCATTGAGACTCCAGAAGGGCTGTGTTTTAGGAGTAGAGACTGCATCCCAGGACTCAGGACAACACCATAAAACTTTAATCAACAAGGCCCAGTCCTTGGGCATGTCCACCGAAGGGCCCAGTTTTAGAAAGATTTCTGTCAAGTCGGTTTAGCTGGAATCCCCTATTCTCAATATCTGATCTCTCGCCTCACCAGACCCTGCAGGTGATATCTGATCACCATGACCTGCTTTCAATAGGAATCCTGGTAGGTCAGCTGAGCAAGATTACCCTATCCACTCAGTAATTTCCCATCACGGCCCCTCTCCCCCAACTATAAATTTCCTCTCTTCCTTATCGTATTCAGAGTTGGCCCATTCTCTCCCCACTACTTCAAAACCCCATTGTAGCAGTCCCTGAGATCTGCCTTACAAGTGTCAGGATAATGTTTTTCTTTAGTATTTATAGTAACACAGCTTGGATAGGAACAGATTGATTATTGGACCCCTTTGGCATCTCACCCAGAACCCCAAGTGCACACCTTTTGAGCCTTAGTCTTCACTCCTGACTGACTGGGGACCCATTGGTGAGTCGGACTCCTGGTCCACCGCTCTGGACAAACTCCCATTGAAGCTGGTACAACATTTTGATTCCTTAGATTCTGAGCATACTCTAGAGGCTGGGTTAGAATCCTAGGTTCCTCTGTTTATATGAAGTTGGGTCAGAGACATTGGTTTCTTTGTTTAAAAAGTACCTGCTGGGCTACAGGTCTTTCTTCCTGTGTCTTTCTTTTGGGTGGGAATTCACTTCCTGACTCTCGGGGCTAGAAAATTCTTGACCTGTGAGGCCTCTCTGTTTGATCCTGTTGCTCCCATGGGAACTTCTCAGTTGACTGATGGTGTATGTTCCCCTGTTGGTATATGCTCTGCCAGCTTCCTCCACTTCCTTTCTTCTTGGCATCACTTTACTAAGGATTCTCTAAACTGGCTCCTGTAAGACCTCTCCTTTCCCACTGCTCCACTCCTCCTTCCTCCTCTCACCACCTCTGATCATTCCTTCAGTTCCCCTGAATCCTTTGACATGTGGCCCTTCAGAACTGCTCCATCCCTTTATCCACCCTGCCAGACCTTTCCCTTCCCACTCTAACCCCTACAGTCACTTGAACTTTAGGTGCCCTGCCCCACATTGGGGGCACTGAAGGGGCCCCCAAAGGAAACACCTGTGGCTGAGAAGGAAAAAAGGGCTAACTGGAAACAAAGTAGATATTTTATTCACTCAGCCAAGCTTTGGAGACATCCAGATAGCTCAGTGGCACACCTAAAATTTAGTCACAGCTTCCATATGATTATATAACAGGGAAAATGAAAATCTGAAAATCCCCTCCACAAATATTGGCTAAAAAGCATTAGCCCACACATTGAACAGCTAACCTTGTTCCATGTGTCAGAAACACAATTCAGATAAAAATATAAAGTGGAGCAAAGATAAGGTGTAACACTATTTTACTGACTCCTGGCTAACATTTTAGAATGAAAGTTATAAGATCTCTGTTTGGGACTGTCTGCCTATGTATGTCTATGTATGTATATTATGTATATGTGATATTTTCTTACCTCGAGATGGTATTAATTATTTATTTAAACATTTTAGTTATTTAGAGATGAGGTCTCACTGTTGCCCAGGCTGGAGTGCAGTAGTGCATAGCTCTCTGCAGCCTTGAACTCCTGGGCTTAAGTGATTCTCCTGACTCAGCTTTCTGAATAGCTGGATCTACAAGTGCACACCACTGCACTGGGACACATTTTTTTCAGAGACTGGGTCTTGCTATGTTGCCCAGGCTGGCCTCACACTCCTGGCCTCAAGCGATCCTCCTGCCTCAGCCTCCTGAGTAGCTGGAATTACAGGTGTGAGCCACAGCACTTGGCCAAAGTAATGTATAAACTCCCTTAAAGAGTTTATTCAAATTGTTTTAAGATAAAAATGAGTGTTTGTGTAAGTGAAATGTTCCTAACACCCCCAGAAATATAGGAACGAACCCAAAGGCCTTTCAAGTTCATGTGACTTGGGGTAAAATTTTGATAACTGAGTTTAATATTTTTGGTTTAATAAGAAGAGGTGCATCTATGAGCACATATTTTTATTTTACTTGGCTTTACTAGTCAAATAAGTTACTATTGTATTTACTATGTTTAAAACTATAAAAACTATACATTCAACTTAAGAAAAAAGGCACAAATAAATATGTAGTAAAAATGAATTGTCTGATATCCATTATTTCATATACATCAAACACAGCAGGAAAACAAAATAAAACAAACCTATGCATTTAACTTTTCAGGTTTTCCTGATTTGCTTTTAATTGCCTTTTACTTGTATATGCTATACAGTTAACAAAGAAGTGACTTGAGATAATGGCTAGTTTTGTTTAATGTATTATGAAATTTTCATGAACAATCCAAACATAATAAATACTATTTGTGTAGGTCAATATAAGTGGAATAAGAGTTTTATAAATAGGCTTTTCCACAGTTGTTTCATAATATCTGCCTAAAAACAGTTTCCAAAATCTTCTTGGTAACCTGCAACCTAAGAGTCATGCTAAGTTAACTAATACTCATTTATAATTTCTAAGATAAACTACTGCAACATTCATTATTGAACATAAGTTTAAATTTACATACTTTTGGCTCTTTAATTTTATACAGAATAGAAAGACTAAACATATTTGGATCTGTTAAACGCTAAAAAATTGTACTATGAGAAAACATGTATTGATAAAGTTGTGAGATGATGTATTCATAACATTTGCTAATCTGTTACAGCATGCTAGTATGTAGCAGATAATTCACAACTATCTACTTCTTAGTTTACTCTGTTAAAAGGTTACTAATGGTTAACATTATAATCACTATATGTAATTAAAACTACTAAAAATAGGCAGGGGGCAGTGGCTCACGCCTGTAGTCCCAGCACTTTGGGAGGCTACGGCGGATCACCTGAGGTCAGGAGTTCGAGACCGGCCTGGCCAATATGGTGAAACGCCATCTCTACTAAAAAAACACAAAAATTAGCTGGGCATGGTGGTGCGCACCTGTCATCCCAGCTGCTCCTCAGGAGTCTGAGGCACAAGAATCGCTTGAATCCGGGACTTGGAGGTTGCAGTGAGCTGAGATCCTGCCACTGTACTCCAGCCTGGGCGACAGAGCGAAAGACTGTCTCAAAAAAAAAAAAAAAAATAATAATAATAAAATAAAGAAAGAAAGAAAAAGAAAGAAAGAAATGGTTCATTGCAACCTCTGACTCCCAGGTTCAAGCAGTTCTCCTGCCTCAGCCTCCTGAGTAGCTGGGATTACAAGCGTGCACCACCACGCCCAGCTATGTTTTGTATTCTTTTAGTAGAGACGGGGTTTTGCCATGTTGGCCAGGCTGGTCTTGAATCCTGACCTCAGGTAATCCACCCACCTAAGCCTCCCAAAGTGCTGAGATTACAGGCATGAGCCACTGTGCCCGGCTCACTCTTACTATTTACAATAGCATCAGAAATATTAAAAGCTTAGAGAGGGCCCGGGGCGGTGGCTCACGCCTGTAATCCCAGCACTTTGGGAGGCCGAGGTGGGCGGATCATGAGGTCAGGAGACCGAGACCATCCTGGTAAACACGGTGAAACCCCATTTATTCTAAAAATACAAAGAAATTAGCCGGGCATGGTAGCGGGCACCTGTAGTCCTAGCTTCTTGGGAGGCTGAGGCAGGAGAATGGCATGAATACGGGAGGCGGCGGAGCTTGCAGTGAGCGGAGATCGCACCACTGCACTCCAGCCTGGGCAACAGAGCGAGACTCCGTCTTAAAAAAAAAAAAAAGCTTAGAGAGAAACTTAATGAGCAATACTTAAGACTTCTATACTAAAAACAGGAATTTCTTACAGGAATTAGAGAAGCTAACTAAAATGGAAAGCTATAGCATTGTCATGAACCACAGAACTCAATATTGCTAAGACATTAGTTCTCACTAATAAAAAACCTAGCACGTTTATCTAAAGAAATCAAGAAGTTGATTCCAAAATGAAATTGAGAAGAAAATGACCTAGAATAGCTAAAAGTTGTTTTCGTGTGTTTGCTTTTTTTTTTTGAGATAGAGTCTCACTCTGTTGCCCGGCTAGAGTGCAATGGCACAGTTTTGGCTCACTGCAATCTGTGCCTCCCAGGTTCAAGAAATTCTCCTGCCTCAACCACCCGAGTAGCTGGGACCACAGGCGTGTGCCACCATACCTGACTAATTTTTGTATTTTTAGTAGAGATGGGGTTTCACCATGTTGGCCAGGCTGGTCTTGAACTCCTGACCTCAGGTGATCTGCCCGCCTCGGCCTCCCAAAGTGCTGGGGTTACAGGCATGAGCCACTATGCCTGGCCCTAAAAGTTTTTAAAAAGCACAAAGTTAGAAGACTTACTCTAACTGACTTCTAGACTTCTTATAAAGTTAC
The DNA here is from genome assembly GCF_008728515.1 of Papio anubis. Taxonomy (NCBI): domain Eukaryota; kingdom Metazoa; phylum Chordata; class Mammalia; order Primates; family Cercopithecidae; genus Papio; species Papio anubis. The sequence goes on from NC_044995.1 coordinate 19,819,593, forward strand.
AATAATCAAAGACCAGGTGGTATTGTCAATGTGACTTAAAATATGTCCAAAGAAACAACAGATTGTCCAAAAATAGACTGACACAAATGTGATCAATTTTCTCTATGATCATCAGAGTAATTCAGGCAACAAATACTGATGGAACAAATTGATAACCATATAGAAGAATAGACTCTCGAACCCTACTTCACATCATAAAAAAAACATGAGGTGCATCACAGAACTAATCATAAAAAGCAAAATATACAGCCAGGTGCAGTGGCTCACACCTGTAATCCCAGCACTTTGGGAGGCTGAGACAGGCAGATGAGCTAAGGCTGGGAGTTCGAGACCAGCCTGACCAACAAGGAGAAACCCCGCCTCTACTAAAAATACAGAATTAGTGGGGCGTGGTGGTGGATGCCTATAATTCCAGCTACTTGGGAGGCTGAGGCAGGAGAATCGCTTGAACCTGGGAGGCGGAGGTTGCGGTGAGCTGAGATTGTGCCATTGCACTCTAGCCTGGGCAACAAGAGCAGAATACTGTCTCAAAAAAAAGCAAAATATACACACAAAATACAGAGCACTATCCTCACCATACCTAGAAAAGAGAACTATCCTCACTATACTTAGAAAAAGACAAATATTTGTTTGAGAGGTCAAATAATTAATTATAAAAGAAACAATGATTAACTGAAATTCACCAAAGTTAAAAACTTCTATTCCTCAAAAGACACAATTAAAATGAATACGCAAGTCATAGACTAGGGAAAATATTTGTAATACGTACATTGAACAAAAGATGTCTATCCACAATATGTAAACAATTCCTACTACTCAAGGAAAAATAGATACTACTTAAATAAAAAATGGATAAAACACTTGAACAGGGCTGGGCATGGTAGCTCACGCCTGTAATCCCAGCACTTTGGGAGGCCAAGGTGGGCGGATGGCAAGGTCAGGAGTTTGAGACCAGCCTGGCCAATATGATGAAACCCCGCCTCTACTAAAAATACAAAAAAGTACCCAGTGTGGTGGCGCACATTTGTAATCCCAGCAAATTGGGAGGCTGAGGCAGGAGAATTGCTTGAACCCAGGAGGCAGAGGTTGCAGTGAGCCAAGATTGCGCTACTGCACTCCAGCCTGGGCGACAGAGTGAGACTCCATCTCAAAACCAAAGAAACAAACAAACGAACAAACAAACAAAACACTTGAACAGATGCCTCTAATATAAAAAGCACGTGAAAAGGTTTTCAATATCATTAGCCGTAAAATAAATCTAAATTAAAACTGCGAAGTTGGCCGGGTGCGCTGGCTCACGCCTGTAATCCCAGCACTTTGGGAGGCTGAGGCGGGCGGATCACGAGGTCAGCAGTTTGAGACCAGCCTGATCAACATGGTGAAACCCCGTCTCTACTAAAAATACAAAAATTAGCTGGGCATCGTGGCACACGCCAGTAATCCCAGCTACTTAGGAGGCTGAGGCAGGAGAATTGCTTGAACTCAGGAGGCGGAGATTGCAATGAGCTGAGACTGCGCCATGGCACTCCAGCCCAGGCAACAGAGCGAAACTCTGTCTCAAAAAAAAAAAAAAAAAAAAAAAACTGCACAGTTATACAACAAGAATGGCCAAAATGACCAGAATGGCCAAAATGAACATAAAATGTAGAAAAGAGGTCCCGCGCTCAGCTCGGCCCAAGATGGCGGCTTCCGTGTGCAACGGGTTGCTGGGGCCACGGGTGCTGTCCTGGAGCCGAGAGCTGCCTTGCGCTTGGCGCGCCCTGCACACCTCCGCGGTCTGCGCCAAGAATCGGGCGGCCCGAGTACGCGTAGGCAAGGGGGACAAGCCGGTGACCTACGAGGAGGCACACGCGCCGCACTACATCGCCCACCGTAAGGGCTGGCTGTCGCTGCACACAGGTAACCTGGATGGAGAGGACCATGCCGCAGAGCGAACGGTGGAGGATGTTTTCCTTCGCAAGTTCATGTGGGGTACCTTCCCAGGCTGCCTGGCTGACCAGCTGGTTTTAAAGCGCCGGGGTAACCAGTTGGAGATCTGTGCCCTGGTCCTGAGGAACTTGCCTCCACACAAGTACTACTTCCTTGTGGGCTACAGTGAAACTTTGCTGTCCTACTTTTACAAATGTCCTGTGCGACTCCACCTCCAAACTGTGCCCTCAAAGGTTGTGTATAAGTACCTCTAGAACAATCCCCTTTATTCCATCAAGCTGTAGCCTGCAGAGAATAGAAACGTGGGAAAGGAGTGGTATGCGGGGGAAATGCATCCCCTCAGAGGACTGAGGCGTGGTCTGTCAGCTGCTGTTGAATAAAGACCCTCTATCTTGTCTCGCCTCTCTGTTTTTACTGTTGGATGGAGTGTGGGGCAATCAAAATTCTCATACAGTGCTGATGAAAGTCTAAAATGGTATAGTAGTTTTAGCTACTAAACTACCAAACTAAAATGGTAGTTTCTAAAGAAGTAAAATATGTATCTGCCTTATGAATCAGCAATATCACTGCTAGGTGTTTACTGAAGAAAAATAAACATGTATGTCCACAGAAATATTTTTACAAGAATGACTATAGCAACTTTGTTCATAAACTAAAAACATCCTAAACTAAAAACATCCCAAATGTCTTTCAACAGGAGATGCATAAACTGATATATTCATACAGTGGAAAACTGTTTCACAGTTAACAAACTACTTATGCATGCAGAAGCATGTATAAATCTCTCAGACATGAAGCTGAGTGAAAGAAAGCAGATATGAAAAAGGTTTGCAATAGACAAAATGAATCTATGTTGGTAGACGTCACAACTCTGATTGTCTTAATGAGAGGGACTGAGTTGGAAGAGGCCTGGTGGATCTTAATGGGTTAATGAAACTGTCTTTTATCTTGATTGGAGTGTGAGATACATGGGTTTATACTTCTGTCAGAACTCACAGAACTTTACACTTTATATCTCCATGTACGTTATACCTATAAAACATGGAATAGATTCTTGGTAAGGTAATAGCAGCCAATATTTCCATAAACACAGGTAAACAAGGAAAAGATTTACATGGGGGTGATATTCATACCTAAAATTTACATTTTAGAGGCATGAAAGTCAGCCATATATAGGCACTTTATAGGTCTCAGGTCTTTAATACATCGCTAATAGGAAGGCTACTATGAAAATATAGAAAATAAAAAGTGCTGGTGAAGAAACTGTAACCCTTGTACACTGTTGGTGGGAATGTGAAATGACGCAGCTACTACAGAAAACAGTATGGTGATTCCTTAAATATTAAACACAGAATTACCACATTATTCAGCAATTCCACTTCTGAGACTATACCCAAAAGAACTGAAAGCAGGGACTAAAACTGATATTTGTACACCCATGTTCACAGCAGCAATAGTCACAATAGCCAAAAGATGGAAGGAACCCAACTGACCACTGATGTATGAATGAATAAGCAAAATGTGGTATATACATACAACAGAATATTAATCAGCATTAAAAAGGAAGGAATGGATGAACCTGGAGGACATTATGTTAAGTAAAATAAGCCAGTCAGAAAAAGGATAAACACTATGTGATTCCACTTACAAGAGGTACCTAGAGTAGTCAAATTTACAGAGACTGTAAGTAGAACGGCGGTTGACAGGGCTAGGGAGTAGGGATAAAGGGAAGTTATTTTTATTTATTTATTTTTTTGAGATGGAGTCTCGCTCTGTCACCCAGGCTGGAGTGCAGTGGTGTTATCTTGGCTCACTGCAACCTCTGCCTCCCAGGTTCAAGCAATTCTCCTGCTTCAGCCTCCCAAGTAGCTGGGATTTCAGATGCCTGCCACCACGCCCAGTTAATTTTTTGTATTTTTAGTACAGACGGGGTTTCACCATGTTAGCCAGAATGGTCTCGATCTCCTGACCTCATGATCCGCCCACTTCGGCCTCCCAAAGTGCTGGGATTACAGGCGTGAGCCACTGCGTCCGGCCGTGGGAAATTAATGGGTACAGAGCTTCATTTTTGCAAGATGAGTTCTGGAGATGGATGGTGGTGATGGTTGCACAACAGTGAGAATGTACTTGATGCCACTGAACTATATGCTTAAAAAGTTTAAGATAGTATATTTAATGTTATGTGTATTTTACCACAATAACAAAAATAGATCCCTAAAAACATTCAAAGGCATCAACTACTTGACATTTAATATTTACTAGACTTCATTTATAGACTCACCTAGATAGCTGTAACTTGGAAAAATTCTCTGTGTCCATAGCTCTTCTCCTTGTTCCAACTTGCGGATCATATCAGGCTTAGTCATGTGAAACCCTGATGATGGAAAATGAGACTCTTGGTCTAAGCTGTTTCAACTTTAAAACTATTGAAGTAAGATAAAGATACAACTTCAAGGTAGTAAATGAGGTATACATTAATGTCTTACCAAAGTTAATACCTTATACTACACAAGTGATGATATAATCATATTTTCTTTTCTTTTCTTTTTTCTTTTTTTTTTTTGAGACAGTCTCGCTCTGTCACCCAGGCTGGAGTGCAGTGGTGCAGTCTTGACTCACTGCCACCTCATCTCCCAGGTTCAAGCAATTCTCGTGCCTCAGCCTCCTAAGTAGCTGGGATTATAGGTATGTGCCACCACACCCAGCTAATTTTTGTACTTTTTAGTACAGATAGGGTTTCACCATGTTGGCCAGGCTGGTCTTGAACTCCTGGCCTCAAGTGATCCACCTGCCTCGGCCTCCCAAAGTGCTGGGATTACAGGCGTGACCAACTGCGCCTGGCAAGATAATACTTTCTACTAAAAAAAAAAAATCACCTCTAATCCCTGAAATTCAAAGTTCTATATGTATCAGGAATTCTTAGAAGGAGATGCATGACATTGAAAGATTCAGGAGTGCTTCTTACCCACAGATACAAAGTGGCAATAGTTTTCCAACATCACATCCCTGTAGAGGGCCTTCTGAGCAGGGTCTAGTTGCTGCCACTCCTCCTGGGTGAAGTCCACAGTCACATCCTTGAATGACACTGATCCCTGTAAGGGCATACTCTAGTTCATCCTGAAGTGATCGGAAATGTGTGAGAACTAGATATTGGAGACCTAGTACTGACAATGTTTACTGGTCAGACTAGTTTCCTTATTTATGTTTTATATTGTATAAAATTCTCTCTCTGAAAATACATCCATTTGTATTTACTTATAATCTCATGCTAAACATACTGAGATCACACTACTTGTCCTGAATGTGACTGGTTGCCTGGTAGACCAAAATGAATAAAACCCTGACCCTGCTCATGAGAAGTTACAGGCTAAGAGAGGGGCATACATGTAAATACATGCACTTAGTAGGTTTTACAGATGCAATGACAGAAATACGTACAAGGTAAAGTGTCACAAAACAAGGAAAAATTTCATTTTGTACTCTGAGGCTTCACTGAGGACATAAAAGTTTTGTACTCACAACGAATTTGTTTTGTAGGAATACAGGGCATCAGCTTTTAAAAATTCATGGGGAGAAAAAAACCAGTTAGTAAATCAGGAAATAGCAAAAGGCACAGTATGTTAGGAAACAGTCTTTGAGCTCTAAGAAGGAAAAGGTATATGGAGGTAGGCAGTGGGGATATTATCACATGACACTAGATTTTTTTTTTCCTACAGAACAGCGGTCTTAAAGATATACTGAACACATTCCCAACATTGTAGCTATTTATAAACCATCAATAGGCATTTATGAAAATCTACATTGTTAATGATTACTGCTCTTGAATGTAAATTGTTAACATTTTATTTCCTTCCAGTAGACTATCTCGTACATTCTACTGTGATGCATGCCCTACTTTGGGTCTGTTGCTTTAAGGAATAGAAAGAACGTGAATAAACATAAGGACACACATGTTATGTGATAAAAGTTTTGAGGCAATACTCCTGAAGACTAGAAAAGGCTTAATGTATATTATGTGGGAATGACAATTAAGTAACCTTGGTTACAGATGTCTTCTAGATTAAGGAAGTGTCAGCGGGCTGACAGAGAACAACTGCACCTACATGACCACCATTACAACAGAGATGGTTGTAAATTGGCTGTAGAGTGGAAAAGATACAGGCATGTTATCTGCATAGGCAAATGCATGGCTGCTGGGACTAGAAAGTGAAAATGGGAAACAGAAGAAAATGTAGGCTGGACCAAAGGAAGTAATGAGGTAACCTTGGAAGTGTACTTTAAGTGTCTGTGGAACATACAGGTGGTGATAGCTAGTGGAGGTTGGATATACAGTTTTGACACTCTGGACAGGGGTCTAGAGTAGAGAGGGGTATTTGAGAGTCACTAGAATCACACTAAGTGTAGCCTTCAGAGTGAATGTGATTATGCATAGAGAAAAAGGGACTGTGAAGAAGAGAACCAATTAGCATCTGAGGAAAACCAATATTGTAAAGGTTGGTGGATGAGCTAAAGAAGAATTTTCTGAAAGATATGAAAAGAGGACAAAGTACTGTTTGATCAACAATAGAGTATTTCAAAAGTGGCCTGGCATATGAATTTCCTTCTCCTGCACCAGCATATAAAACATTAAAAGAAACTAAAAAGAAAATAACAAATCTCTAACAGCATCAGAATACTGGAAAGGTTTTCACTGGCAGGCCACAATTTATAGGATCGGCTAGCAGACATGAATAAAACAGGAAGATCAGAGAGGAGGAACACAAAACCTGTTTCTTTGACAAGCCTACAATCAAATTGCTACCCTAAACGCCTCACAAAGCAGGACATCTTTCCAGAAACGAATGCTGGGGTCTACCACTTCTATCTCCCAACATATCATTGCAAAACCTAGGCTAGCGGAGATAATTAAGGTTTTTCCATGTCTGCTCCATGACTACTCACAACTTAGATCTCAAATCAGCATCAGGACAAGTTAAATTGATTCAAGCCATATATTCCCATTTAAATCAAGACAATACCTTTCTGTTTCAGCAGTTTGTCTGTGAGAAGACTGAGAAAGGAGATGATGAATGATGTACCCAATGAATATGTACAACTAGAAGGCGCGCTTGGGGAAGGCTTAAGTTGATCTGGTTGGAATGGAGAAATTGTGAACAGGGCTGGATATAGGATGAGGCAGGTGAGGCATCTAGAATGCAAAATTTAGGAAGGCACAGCCCTGAGGGTACCCCTTAAATATTTCACCTCATGCCACTTGCCTGCCTCATCCTAATCTGGCCCTGACTGAAGACTAGTTTCACAGAAGAAAATCTCAATATCTGGGAAGGTTAAAGGACAGGGAAGCTCATGTTCATACACCATGAAAAAAAATTATTCCAGAAAGAGAGGAAACATCACCTCACCTGAGACATGGCTTTGAGATTTCTAGATGAACCTTCTCTTTCGAGCTCTTCTTTTGGAAAAGGAAACAGTCCTGAGAAAGCAGAGATAGAGGATACATGTATGTGTGAGACCATAGTTAACTCAGAACTCCCGGAATTAACTCAGTTAAATCTGCATGAATGTTCACTATTTCAGCACTTGTCCACCCTGCGTACCCTTCAGATGTCCAGGATGGTAGTTAGTGGGAAAACGGACAAATCAGGCTCCCTCACAAACACCAGAAACCCGGTCTGTTGGTAAAGTAGACAGGATTCTGGGGAACCTGTTTTAACTTCAAGAGAGGGAACATTGTGTTTTTCGCTCTGCAGCTCTGCCTTCCATCTCCCACTAAACACAGGTTTACTGTGTATTTCCAAATGGTTCTTCTTGGACTTTTTGCCAATTTACACTGACAGTAGTGGATGAGAATACCTTCCCAAGCCCTGATGAAGACAGTTGACAACTTTTAAATCTGTGCTTATCTGGTCTATATTGTATTGAGAATGATTTTTTTTTTGAGACGGAGTTTCACTCTTGTTGCCTAGGCTGGAGTGCAATGGTACAATCTCAGCTCACCACAATCTCCACCTCCCGGGTTCAAGTGATTCTCCTACCTCAGCCTCCTGAATAGCTGGGATTACAGGCATGCACCACCACACCCGGCTAATTTTGTATTTTTAGTAGAGTCGGGGTTTCTCCATGTTGGTCAGGCTGGTCTCCATCTCCCAATCTCAGGTGATCTGCCCACCTTGGCATCCCAAAGCACTGGGATTACAGGCATCAGCCACCACGCCAGGCCCGCAAAATAACAATTTTAATTATTATAGTGAGACTGGACTTATTAAAAATCTATCCAATACTTTTTATTATCTTAGCATGTCTAAGGGAGTAGGGAACCTCACTCATATAGAAGTGTTGAAAGTGGTAGTTATGACAGGCACCGTGGCTCACACCTGTAATCCCAGCACTTTGGCAGGCCTGGAGGGGGAGGATCACTTGAGGTCAGGAGTTCAAGACCAGCCTGGGCAACATGGTGAAACCCCATCTCTACTAAAAATACAAAAATTAACTGGGTGTGGTGGCGCAAGCCTGTAGTCCCAGCTACTCAGGAAGCTGGGGCAGGTGAATCACTTGAACTCCAGGGGCAGAGGTTGCAGTGAGCAGAGATCACGCCACTGCACTTCAGCCTGGGCAAAAGAGCAAGATTCCATCTTAAAACAAACAAACAAACAAAAACAACAACAAAAGTGGTAGCTATGGTAAAAAAAAAAAATTTTTTTCCTGCATGGCCCCCAGTGGAACGCTATTCATTTCAACATATTGGTTTTAGTTAATATAGTGTTTCCAGGTAACGAATCTGGGAATTATGAAAATCACCTTTTCCCCTCTGATACTGTTATCTCTATTTTATTTGCTAAATTGCTGATTAGTTACAATTTTGGAGGAAGGTTTAATGGCTACTATTCAGATAATCAAATCTTACATAACCAACTAGCCATGGTCATAACAGAGTTCCTCAATCATTCAAATATTTAGGTCACCAAGGCCACAAAACCACCAGAAGTAACAGTAGGTTACAAACACATGCAGAGTCACAGTCAATCAAACATCCTTCAGAGAACCAGCAACCTACAGGCCCCACTTGTCATTCACAACCTCAGACAGCAGCTAACACGATTCCAGGCAAAGTCACAATCACATCCACAGATCACTTTCAATTCTCCACACTCACAGTCTCAAATGCGACTCACACCTAATCTAAAAATAGACACACGCAGAGGAAACCTCGCGCAGCAACACTACTCCGTCCACTTTTCACACAATCGGCCACAACATCCCAAAGAGACAAGCACCTAAAATGCAGCAGGTTGGGCGCAGAAGGCCACCCCCATTCAACTCGCGCGCGCGCGCACACTCAGCGCCCGCTCCGCGCAGGGACCCGCCGCCAGCGATGGCGCTTCCGCGGGATCAGAACGGGCAAAATCCCCCTTCGCGTAGCTCGCTCCGGGTCACCCTCAAGGTCACGCCCACGGACCACGCCCGAGGCCCGGCTCGTACAGATCTGAGCGTCTGGATACCGCGGTCTCGGTTCTCTCTTCAGAATTACCAGGCCCGGCTGGGACTCTTGGTTACCTCCCTGGCCTCCCCACCCGGTTCCGCGTCCTTAGACAGCTCTCCTGGAACGGAGCTCCCAGTGCCCTCCTCGGCCTCCTCAGCACCCCTGGCACCCACCAAGCCTCACCCCCGGCCCAGGGTGAGTCGTCTGCGCCTGCGCACTCGCGCGTGGGCCTGAGCTCCCAGGAGTCTCCGGGGCTGCCCGTTAGGCGCCGCGCGGTGCTCGCTGCGGGAGCTCCCCTCCATTTGCACCCACGCCGACTCTATTGCGACGGGGACTACGCTTCTCCCAGGACCCTGGCTCCCTTTTCCGTTAACCTGGTGGTCGTTTTCCGTGTGGTGAGTTGAGGTGACCCGGGTCTGGATGCGAGAGGAGCTCACGGCAGGGGACCCGGGTTCCTGGGGCGCGGAGAGGGCTTGTGGAGGCAGAAGCCCCAGGCCTGTGTGCAAGTTACCTGCTGGGGAGGGAGACTGTGACTGTGTGTGTGTGTGCGGTTCTGTGGCTGCGTCCGTGTGTGGTGTGATTGTGAGTGGGCGCGCCTGTGACGGGCCCGGGACGGGTGCGGGGTATGTGCACAGCAGGTGCACAGCCGGGACAGCCCTGATTGTCCCCTATTGGGTCCGCGGGACCGAGTGGGGGCGGGGCCACTGACGGCGCTGAGCGGTGACTGTGAATGTGTCATGCTGTTATCAGTGATCCTGTGATAGCGCTGTTGTGACCCACTGGAGACTGTGGTCAAAACTGGCCTGGTGCAGCTTTACAGAGTTTGATTTCTGCAGTTCTGGGGCTCGGGAATAGGTGGACAAAATCGCTGTGTGGCTCGATCTGTGTCTGTGGAAGACTCCGAGACCTTCTGTTCTAAAGCATGGCCCCTGTCGCTTTCATAAAGCATAATGCACAGTGGCATGCAGCCTCGCCAACATCTGGGGCCAATTTTAAGTTGCGTGATTTCTTAAGAGTTTGTTGTACTGGGATTTCTTTCACTGCCTCAGTCATTTCACCTTATAACTACATTGCACAGTGTGCAGTCAAATGGCTATCGAAAAGGAAGCTGGATATTTGAGATCCAGAATGAAGTTTCCAACTGAAAAAGCACAGCCTTGTGTTTCACATGGACAAGGCTGTGTACTGATATGCACAGCCTTGTGTTTGATACGGAGATGTTAGAGCTGGAATTGCTCCCAAGGCAAGGTCCTGGGAAGATACGATATTGAGGCCCCAAAAGTAGGATTCCTTTCTCCAAAGATGTGTGTGTGATGGAGTTTCACTCTTGTTGCCCAGGATGGAGTGCAGTGGCGTGATTTCAGCTCACTGCTACCTCCGCCTTCTGGGTTCAAGTGATTCTCCTGCCTCAGCCTCCCAGGTAGCTGGGATTATAAGCATCCACTGCCATGCCCAGCTATTTTTTTTTTTTTTTGTATTTTTAGTAGAGACAGGGTTTCACCATATTGGCCAGTCTGGTCTCCCAACCCCCGACTTCAAGTGATCCACCCACCTTGGCCTCCCAAAGTGCTGGGATTATAGGCATGAGCTGCTATGCCCAGCCAAATTTGCTACCATTTTCTTAAGAATTTTTGCATGAGGTTTTTGGTCTGTCATTTCTTTTCTTGTAGTATCTTTATCAGGTTTTGGTATTAGGGTAGTACTGGCCTAAAAATATATGAACTGTCCTGTCCTTCCCTATTTTCTGGAAAAGTCTGTATAAGATTGGTATTATTTGTTCCTTAAATTTCTGGTTGAATTATCTGGCAAAATCATCTAGGCCTGGAGATTTCTCTTCTTGATGTAATAAATTCAATTTCCTTTTTTTTTTTTGAGACGTAGTCTCGCTCTGTCACCCAGGCTGGAGTGCAGCGGCACGATCTCGGCTCACTGCAAGCTCCGCCTCTCCGGTTCACGCCATTCTCCTGCCTCAGCCTCCCAAGTAGCTGGGACTACAGGCGCCCGCCACCATGACCAGTTAATTTTTTTTGTAGTTTTTAGTAGAGACGGGGTTTCACCGTGTTAGCCAGGATGGTCTCGATCTCCTGTCCTGGTGATCCACCTGCCTCAGCCTCCCAAAGTGCTGGGATTACAGGCGTGACCAACCGTGCCTGGCCTCAATTTCCTTGATATATCTGTTTCATCTTGTGTGTTTTAGTAAGTTGTATTTTTTTAAAGGAATTTTGTCCATTTCATCTGAATTCTCAAATTTGTTGACATTAAGTTGTCTATAGTAATTTTTTTTTTTTTTTTTTTTTTGAGACGGAGTCTTACTCTATCGCCAGGCTGGAGTACAGTGGCGTGATCTTGGCTCCCTGCAACCTCTGCCTCCCAGGTTCAAGTGATTCTCCTGCCTCAGCCTCCCGAGTAGCTGGGACTACAGGCGCGCACCACCACATTCAGCTAATTTTTGTATTTTTAGTAGAGATGGGGTTTTACCATGCTGGCCAGGATGGTCTCGATCACTTGACCTTGTGATCTGCCCACCTTGGCCTCCCAATAATAATTATCTTGTTAGACTCCTAATGTCTAATATGTTCCTTAGTGATAAGTTATCTTTCATTTCTGATATTAGTAATTTGTCTTTGCAGTTTTTTAGTTGATAATTCTAGTTAAGTTTTTATCAATTTTTTCTTTTTTTTTTTTTTTGAGACGGAGTCTTGCTTTGTTGCCCAGTCTGGAGTGTTGTGGCGCTATCTCAGCTTACTGCAACCTCCACCTCCCAGGTTCAGGCGATTCTCATCCTTCAGCCTCCAGAGTAGCTGGGACTACAGGCGCATGCCACCATGCCTGGCTAAGTTTTGTATTTTTAGTAGACATGGGGTTTCATCATGTTGGCCAGACTGGTTTCAAACTTCTGACTTTAGGCTGGGTGCGGTGGCTCATGCCTGTAATCCCAGCACTTTGGGAGGCCGAGGCGGGCGGATCACGAGGTCAGGAGATCGAGACCACAGTGAAACCCCGTCTCTACTAAAAATACAAAAAATTAGCCGGGCACGGTGGCAGGCGCCTGTAGTCCCAGCTACTCGTGATGCTGAGGCAGGAGAATGGCGTAAACCCGGGAAGTGGAGCTTGCAGTGAGCCGAGATTGCATCACTGCACTCCAGCCTGGGCAACAGAGCCAGACTCCGCCTCAAAAAAAAAAAAAAAAAAAAAAAAACTTCTGACTTTAGATGATCCGCCCACCTCGGCCTCCCAAAGTACTGGGATTACAGGCATGAGCCATCATGCCCACCCAAGGTTTTATCAATTTTGTTCCTTTTTTCAGAGAATTCGCTTTTAGTTTGGCTAATTATATATCTATTTCATTTATTTTTTTCTCTCATCTTATTTCCTTTCTTCTGGATATTGAGAGTTTACTTTGCTTTTTCTTTTCTAGCCTTTTAAAGTAGAACCTGTAGTTATTTATTCTAGGCCTTCTCTTCTAATATAAGCATTTAAATCCAGAATCTCTACTTTAACTCCATTCCACAAATTTTCTTTTTATTTATTTATTTATTTAGGTATTTACTTATTTATTTTTGAGGCAAAGTCTCACTCTGTCACCTGGGCTGAAGTGCAGTGGTGTGATCACGGCTCACTGCAACCTCGACTTCCCGGGCTCAAGTGATCCTCCTGCCTCAGCCTCCCACGTAGCTGGGACCACAGCATGTGATTGCATGCCATCGCATCCTGTTAATTTTTGTATTTTTTGTAGATAAAAGGTTTTACCCTGTTGCCTAGGCTGGTCTGAAACTCCTGAGCTCAGGTGATCCACCTGCCTTGGCTTCTCAAAGTGCTGGGATTATAGGTATGAGCCACCATGCCTAGCCCCACAAATTTTTATATGGTGCATTTTCACTATCAGTTAGTTCAAACTATTTTCTTTTTCCCATTGATTTCTTCTTTAACCTATGGATTATGTAGAAGTGTGTTTAATGTCCAAACATTTGTGTGTTTTCTAGGTACTTGTCAGTGATTCCTAATTTCATTTCACCAAAGAACATATTGTGTATGATTTTGATCCTTTGAAATTCACAGATGCTTTTTTTATGGCCTAATATGTGATATGTCTTGAATATACCATGTGCACTTGAAAAGCACGTGTATTTTACAGTTGTTGGGTGCATTATTTTGCAAAATATTAATTTTATCAAGTTGGTTGCTAATCCATATATCTTCACTGATATTTTTTGTCTTTTTTTTTTTTTTTTTTGCCAGTTGCTGAGAGATGGATGTTAAAAATCAAGGCCAGGACTACAGTAAGGCTGAAATCATTGAAGTCCTTGGAGCAGAACTGAAAGAGGTACTTACTAACTTTTAGGGTTGTGTAAGTGCAGTGTTGTTTGAAGCTCTGTGTGTGTTTCTGTAAAGACTGGTCTGGAAAACAGACCAGGGGAAAACATTTCTTTGCTTTTCTGCTCCGCTCTCACATGAAAACAACAAACACAGTAAGAGTCAACACCAAAGACTTCAGTGACCCCCAGATATGTGGCGATTTCCCCTACCAGCAAGCAAGCAAGCAATCAGTTCTGCAGCAGACACCAACTGCGTATCCTCCAATTTAATTCTGACACTATCTGCCTGGAAATAGCATCAGATCCCTCAGGCTGAGGGCTCAGTCCCTAAGACTGGCATCTCTTCAGACACCAGTTGCAAGTGCGGGCCTCTAGAACTTCTGACCAACCGGGCTTCAAGTTGGCGTTCCCAGACATTTACAGTGGCTCATGGCTGGAGGATCACTTGAGGCCAAGAGTTCAAGACCAGCCTGGGCAACATGAGACCTGTCTCAAGAAAATAAAAAGTAAAATTAGCTCGGCATGGAGGTACAAGTCTGTGTAGTCCTAGCTACTTGGGAGGTTGGGGTGAAAGGATCACTTGAGTCCAGGAATTCAAGGTTACAGTGAGCAGTGATCTGTGCCATTGCACTCCAGCCTGCGCAACAAAGCGTGATCCTGTCTTAAAAAAAAAAAAGAAAAAAAAAGATGGGGTTCTCACAACTCCCTTTTTGGGTTCAATTAATTTGCTGAAGTGGCTCACAGAACTCAAGGAAACACTTATGTTCGCTGGTTTAATATAAAGGATATTACAAAGGATATAGATGAAGAGATGCATTGGGCAAGGTATGGGGAAGGGGCATATTGTTGGAAGCACAGAATAGGCAAGACTCCAGAGAAAGTTTCTCTTCTCTCCCCACTTCTTGCTGCCATTGTCTGTTAAGTTTGATCCGCAATAGATGGATCTCATTCTCCTTTTCCATTTCCCTCATATTTGTCATGGCCCTTTTGAATCCTGCCATTCAGTGTTCTGATTTTCACAGTGCTGGGGGTCATCAGTATGTTCCTAAGGTGGAATAGCACTCACTTCAGACCAAGGATGACAGAGGTGTGGGGAGCAAACATACACTTAGAGGATAGGGCAGACCAAGTGAATGACAACTCTTTCCATCACACCCACCCTCAAATCATGAGGTACTTATCCACTTTTACCTTTGAATACAGGACTGTGGTTCTCCTATGCAAAGACGGCAGGGAGTGGACGCTAGGAGGGTAAAACAACGCTGTGAATCAAGCTCAAGAGATCTCCCTCGGAATTGCATTAAACTACTACCAGAGGTCATATACTAAACTAGTAATCCCTTAAGGCATAAGACATGTTAAAACCACTTTATTGAGCCATAATTCACATACAATTCACTCATTTAAAGTGTACAATTCAATGGATTTTTGTATATTCACAGAGTAATACATTCATCCTCACAATTTTATTTTATTTTGAGACAGAGTCTTGCTCCTTCGCCCAGGCTGTAGTGCAGTGGCATGATCTCGGCTCACTGCAACTTCCTCCTCCTGGGTTCAAGTGATTCTCCTGCCTCAGCCTCCCAAGTAGCTGGGATTACAGGCACACGCCACCACACCTGGCTAATTTTTGTATTTTTAGTAGAGAAAGGGTTTCACCATGTTGACAAGTCTGGTCTCAAACTCCTGGGCTCAAGCATCACCACAATTTTAGATTGTATTTGTCTCCCAAAGAAATCCAGCTCCCCTTTGCTATCACTTCCAAACCCCCATGCCCTCCAGCCCTAGGCAACCGTTAATGTGCTTTTTCTTGACAGATTTTCCTGTTCTGGACATTTCATATAAATGGAGTCATGCAGTATGTAAATCCTTCATGACTAGCTTCTTTAACTTACCATAATGTTTTGAAAGTTCATCCATTGTAACGTGTATCATTATTACTTTCTTTTTATGACTGAATAATATTCTAAGATATGGTAAAGATATGACATCTTGCTTACCCATTCATCAGCTGACGGATGTTTAGGATGTTTCCATTTTTTGGCTACTGTGAATAATGCTGCTGTGAAGATTCATGTGCCTGTTTTAGTGTGGAAATGTTTTCATTTCTGTCAGGTAGACCTGAGGAGTAGAATTGGAGATTATGCTGACATGATGTTTAACCATGTCAGGAACTGCTAGATTGATTTTCACAGCAACTGGACCATTTACATTCCCACTAGCACGGTAAAAGAGTTTTTATTTCTCAACATCCTTGACAACACTTAAAAAAAATTATAGCCATCATAGTAGGTGTAAAGTATTCATAGTATCTCATTATTGTGTTGTTGTGCATTTCCCTAATGGTTAAGAAGGTCATGGGATTTTTTTTTTTTTCCCCTGAGATGGAGTCTTGCTCTGACACCCAGGCTGGAGTGCAGTGGCGTGATCTTGGCTCACTGCAACCTCCACCTCCTGGGTTCAAGCGATTCTCCTGCCTCAGCCTCCTGAGTAGCTGGGATTACAGGCGCTTGCCACCACGCCTGGCTAATTTTTGTATTTTTAGTAGAGACGGGGTTTTACCATGTTGGCCAGGCTGGTCTCAAACTCCTGACCTCAAGTGATCCACCTGCCTCGGCCTCCCAAAGTGTTGGGATTACAGGCGTGAGCCACCACACCCAGCCGGTCATGGGATTTTATTATACTTTTATGCATGATAGGAGTAAACAGAATCTGCAAACTCTTCTTTTTCCTTCACATAGAAACCTTATACATACTGATGTCTTCTGGAAAAACAGAGATGAGTTTAAGCATTATCAGGGCAGCAAATTATGACATAAACAACAGGATTTAGGATTACTATTGAAATATGAGGTCTTAAAGACTCCTTTGCACAAATAATACAAATAAGCAAATTATAGACAGGAAAATAGCTCAGGATGATCAGAGTTCTCTCTCTACTGACCAGGAGAGTAACACTGATATTCACTGAGTGTTCTCAATTCAATAGTTTATCATATCAGGTTCTTTTAAATAGATTTTATGACACAGAGTGGTGTCTTTTCCCCTGTAGCTCCATAGGGAGAACACATCTCCTCCATATTTTTAAAAGATTCCTTTTTACTACGATTAGGTGGGTCTGCATCCTTAAGAATTTTACTTGTTTGCGTGATGACAAAACAGGACTGAAAAGCTCAATACATAAGGAAATGGAAAATGGAGTCAACAATTTTTGAAGTTAAAATGTTAATAAAGAGCATATAATGTTTTATAGTCATTGCCACTCCTGTCATTGCCTGCCCTTTCATTGTCACCTCTTCTGCCTCATGATCCACAGTTGGAACCCCTTAAATAATCAATGTGGCATGTAAATCAAGGAACAGTACATACATAGCTTAGAAGATGTAAGCATAAATGTTAAGATGTTGCTTAGAGATCCATAGTTACTGAGCCAGCTAGGGAATGAGCTGTGTGGTGATGTTAAGTATCATTAACCATCACATTCAGTCCTGGAGCTGGACAGAAACCAGAGTCTCCTCATTACCTTCCATCCCACCAAAATCCAGCCTCACAATGTTGCCACTGCTGAGGAGTATGGAAAGGAGTCACGAGCTAATCACTTAGAAAAATTCATAGTAATCTCTTTTGTATGCATAGTGCCTTACGGTTTACAAAGCAATTTTCCAGCTTTTATTTCAGTTTTGTGAGAAACAGGTAGAAAGACACTAATTTATTTACTACACTGACACTGAATATACTTTGTCTCATTTCATAAAAACTTACTCCCTCCATTTACAGATGAGATGGGTAGAGCAGAAATGCCTGTCTTCATTTTACATCAGAAGAGAATGAGGCTCAGTAACATTAAGGGATATACACAACTAAAAACAGTGCAGGTGGGGATTGTAGCTAGATCTGTCTGAGCACAGAGCTCTGGAACACTGACTGCCCTGCAGCTCAGTTACTCCACATGAAGATGAATCTGGGGCTCTCTGCTGGTCAAGAGGCAGCTCATTTCTGTATCAAACTTCGCAAAAACTTCCTACTCATCCATGAGCCCCTGTGAACCTTTAAACTGGAAGTAATGGGAGGGCAGCAAGTGGAAACTGATAGGCCTGAGTCTTTAATTCTTTCCTCCATGTTTAATATTGGGTTTGTTGTTTCTCCCCACCACAAACTCAGAAAGGCAAGGACCATGCACTTTGGCCACAGCAACCTGATTGACTTACGTGCTATTCTGGTCAGACTTCATCTTCCAAGAGCTGTCACCAGGCCTCCCCTTAGTTCAATGACCCATCTCCTTCTTCACTTTCTTTTTAATCAGGCTTATACTTGCTGCTTCTTTTATGCTTTGATTTTTATGAGATCAATTAAGTGTTCTTTATTCTCCTTTCCCCTGCACTGGATTAAAAATAAGATATTGTATTGCTTTATTATTGGAAGTTACTCTTAACCTTGCATCTTTGACTTAATGGCTAACTGGTATCTCCTTCTTGAGCAATAAAAAAGACCTTAGAATGCTTTAGGTTCTTTCTCTTTCTCTTTTTCTTTCTTTCTTCTTTTTTGAAACAGAGTCTCCCTCTGTCACCCAGGGTGGAGTGCAGTGGGGCGATCTCAGTTCACTGCAACCTCCACCTCCTGGGTTCAAGTGATTCTCTTGCCTTAGCCTCCTGAGTAGCTGGGATTACAGGTGCGTGCTACCACACCCGGCTGATTTTTTTTTTTTTTTGAGACGGAGTTTTACTCTTGGTGCCCAAGCTGGAGTGCAATGGCACGATCTCGGCTCACTGAAATCTCCGCCTCCTGGGTTCAAGAGGCTGGTTCCTCAGCCTCCCAAGTAGCTGGGATTACAGGTGCACGCCACCACACCTGGCTAATTTTTGTGTTATTAGTAGAGACAGGGTTTGAGGCCAGGCTGGTCTCAAACTCCTGACCTCAGGTGATCCATCCACCTCAGCCTCCCAAAGTGCTGGGATTACAGGCGTAAGCCACCACACCCGGCCCACCTGGCTGATTTTTGTATTTTTAGTGAAGATGGGGTTTCAGCATGTTGGCCAGGCTGGTCTCCAACTCCTGACCTCAAGGGATCTGCCCATCTTGGCCTCCCAAAGTGCTGGGATTACAGGTGTGAACTACCGCATCCCGCCTCTTTCTATTTTTGTCTGGTGCTTTTGATCTAATTTGTTTTGAAATTCCATAAAAAGTAATCATCATTACTTGGTAAACAGAATCCCCAACATACTCACCAATTTCCTTGCTCATCATTTAAAATTTTATCTCATTCTGTCTTTTGAGTTTTTCTTTTTGCTGATTCAAATCCTTTAGAAATTCTTCCAGTGAGTCTATGAAAAAAACCTTTGTCTGAAAATGTCTTTATTTTGCCCCACTCTTAATTGCTACTTTTCCTCTATCACTTCGAAGGTATTATTCTCCTGTCTTCTGATATCTGTGTGCAATCATCTTTCCTTTTAGGTAGCATGTCTTTTCCGTTTTTCTTTTCTTTCCTTGCCTCCCTTCTTTTCAAGATTTCTGTTCTGCATTATCACTGTGATGTGTCTAGGTGTTAGATCGGCTTTCATTATCCTACTTGACACTCATTTTGATTCCTCATCTTAAAATTGACTTTAATTATGAAAAGTTCTAAACCACTTTTTCTTCTGATGCTCCTCCTCCTTTTTCTCCTTTTATGACATTCATTAGATGTGTCTTGGGGCCCTTTTATTTTCTTCCATGTCTCTTAGTTTCTCATTTGTCTTTCACTTTTTATCTCTGTGCTGCATTATAGGTAATCTCTTCAGATATATCTTTAAGTTCATTAATTTTGAGCTGTGCTTGTTATGTTCTCTACACTTAAGATCTCTTTTATTTCTAGAAATTCTCTTTGGTTATTTTTTAAATCTATTGATTCTTTTTAAGTATTGTGCTTTCATTCTGAGTTTTTTCCATTTAAAACATTTAATATTATTTCATATTGTCATATAATATGCAGTTCTTAATAGAAGCCAACTTTATTATTTATTTAGTCTGCTGACCCGCCTGTGATGGTTACTTCCTTGTTGTTTGTAATTTTTGAGCTCATCTCAGTGGGGCAGAGGTATGCTTTGTTTTTGTTTTTAAGGGTTTTTCATGTGCCCTGGATTGAGAGAGTGTTCAAAACCATGTTACATTTACTTTTGGCTGAGTTGCAGGGGTTTCAGTGGAGCTGAAGCTGGTTCTGTATGTAGGGATTTTTACTTATTAAAAATTAAAATTTTAGGCCACGTTTCGTGGCACATGCCTGAAATCTCAGCACTTTGGGAGGCCAAGGTGGGAGGATTTCTTGAGCCCAGGAGTTCAAGACCAGCCTGCACAACAAAGTGAGACCCTGTCTCTAAAGTTTTTTTTTTAATTAGTTGGCCATAGTGGTGCCTACCTGTAGTCCCAGCTACTTGGGAAGCTGAGACAGGACAATCACTTGATACTAGTAGTGAGTCATGATCATGCCACTGGACTCCAGTCTGGACGAACTCCAGTCTGGGTGACAGAGTAAGACCCTGTCTCAAAAAAAAAAAAAAAAAAATTAGATACAGACTTTCTGCTTTTCTATTTCATCTTGAGTCAAGAGTTTTGAGAAGCTGTGCTTTTAAAGGAATGGATGAATTTCATCTAAGATGTCAAAGTTATTGGCATAAAATTGTTCATATTATTGGCATATCATTTTACCGTCTGTAGGATCTGTAGTGGCATCTTCATTTTTATTCCTGACATGGGTAATTTGTGTTTTCTTTTATTAGTTATGCTTACTAGGGATTTATCAATTTTTTAAATACCTTCAAATAAACAACTTTTTGTTTTGTTCATTTTCTTAATGGTCTGCTTTCTATTTCTACTTAATTGATTTATGCCCATCTTTATTTCTTTTTTTCGACTTTGGGTTTAGCATATAGCATGTTTGTTATTCTTTTTCTAGTTTCTTGAAGCCTTTCTTCATTTTTAAAAGTTGTGGCAAAGTATATATGTAACATAAAACTTACCATCTTAACTATTTTTGAGTGTACAGCTCAGTAGCATTAAGTATATTCCCATTTCTGTACCACCAATATCCACAACTTTTTCATCCTGTAAATGTGAAACTATATCCATCAAATAATAACTACCCTTTTCCCCCTGCCTCCAGCCCCTGGCAACCACCATAAGAAACCTACAGACTCTCTCACTATAGCGTTAATAGCCAAAAAGTGGGAGACCAGTAATTATCTTTTTGTGATTGGCTTGTTAGAATAATGTCCTCATGGTTCAGCCACATTGTAGCATATGTCAAAATTTCCTTCCAAGGCTGGATAATACTACATTGTATGTGTATGCCACATATATTAGTCTGTTTTATGCTGCTATAAAGGAATACCTGAGGCTAGGTAATTTATAAAGAAAAATGGTTTATTTAGCTTATGGTTCTACAGGCTGTACAAGCAGCATAGTGCCAGCATCTGCTTCTGGTGAGGCCTCAGGAAGCTTACAAAAATGGCAGAGGGCAAAGGGAGAGCTAGCATATCACATGGCAAGAGGGAACAAAAGGGAGAGGGAGGAGGTGCCAGGTTCTTTTAAACAACTAGCTATAGGGTGAACTCATATCCATGGGGAGGACACCAAGCCATTCATGAGATCCACCCGTATAATCCAACACGTCCCACTAAGCGCCACCTCCAACATTGGGGGTCACATGTCCACATGAGATTTTGAGGGAACAAATATCCAAATCATATTATCACATTTTGTTTATCCACTCATCCACTGATGGACATGTGGGTTGTACCTATTTCTTGGCTATTGTGAATAATGCTGCTATGAATTTCTTCTTTCTTAATTTAAGTACTTAACATTCCTCTCAACTCTGCTTTAGCTGTATCC
This sequence comes from Papio anubis, assembly GCF_008728515.1. NCBI lineage: Eukaryota > Metazoa > Chordata > Mammalia > Primates > Cercopithecidae > Papio > Papio anubis. Next base: position 19,841,184 of record NC_044995.1, read on the forward strand.
TTCCATTTTTGACATGCTGTCAAATTTCATAGTTCAAAATATTTCCCCCTTATTTATTCAATGATCTGCAGATTTAGAAGTGTGTTATTTAATTTCTATGTACTGAGGGATTGTATAGATTTCTTTTTTTTTTTTTTTTTGAGAAAGAGTCTCGCTCTGTTGCCCAGGCTGGAGTGCAGTGGCATGATCTCGGCTCACTGCAAGCTCCGCCTCCCGAGTTCACGCCATTCTCCTGCCTCAGCCTCCCGAGTAGCTGGGACTACAGGCGCCTGCCACCACGCCCAGCTAATTTTTTGTATTTTTTCAGTAGAGACGGGGTTTCACCGTGTTAGCCAGGATGGTCTTGATCTCCCGACCTCATGATCCGCCCATCTCAGCCTCCCAAAGTGCTGGGATTACAGGCGTGAGCCACAGCACCTGGCCAGTATAGGTTTCTTATTACTGGTTTCTAACGCACATTCCCTGTAACGTGGCAATCTTTTGAAGTTTATTGTGACTTATGGTCCAGCTATGGTCTATCGTGGGGATTGTTCATGTACTTGAAAATAATGTAATTTTTCAATTGTGAGTATAGTGTTCTGTAAACCAACAATTAGGTCATGTTGACTGGTTTGGTTCGCATCTTCTGTACAGTTGTCCCTTGCTATCCACAGGGGACTGGTTCCAGGACACCTTGTGGATACCAAAACCTGCAGATGCTCAAATTTGTTACATAAAATGGTGTACAATTTGCATATAACCTATACATATCTTTCTGTATACTTTAAACCATCTCTAGATTTTTAATAATACCTAATACAGTGTATATGCTATATAAACGTTACACTGTATTTTAAAATTTGTATTTTTACTGTCGTCGTGTTTTTTCTGAGTATTTGTGCATTGCCATTGGTTGAATGTGCATATATGAAGAGCTGATTATATATACCACTGAGTTTCTTGCCTACAAATGCTATCAATTACTGAGATATAATTGTGGATTTCCAATTATGCTTGTGGATCTGTTTATTTCTTTTGTTCTGTTAGTTTTTGCTTCATGAAATTTAACACTCTCATTATAGGTTCATGCCAGTGTACATATTCCTGATGAACACATACAGCCATGTGCCAGGTAACAATATTTTAGTCAATGATGGACACATACAATGGTGGTCCCATAAGATTACAGTGGAGCTGAAAAATTCCTATCACTTGTGGACGTTTTCGTGCAACATATCACTCAGGTGTTTGTGGTGAGGCTGGTGTAAATAAACCTACTGTGCTTCCAGTTGTATAAAAGTATAGTACATGCAATTATGTATAGTATGTAATAGGTGATAATAATAAATTATTACGTTACTAGTTTATGTATTTATTGTACTATTAGTATTATTATTTTAGACTGTACTCCGTCCTTCTACTTATTTAAAAAAAAAAAATGGTAACTGTAAAACAGCTTCAGGTGGCCAGGCGTGGTGGCTCACACTTGTAATCCCAGCACTTTGGGAGGCGGAGGCTGGTGGATCATGAGGTCAGGAGATCAAGACCTTCCTGGCCAACACGGTAAAACTCTGTCTCTACTAAAAATACAAAAAATTAGTCGGGTGTGGTGGGCACCTGTAGTCCCAGCTACTCGGGAGGTTGAGGCAGGAGAATGGTGTGAACCTGGGAGGTGGAGGTGAGATTGTGCCACTGCACTCCAGCTTTGGGAGGTGAGATTGTGCCACTGCACTCCAGCCTTGGCAACAGAGCTAGACTCTGTCTCAAACAAACAAACAAAAAACCTGCCTCAGGCAAGTCCTTCAGGAGGTATCCAAAAGAAGGCATTGTTTTCATAGGAGATGACAGCTCCATGCATATTATTAACCCTGAAGACCGACATTTCAGTGGGACAAGATGTGGAGGTAAAAGACAGTGATACTGATACTTTGGACCCTGTGTAGGCCCAGGCTAAAGTGTGTGTGTCTTTGTTTTTAACAAGAAAGTTTAAAAAGTAACAAACATTTTTAAAATAAAAATTTTTTTAAATAGAAAAAAGCCTACAGAGTAAGGACATAAATATTTTTGTGTTCCTATATAATGTGTCTGTGTTTTTTTTTTTTTTTTTTTTTTTTTTGAGACGGAGTCTCGCACTGTCACCCAGACTGGAGTGCAGTGGCCGGATCTCAGCTCACTGCAAGCTCCGCCTCCCGGGTTCCCGCCATTCTCCTGCCTCAGCCTCCCGAGTAGCTGGGACTACAGGCGCCCGCCACCTCGCCCGGCTAGTTTTTTGTATTTTTTAGTAGAGACGGGGTTTCACCGGGTTAGCCAGGATGGTCTTGATCTCCTGACCTCGTGATCCACCCGTCTCGGCCTCCCAAAGTGCTGGGATTACAGGCTTGAGCCACCGCGCCTGGCCCATGTGTCTGTGTTTTAAGTGAAGTGTTATTACAATTCAAAAAGATAAAAAATAGTAAGTTTATAATGTAAAAATATCACAGGAAGCTAAGGTTAATTTATTATTGAAGAAAACTTTAAAAAATAAATTTAGTGAAGCCTAAGCGTACTGCTTGTAAAGTCTACAGTAGTATACAGTAATGTCCTAGTCCTTAGCATACTCACACAACTCATTCAGTGACGCACCCAGAGCTTCAGTCCTGCAAGCTCCATTCATGGCAAGTATCTTATATAGGTGTGCCATTTTTTAATAATTTATACAGTATTTTTACTGTACCTTTTCTATGTTTAGATACACAAATACCACTGTGTTATAAATGCCTACAGCATTCAATACAGTAATATGCTATACAGGTTTGTAGCCTAGGAGCAATAGGCTATACCATATAACCTAGGTATGTAGTAGGCTACCCCATTTCTATTTGTATTAAGTGTACTCTATGATGCTTGCATGATGCAATCACCTAATGACACATTTCTCAGAATGTATCCCTGTAGTTAAGTGACAAATGTATATGCAAATTCCTAATGACCTGCTCTTTTATGATTGTTACCTATCTCCTGCAATATTTTGTTTTGAGGGCTATTATCTGATATTACTATAGCCATGCCAACTTTCTTATACTTAATGTATTATCTTTTTCTTGACCAATTTTAAGTAGCTTTCTCAGCTTAGAATTTCTTTGTTTTTTTTTTTGAGACGGAGTCTCACGAGTCTCACTCTGTCTCCCAGGCTGAGTGCAATGGCGCAATCTCAGCTCACTGCAACCTCCGCCTCCTGGGTTCAAGCAATTCTTTGCCTCAGCCTCCAGTGTAGCTGGGATTACAGGCACCCACCACCATGCCCGGCTAATTTTTAGTAGCGATAGGGTTTTGCTATGTTGGTCAGGCTGGTCTCGAACTCCTGACCTTAGGGGATCCACCCGCCTTGGCCTCCCAAAGTGTTGGGATTACAGGCATGAGCCACTGCGTCTAGCCGCAAATACCCAACTTAATACTACATGTGACCGGGTGTGGTGGCTCACGCCTATAATCCCAGCACTTTGGGAGGCCATGGCTGGCAGATCACTTGAAGTCAGGAGTTTGAGACCAGCCTGGCCAAATGGCGAAACCATCTCTACTAAAAATACAAAAATCAGCCAGGTGTGGTGGCACGCTTGCCAGTAATCCCAGCTATTACAGAGGCTGAGGCAGGAGAATCGCTTGAACCCAGGAGGCAGAGGTTGCAGTGAGCCGAGATTGCGCCACTGCACTCCAGCCTGGGTGACAGAGCAAGACTTCATCTCAAAAAAACAAAAAAACAAAAACAAAAAAAATCTCCCCCAGCCGGGCATGGTGGCTCATGCCTGTAATCCCAGCACTTTGGGAGACTGAGGCAGGGGGATTACAAGGTCAAGAGATCAAGACCATCCTGTCCAACATAGTGAAACCTTGTCTATACTAAAAATACAAAAAATTAGCTGGGTGTGGTGGTGCACACCTGTAGTCCCAGCTACTTGGGAGGCTGAGGCAGGAGGATCACTTGAACCTGGGATGGTGAGGTTGCAATGAGCCGAGATCACGCCAATGCACTCCAGCCTGGGCAACAGAGTGAGACTCTGTCTCAAAAAAAAAAAAAAGAAATCTCCCCTACACCCTTTATTCTTGCTCCTCACTTGAATGACAGGAAAAAAAAAAATGGATTCAGTTCTTCATTTTATAAAAAATCTAAGGGAGAAATGGACAAGAGAAAAAGAGTGGGTGGTACTGAAATTAGCATCCAAAGGCTTAGAATACCATTTATTTTTCCACCAAGACTGAAGGCCTACTCTATTCCTAGGCTCCTGTCACCGCGGACCTGTTTCTCTTGTCCTCTCTCTTCTCCAGTGCTTTCCTGAATATAAAGAGTAGACTTCAGCTGAGCGTGGTGACTCATGCCTGTAATCCTAAGCACTTTGTGAGCCCAAGGCAGGAGGATCACTTGAGCACAGGAGTTTGAGACCAAACTAAGCAACATAGTGAGACCCCATCTCTACAGAAAATTTTTAAAAAAATAGCTGCATGTGGTTGTGCATGTGCCTGTAGTCCCAGCTGCTCAGGAGGCTGAGTGTGACGATTGCTTGGGCCCAGGAGTTTGAGACTCCAGTGAGCCAAGACCATGCCACTGCATTCCAGCCTGGGTGACTCTATCTCAAAAAAAAAAAGAGAGTACACTCTTCTATCTGATCTTTCAGTCAGACTACTCCCATGCCTCTGGTGGGATGGGAGTAGAATGGAGCTGTATAAATGGGACAAGGCCCCCTGGGATATGACTAGAAGGGAAAGAGTGGTGCAACATGACCCAGAAGGGGCAGGGAGAACAATGTAACATGGGAGGACCTCCCTCTTCCCATATGCTGTTAATAATAATGTTATCTACCCATTCTACTTCGATAGAAAGTAGGGCCGGGCATGGTGGTTCACACATGTAATCCCAGCACTTTGGGAGGCTAAGGAGGGCGGGTTGCTTGAGCTCAGGAGTTTGAGACCAGCCCGGGCAATGTGGCGAAACTGTCTCCACCTAAAATACAAAATTCAAAAATTAGCCGGGTATGGTGGTGGGTGCTTGTGGTCCTAGCTACTCAGGAGACTGCAATGGGAGGATCACGAGCCTGAGAGGTTGAGGCTGCAGTGAGCCAAGATTGCGCCACTGCCCCCCGCCTCAGTGACAGAGAGAGACCTTGTCTCAAAAAAAAAATTAAAGAAAAAAGAAAAGAAAAAGAATCACTCACTAGTAAACTGAGATATGTGGACATGATGAGGTTTTCCCTAGACTGGGCTCTCCTGAGTACTCACTATCTAGACATCAAATCACTATCTGTATAAAAAAGGTTTGTGAAAGTAATATAATTCAAGGGAATATGTTTCTGTTTATGGGAGTGAAAAGAGTGCTGAGTGATATATCCAATTATTATTATTATTATTATCATTTTTGAGATGGAGTCTTGCTTTGTCACCCAGGCTGGAGTGCAATGGCACGATCTTGGCTCACTGCAACCTCCGCCTCCTGGGTTCAAGCAATTGTCCTGCGTCAGCCTCCTGAGTAGCTGGGACTACAGGTGCATGCCACCACGCCTGGCTAATTTTTGTATTTTTAGTAGAGACGGGGTTTCACTGTGTTGGTCAGGCTGGTCTCGAACTCCTGACCTCGTGATCTCTCCACCTCAGCCTCCCAAAGTGTTGGGATTACAGGCGTGAGCCACTGTGCCCGGCCAAAATACCCAATTATTAAGTGAACAGTAGTTACAATTAGAAGGGAAACTTGGAGAAGGCAACATGGTTATCTGACTGAAATAAAAGAAAATGGGGAATCCTGAAGGGGTGGCCTGCCCCTCCACACCTGTGGGCGTTTCTCAGGTGGAATGAGAGACTGAGAAAAGAAATAAGACACAGAAACTAAGTATAGAGAAAGAAAAGTGGGCCCAGGGGACCGGCGCTCAGCATACAGAAGACCCACGCCCCAAGCCGGCACTGGTCTCTGAGTTCCCTCAGTATCATTCTCTCTACCATCTCGGAGAGGGGGAAGTGGCAGGACAATAGGGTAATAGTGGGGAGAAGGTCAGCCAAGAAAACATGTGAACAAAGGCCTCTGTGTCATAAGTAAGTTTAAGAAATGGTGCTGTGCTTTGATGTGCCCATACGCAAACATCTTGGTGCAATAAAGAGCAGTATTGGCCAGGCGCGGTGGCTCAAGCCTGTAATCCCAGCACTTTGGGAGGCCGAGTCGGGCGGATCACGAGGTCAGGAGATCGAGACCATCCTGGCTAACCCGGTGAAACCCCGTCTCTACTAAAAAAACACAAAAAACTAGCCGGGTGAGGTGGCGGGCACCTGTAGTCCCAGCTACTCCGGAGGCTGAGGCAGGAGAATGGCGTAAACCCGGGAGGCGGAGCTTGCAGTGAGCTGAGATCCAGCCACTGCACTCCAGCCTGGGCCACAGAGGGAGACTCTGTCTCAAAAAAAAAAAAAGAGCAGTATTGCCGCTAGCATGTCTCACTTACAGCCCTAAGGCGGTTTTCTCCAGTCTCAGTAAATAGAAGGTATAATCAGGTTTTACACCTAGACATTGTACTCCCAGGGAGGAGCAGGAGACAGATGCCTTCCTCTTATCTCAACTGCAAAGAGGCCTTCCTCTTTTACTAATCCTCAGCACAGACCCTTTAAGGGTGTCAGGCTGGGGGACGGTCAGGTCTTCCCCTTCCCAGGAGGCCATATCTCAGGCTATCACACGGGGAGAAACCTTGGACAATACCTGGCTTTCCTAGGCAGAGGTCCCTGCGGCCTTCAGCAGTGTATTGTGTCCCTGGGTACCTTCCGCAGTGTATTGTGCCCCTGGGTACTTGAGATTAGAGAATGGAGATGACTTCTAACAAGCATACTGCCTTCAAGCACTTTTTTAACAAAGCACATCCTGCACAGCCCTAAATCCATTAAACCTTGGGTCAGCACAGGGCACAGGGGTGGGGCTAGGGTTATAGATTAACAGCATCTCAAGGCAGAATAATTTCTCTTAGTACAGAACAAAATGGAGTCTCTTATGTCTACTTCTTTCTACATAGACACAGTAACAGTCTGATCTCTCTTTTCCCCACAGAATCCTATCTCATGGAAGTTTAATGGTAGGCAAATGCTCAGATATCCTGGGAGAAAGACTATTTCAGAAAGGAGAGAAGAAACATTCTCAGCCATAGCTTTTATAATTTGCAGAAAAGGACCCTTGCTGTTTTGGATTCTTTTTTTTTTAAATGTGAACAACATAGAAAGAAGGGGTCAAAAGAAGCCACATGAGGCTGGGTGCAGTGGCTCACGCCTGTAATCCCAGCACTTTGGAGACCAGCCTGGCCAACGTGGTCAAACCCTGTCTCTACTAAAACTACAAAAATTAGGCGTGGTGGCGAGCACCTGTAATGCCAGCTATTCGGGAGGCTGAGGCAGGATAATCGCTTGAACCCGGGAGGCGGAGGTTGCAGTTAGCGGAGACGACACTATTGCACTCCCACCTGGGTGACAGTGAGACTCCATCTCAAAAAAAGAAAAGAAAAACAAAAAAACCATGTGAAACCTCTTACTTTAGAGTTTCTATAACTTGGTTAAACCTGCCTAGTTAACTAATAAACATTTACAATTAAATATTAATTAATCATTATGCTAGATAGTAACTATTTAGTAATACAGGTTGGGGAAGTAGAGAAGAAAGTAATTACACTGTAGGCTCCAGACAGTTTATTTATTTATTTATTTATTTATTTATTTTTTTTTTGAGACGGAGTCTCGCTCTGTCGCCCAGGCTGGAGTGCAGCGGCCGGATCTCAGCTCACTGCAAGCTCCGCCTCCCGGGTTCACGCCATTCTCCTGCCTCAGCCTCCCGAGTAGCTGGGACTACAGGCGCCCGCCACCTCGCCCGGCTAGTTTTTTGTATTTTTTAGTAGAGACGGAGTTTCACCGGGTTAGCCAGGATGGTCTCGATCTCCTGACCTCATGATCCGCCCGTCTCGGCCTCCCAAAGTGCTGGGATTACAGGCTTGAGCCACCGCGCCCGGCCGGCTCCAGACAGTTTAAAGAAATTTTTCTTTTAAATGAAGTTTGAAATTTGATTTTTACAGTAAACACTTTAATCAGAAAATGACTATTTTAATTACTACAAGGCTGACCTTGTGATTTTTAGTATTTCAAGTACTTTTACTTGGCTTAGAGTGATTTAGGAGGGCATTAAATCACCCCCAGTTTCATCCAGGGACAAGCAGGCGGTGGGTAGTGTGTGGGAGGGAACCTCAAATCTATATAACTGTTGAAAGTGGTAGGGATGAAAGTATTTTTCTTCTGTGCTACATATGGAGTCCTCCTCATTTCAACATACTGGATTTAGTTTGTATGATGTTTTCAGTTATTGCAACCCTGTCATCTAGAAATTATAATTTTACCTCTTAGTTTCCAATGCTTATGCTATTTTACTTATTAGAAACTATCATAATTCTGCAAGCAAAATGACATACACCACACACACAGAGTTCTTCAGTCATTAACATCACTTACATAGTGATCCATTTTCAGTTATCATGGAATGTACACACAAAACCATGATAAACAACAATTAGTACAGACACATTGTTTCCTGTGATCTCACCTACTCCACAAAGCCACAATCCTATGGACCCTACATGACATTCACAACCCTGCTGAGCCCATCTCATAATTCCATACGAACATAGCAAAGCAAACTCAGAAACTACTTACTCCAGTTACACAATCTCACACCACAAATCACAACTAATTATTCTAAAAGGCTCATCAGCTTCTTGGAAAGTTAAATGTAAAGTTACCAATTACCCAGCAACTTTTCTTCTAAATATTTGCCCAGGAGAAATAGAAAAGTGCCAGCTTTATTCATAATGTATAAAACCTGCCAAATGTTCAACAACAGAAAAATGACTACACAAATTGTGGTCTATTTGCACAATGTAGTGCTGTTCAGAAAAAGAAAACTGAACTACACATGAAATCTCGCAGACATTAGGGTAAAGGAGAAATATGGAATTCCGGAACTGACAGTTACAGTGACACAAATCAGAACTATGGCTGTCTCTACTTTGAAACTGCAAAGGACACCAGCAAACTTTCCGGTGCTGCTGGTGTTGTAAACCAAAAATAAAATCCTAAGCACCCCCAGACCATCTGAATGGACTCCTCCTCTTGGCCAGGGCATTCCTAACCTGAAAAACTACTAGTAAAGTCATGATAGAAAGGCGGGTGGCGGGCTGGTCGGACATGCCTCATTATACCCTCCTCCATTTTGGAATTACTGATAACAAAAAGACCCCACGTCTGAAAAGAAACATTTATACTCTTTTATGTGTGAAGCCTGCTACTTGCTATCCTAAGTCTTACGTTAATAACTCTCAACCCATTGTCAATCAAATAATCTTTGAATCTATCTATGATCTGGAAGGCCACCCATCTTCCAGTTGTCCCGCTTTTTCGGAGGGAATCAATATACATTTTACATGTATTTAATTGGTGTCTCATGTTTCCCTAAAAGGTATAAAACCACATAAATCCCGACCACCCTGGGCACAGATTCTCAAGATCTTCTGAGGGCTGTGCCACCGGCCACTGGTCACTCATATTTAGCTCAAAATAAGTCTCTTCAAATACTTTAGAGTTTGAGTCTTTTCGTCAACAGTGTACAACACGCACTAGGGCGGACACACACACACTGAGCCTCCGCTACCTGCCAGATTCCATTCCGGGGCTTTCTCATGGTGCAAAACGGACAAAAACTCCAAGTCACCCTCCGGTTCACGACCACGGATCACATCCTGAGGCCCCCACATTTAAAAGCCAGAGTAGAGCAAAACCTCGCCCGACTCAGGCTCCGAGTTCTCCGTTCGACCCTCCCCAGCCTAAAGCCGGTACCCGCTTCAGGCCTTCCCAGCCCGGCCCTCCAGTTCCTTCTTCGGCCTCCCTTAGCTTGGGGTCCGGGTTTTCTCCTCCGCTGTGCAGCCGGTCCGCGACTCCCTTCACCCTCCCCAGCTCGGGCTTCCGGTTCTTTCCAGAGGTGAGGTAGGGGCCACCTAGACTTCCGCAGCCCCCCACCTCCCTCACGGTCACCCTCGCCCCAACTTCCTGTTCCTCATTCTGCCCTCCCAGCCTGGGTTCCCGGTTACTGCCTCGACCTCACCTTGCCGTCGGGGACCACCAGCCGCCTCTTCCGCGCCGGGAAGACGCGCAGCCGCAGCCTCCGCCGAGGGAAAGGGTCTACGCACCCGGAAACTCCAGGAGTCTATGGCCTGGTGCGGCCCCTGCCGCCAACGGGCTCGGCTTCAGCTTCAGGGCCCTTTCGTTGTTGGACTACGTTTCCCACAGGCCCCAGGGCCGCGGATGAACTTTGACCTTTGCATCTCTTTCCGGTGTTTTGGTTATTGAGGTAAGCCTGACTCGGGCAGGCTGCGGGAGGAGCTTGCGGTGAAGTGTCCCGGCGCTGCCAGGCGAAGTCAGTCCACGTGGAGCCGGGGGCCTCAGGCCTTTGTACGCGGGAGCTGCGGACGATGGTTGCTGGTGCTGTTGCTTGTTATGGCGTCATTGTGGTGTGCGTGTGTATGTATGTGTGTGTGTGTGACGAGACCCTAGTGTGTGCCGTGGGTGCTCTTTGATCGGGCTCATGGGACGGTGAGTAGGGGCGGGGCCTATCGTGTGACCCTGGTCTATGGTAATGTGATCGTGTGACGACAGCACTGTTGTGACTGACCAACTATAAGTGTGAACGGCGTAGAGGCTTTTTTTTTTTTCCATGAGCCTGTAGGAGTTTGTTTTGGGTAAAGCGTCATTTTTCTGACTCTGGGATGTCTGTGATGTAATCTCTTCGTGAGGTCTTACACACACACACACACACACATACGCATATAAATAGATAGATTAGACAGATATGTAGAAGATAGATAAATGATAGACAGATACGATAGATAAATGAAGTTTCTTGGGAAAGGGGAAGGCATAGATGTAGTATTCATTCCTGGGATAACTCCCCTTGCATGAATTTGGAGGCCATTTATACATTAAAGAACTACAGTATTTCCTGAGCTGTGTCCCCTGGAAACTGCTGTGAACTTAAAGAGTACACTTCTAGGCCTTGGTCGTACCTTTTTCTCGGATACAGGGCGGAGTCGACAATATTCTAGTTTCCCTCTTCGATCTGGATGTGTTTGTTGTGTGTGATGGGCTTTTCTGGTGGTGAACAGTGTGTTCTTATTTAACCAGTCCAGGATGTCATGAGTCCTTTCTCCCTCTTGGTTATGTAGTTCTGCAAGTGAAGGCCCCCTGAAGTGGAAGACAGCATTGGTACTAATGGCCAGCTCAAGGTTAGTTTACTTTTTTCTTCATTTACCTGTCCCTTAGCCTTCCCTTCCCAATTAACAAGAAGACCGTAGAGATGGGTCCCCTTGTCCTCCAGTGACTTTCCAAATGCCCATTTCCTTTTCATTGAATATCCACATACCCATTAGGTAAATCATTCAATTCCCCCATGTGCTTCTTTTTTTCCAAAGGATTCTTATGGTATAGAAATACAACTCCGGGAGAAGTTAAAACATTTTTTTAGAATGTAATTTGTTAAGGAGGAGATGAGTGATTAAGTAGAATAGCACACTAGATACCTTTGATCTTATTTATAGACTTGATTTGCAAACAAAGCAAGATAGGAGATGGTAGGTATTAATCAGTAAGTGACAAAGTTAGCTTTGGAGACATCTAGGAATATGATAGGAGTTTTGTGCAGAGAAGGCTATGTCAACAAGGGCAGGGAGTTTTTCCAGAACATTCATGAGGGGATTTAAGTGGTGACAACCAAATCTTGTTTGAGATTTGGCAGTGTGACTGATTCAGACAACATATTGGTGTAGATGGTGAGAGGCAGCCTGATACAGTGGTGTTTGAGTCTAAAGCAGCACAGTCTAATACTAATATAATATAAAGCCACTTAGGTAATTTAAAAATTTCCATTAGACAGTTTTTTTTTTGTTTTTTTTTTTTGAGACGGAATTTCACTCTTGTTGCCCAGGCTGGAGTGCAATGGTACGATGTCAGCTCACTGCAACCTCTGCCTCAGCCTCCCGAGTTGCTGGGATTACAGGCGCTCGCCACCATGCCTGGCTAATTTTTGTATTTTTAGTAGAAGACGGGGTTTCATCATGTTGGCCAGACTGGTCTCAAACTCCTGACCTCAAGTGATCCACCCACCTCAGCCTCCCAAAGTGTTAGGATTACAGGCGTGAGCCACTGTGCCCAGCTTTAAACACATTTTAAAAAGGCAAAGAAACAGCTGAAGTTAATTTTGGTATTGTATTTTATTTAAACCAATATATCCAAAATATTATTTCAACATGTAATGATATGAATACACTGAAGTACTTTACACTCATATCTTTATACCAAGTTTTCAAAATCTGGTGTATGTTTTATTGTTATTGCATGTGTCAGTTTGGATGCTAAATTTTCAGTGTTTAAGGTGAATTATAGTCCTCCCAACACAATAAAGTTGCGTTTAATAGAAAAACATTTATATTGCTTTTGTATTTAAATTAAAATTAAAATTAAATGTAATCCTGTGTTAATTAGCTTAGGAAAAGAGAAAAAAATTTAAAATTCAGTTATATGTTCACACTACATTTCAAAGGGGTTAATAGTTACTCATTTTTCCACTTTACAGTTTCTTGTTATAGAATATAGACAATAATTATATCAGTGCTTTAGGTCTTTGTGAAGCCTGGATACATTAATATGGACATAACCCTAGAGAATGTAATAAAGGCCTGGCACTTTAAGTCCTTACCTGCAAGGGAAGAAAAAAGCTGGTTTGTGAAGATTCTTAGTATTCCCTATACATTTTCTGTAAATCAAGAACAATGAAAATATAAAGTTAACTTTGATGGGCACTTGAAATGAATTTTTTAAAAGCCAGATTTGCAAATGTTCTATTAACTTAAGGCAATTTGACTGTCTTAGGTTCGATGATTTGCTAGAAGGACTCACAGAACTTAGAAAAGCTGTTATGCTCATGGTTATTGCTCATTACAATGAAAAGGTGCACATTAAAATCAGCAAAGGGAAAAGTTGCATAGGGCAAAGATCGGGAGAAACCAGATGCAAGCTTCCAGTGCAGTTGCACAGGCAGCACCTGATTCTCCCAGCAACAGTGTGTGAATATAGATGTGAAGCGTGGCCAACCAAGGAAGTTCTCCTAAGCCATGGTTTCCAGGGTTTTTTGTTTTGCTTTGTTTTCTTGTGGTCTCGTGGGGTTTTTGTTTGTTTGTTTGTTTGTTTTTTGAGATAGGGTCTCGCTCTCCCGCCCAGGCTGAAATGCAGTAGTGTGGTCACACCTCACCGCAGCAGCCTCTACTTCCCGGCCTCAAGGGATCCTCCCACCTCAGTCTCCCGAGTAGCTGGGACTACAGGCACACACCACGACACCTGGCTAATTTTTGCATTGTTTGTATAGATGGAGTTTTGCCATGTTGCCCAAGCTCCTCTTGAACTCTTGGGCTGAAGTGATCCACCTGCCTCTGCCTCCCAAAGTGTTGGAATTACAGGTGTAAGCCACTGCCCTGGCCCGTGTCTGGGGTTTTTATTGAGGATAAGTCATGTGGGCATGAAGGTTCTGTGCACTGACCTTAGCTACTTAGTCAAGCCTATCCAGAAGTCAGATTTGTACAGGTATTTATCATAAACCACATTGTTACAAAAGCTATCTGGCATGGGTAAGACCTCAGATATACATAGACTCTCTTATCAGGCAGGATACTCTTAATTGCTCAGAGATTATCTCCCAGGAGCTGGTCAAGGACTATTCTTTGGAATGTACAGGGTTTGAGCACTCTAAACCAATTCTTCTTTTTTTTTTTCAACAGAGTCTTGCCCTGTCACCCAGGCTGGAGTGCAGTTGTGTGATCTCAGCTCACTGCAACCTCTGCCTCCCAGGCTCAAGCAATTCTCATGCCTCAGCCTCCCGAGATGCTGGGACTACAGCTGTGCACCACCACACCCAGCTCTTTTTTTTTTTTCCATTAGAGACAGGGTTTCACTATGTTGGCCAGGCTAGTCTGGAACTCCTGGCCTCATGTTATCTGCCCGTCTCAGCCTCCCTAAGTGGTGGGATTACGGGCATAAGCCACCATACCCAGCCAGTTTTTTAAAAAATAATTTGTTTCTCTTCGTTGATATGTCATTTTCCCGATTTCCTTTTTAGTTCTTTTTCAGTTTTCCTTTAGCTCTATAAGCATATTTAAGACAGTTTTTACAAAGTATTTTTCTTTTTTTTTTTTTTTTTGAGACAGAGTCTCGCTTTCTGTCGCCCCAGGCTGGAGGTAGTATGCTGATCTTGCTCACTGTAAGCTCATCTGGCTTATCGCCATTCTCCTGCCTCAGCCTCCCAGCTGGACTACAGGCAAAGCATTTTTCTTTTTGAGACGGAGTCTGGCCTGCTCACCCAGGCTGGAGTGCAGTGGCGCCGACCTTGCCTCACTGTGCAAGCTCCTCGGCCTCCCCGGCTTACGCCATTCTTCCTGCCTCAGCCTCCCGAAAGTGGCTGACCACAGGCTCACCACCTCAGCCTCGCTAGTTTTTGTATTTTTAGTAGAGACGGGTTTCACCGTGGTTCGCCAGGATGGTCTCGATCTCCCTGACCTCGCTGGGATCCGGCCTGCCTCGGCCTCCCAAAGTGCTGGGATTACAGGTTTGAGCCACCGCGCCCGGCCTACAAAGTATTTTTCTATTTGCTCCAATGCTTTTGTTTCTTCAAGGGTAATTTATTTTGCTCCTTTGATGGTACCCTGTCTTCCTGTGTCTTTGTATGCCTTGCAGTCTTTTGTTGAAAATTGGGCATTTGAAGAAACTGCTACTTCTCCTAATTTATGCAGACCGTTGGAGAAGATCTTCACTAATTAGAGCCTTGGGATCATCTCAGGGTGAAAGTCTAAAGTCTTATGTTTTTCCTGGGTCTGTAGCGTGCCTGTGCTTGCACCTGTGTATGTGCTTTTACCAGTTTCCCCAATATGCATAACTGCTTTCAAATGCCTTAATTTCCGTAGGGTCTCATCCTTGCTTTTTAGGCCGTTGATGTTACATTATATTTTCCACCGGTAATCGTTTGCTCCAAGTATCCACAGGTGTCCAGGCAATTAAAATATCATTGAGTTTTGCATATTGATCTTATATCCTGCAGTGCTGCTGCACTTATTTCTAGTTTTAATAGTGTTTTAGCTTTGATGCACCACAGTACCCACTGACCTTTGTGGCTTTTACCTGCCTGAGATCTGAGCTGTGCAGCTTTTTACATGTCAAAACTCAAAAGTCAGAGTGGCTCACGCCTGTAATCCCAGCACTTTGGGAGGCCGAGGCAGACGGATCACTTGAGGTCAGGAGTTCGAGCCCAGCCTGGCCAACATAGTGAAACTCTCTATTAAAATATCTCTATTAAAAATACAAAATTTTGCCAGATGTGGTGGCAGGTGCCTATAATCCCAGCTGCACAGGAAGCTGAGGCAGGAGAATTGCTTGAACCCAGGAGAAGGAGGTTGCAGTGAGCCACTGCACTCCAGCCTGCATGACAGAGCGAGACTCCATCTCAAAAAAAAATCAGACAAAATGGAAACCAGTACCTCAGTACCTCAAGGAGCCCGCAGACAGATTAACATGTTCCAAATAAGCTCTGCTTTGTTCCTTCTGGCCTGAAGGAGGGAAATGGGAACTGGGCTGCTTCTTCCAGGCTACGCTACGGATGGATTAAGGGCACCAGTAACATAATAAACAAAGTCACTACCATTTTGAAGTGGCTTTCTCTTGACTGGGCATTTGTTTGATAGTTACAGTCTTTGAGTGATTTCCAGACCCTTACAAAGATATTTTAGCTAGTCTCTAGTTGTTTTTTAAATGTTTCAATAGAGAATAGGGAATTGAAGCTTCCTCAAATGCCATCTTGCTGATGTTATTCTCATGGTTCTGTTATTATTTTCCTGATGTCTAATGATTTTGAGCATCATTCCATGTACTTGTTGGCCATTTGTTCATCTTTTATGAAGAAATGTCTACTGAAGTCTTTTGCCAGTTTTTAACTTGGGCTCTTTGTCTTTTTGTTGGGCTGAGTCGTAGGAGTTTTTAGGTATTCTGGATGTTAAATGCTTGTGAGATATATGATTTGCAAATATTTTCTACATTGTGCAGGCTGTCTTATCAGTTTCTTCTATAATGACTTTTTGATGCACAAAAGCTTTTGGTTTTGATAAATCCTAATTTATCAAAATTTTCTTTTGCTGCTTGTGCTTTTGGTGTCATCATTTAAGAATCCATTGCCAAATATAGGCCAGATGCGGTGGCTCAGACTGTAATCCCAGCACTTTGGGAGGCAGAGGTGGGTGGATCACTTGAGGTCAAGAGTTTGAGACCAGCCTGGCCCGCATGGTGAAACCCCGTCTTCTACTAAAAATACAACAAATTAGCCAGGCATGGTGGCAGGTACCTGTAATCCCAGCTACTCGGGAGGCTGAGGCAGGAGAATCACTTGAACCTGGGAGGTGGAGGTTACGGTGAGCCGAGACGGCGCCACTGCACCCCAGTCTGGGTGACAGAGTGAGACTCCATCTCAAAAAAAAAAAAGAATCCATTGCCAAATACAAGTTCATGATGACTTACCCCTGCATTTCCTTTTAAGAGTTTTATAGTTTTAGCTGTTATATTTGGGTCATTGATCTGTTTTCAGTTACTTTTCTTTTTTATTTATTTTTTCTTTTTTATTATTTTTTTTTTTTTTGAGACGGAGTCTCGCTCTGCCGCCCAGGCTGGAGTGCAGTGGCGTGATCTTGGCTCACTGCAAGCTCCGCCTCCCGGGTTCATGCCATTCTCCTGCCTCAGCCTCCCGAGTAGCTGGGACTACAGGCGCCCGCCACCTCGCCCGGCTAGTTTTTTTTTTTTTGTATTTTTTAGTAGAGACGGGGTTTCACCGTGTCAGCCAGGATGGTCTCGATCTCCTGACCTCGTGATCCGCCCGTCTCGGCCTCCCAAAGTGCTGGGATTACAGGCTTGAGCCACCGTGCCCGGCCTCAGTTACTTTTCTTATGTGTTGTTAAGGAATTATGCAATTTCATTCTTTTGCATGTGGATATTCAATTTTCCTGGCACCATTTGTTGAAAAGACTATTTTCCTCGATTTCACTAGATTGGCAACCTTGTCAAAAATCACTTGACCCTAGTTACACTGGTTTAAATTTCCACTCAGTTCTATTCCATTGATCAATATATCTATCCATATTCAGTGCCCCACAGTCTTGATTACTGTGGTTTTATAGTCAGTTTTGAATTGGGAAATACCAGTCTTCCAGCTTTGTTTTGGCTATTCTGAATCTCTTGCAATGTCATATGAATTTTTTTTTTTTTCTGGAGACAGAGTCTCGCTCTGTTGCCCAGGCTATAATGCAGTGGCGTGATCTTGGCTCACTACAACCTCCACCTCCTTCAAGCGCTTCTTCTGCCTCAGCCTCCTGAGTAGCTGGGATTACAGGTGCCTGCCACCACACCAGGCTAGTTTTGGTATTTTTAGTTGAGATGGGATTTTACCATATTGGCCAGGCTGGTCTCGAACTCCTGACCTCAGGTGATGTATCTGTCTTGGCCTCCCAAAGTGCTGGGACTACAGGCATGAGCCGCCAGGCCTGGCCCTTTTTTTTGTTTTTTTGGTTTTTTTTGACACAAGGTATCACTCTATCACCCAGGCAGGAGTTCAGTGGTGCAATCACAGCTCACTGCAGCCTCAACCTCCTGGGCTCAAGTGATCCTCCCACCCTAGCTCCAGCCCCCAACCCCCCAACCCCCCACCTCCCCAACAGCTGGGACCACAGGTAAGCACCACCATGCCTGGCTAATTTTTTTGTATTTTTGGTAGAGACAGGGTTTCACCATGTTGGCCAAGCTGGTCCTGAACTCCTGGGCTCAAGCGATCTGCCTGTCTCAGCTTCCCCTCAAAAGTATTGGGATTGGTGGTATGAGCCACTATGCCTGGCCTCCTTTTGTTTTTAATTGACTTATTGTACTGTACCATTTTAATTCCGTTGTCATTTCTTTTATATAATCTGATTGTTTTCTTAGCATGTGTTCTGGAGATTACAGTGAATATTTTACATTTACAAATAACTGGTTTGAATTAATAGACTTTGGTCAGGGAACTCCAAGACCACTTTCAGGTTCACTGACTGCTAGATGGACTCACACAACTCAGAAAAGTGTTGTTGTTGTTGTTGTTTTACCACTAGTGAAAGGATCACATTAAAATTAATAAGAGCTGGCTATTCCGGGGGCCAGAATTTATCTTCTAGGTGTTAGTCAAGGGCTAGAACTTTCTTTGGAATAGGCAGGGTTTAAACATTCCAGACACTACTGCACTCCAGCCTAGGCGAAAGAGTGAAATCCTGTCTCAAACAAACAAAATTCCAGACTTGTTGAGTCAAAACTGTTGCACACTCCTTAGCTTTAATAGTATATCCAAAACTTGTTCCTATACAGTTCTGCTCCTTTTCATGTTGTTTTGTCACAGATTACATTTTTATACATTGTGTGCCCTTTAACATTGGTTTGTAATGACTGTTTTATGCATTCATTAGTCTTATAAATCATATTGGGGAAATTAAAAGGACCTACAAGCCCAAGATGCGATAGACTTTTGTATTTGCTTTTTTTTTTGTTTGTTTGTTTTTTTGAGACTGAGTCTCACTCACTCTGTCACCCAGGCATGAGTGCAGTGGCATGATCTCGGCTCACTGCAACCTCCGCCTCCGGGGTCAAGCACTTCTCCTACATCAGCCTCCTGAGTAGCTGGGATTATAGGCATCTGCCACCATGCCCAGCTAGCACTGTGTTGGCCAGGCTGGTCTTGAACTCCTGACTTTGTGATTTGCCCACCTTGGCCTCCCAAAGTGCTGGAATTACAGGCGTGAGCCACCGCGCCCAGCCTGTTCTTCATTTTTGTACGTGGCTTTGAGTTACTTTCTACTGTCTTTTTATTCCAACTTGCAGGGCCCCCTTAGCTTTTCTATTATGGCGTGTCTTCAAATGATGTTCGTCAGTTTTTATTTACTTGGGTATGTTTTAGTTTCTCCTTCATTTTTGTTTTTGGTTTCTTTTTTCAACTTTTATTTTCGATTCAGGGGGTACATTTGCAGGTTTGTTACATGAGTATATTGTATGATGCTGAGATTTGGGGTACAATTGATCTTGTCTTCCAGGTAGTGAACCTAGTACCCAATAGTTTTTCAACTCTTGTTTCTCTCCCTTCCTCCTGTCTCTAGTAGTTGTATTGTTCCCATATTTATGTCTTTCTGTACCCAGTGTTTAGCTCCCACTTAGCAGTGAGAACATGCAGTATTTTATTTTCTTTTTCTGCATTAATGCTTTTAGAATAATGGCCTGCAGCTGCACCCATGTTGCTTCAAAGGACATGATTTTGTTCTTTTTTATGTATGGTATTCCATGGCATATGTATACCACATTTTATTTATCCAAGCCACTGTTGAGGGCACCTGGGTTGATTCTGTGTATTTGCTATTGTGAATAGTGCTGTGATGAACATGAGTGCATGTGTCTTTTTGGTAAAATGATTTATTTTCTTTTGGGTATGTACCCAGTAATGGGATTGCTGAGTCAAATGGTTGTTCTGTTTTTAGTTATTTGAGAAATCTCCAAACTGCATCCCACAGTGGCTAAACTAATTTACACTCCCACCAACAGTGTATAAGCATTCCCTTTTCTCCGCAACCTCACCAACATCTGTTCATTTTGACTTTTTATTTTTTATTATTTATTTATTTATTTATTTATTTATTTGAGACGGAGTCTCGCTCTGTCGCTCAGGCTGGAGTGCAGTGGCCGGATCTCAGCTCACTGCAAGCTCCGCCTCCCGGGTTTACGCCATTCTCCTGCCTCAGCCTCCCGAGTAGCCGGAACTACAGGTGCCCGCCACCGCGCCCGGCTAGTTTTTTGTATTTTTTAGTGGAGACGGGGTTTCACCATGTTAGCCAGGATGGTCTCGATCTCCTGACCTCGTGATCCGCCCATCTCGGCCTCCCAAAGTGCAGGGATTACAGGCTTGAGCCACCGCGCCCGGCCCATTTTGACTTTTTAACAACCATTCTGATTGATATGAGATGGCTAACTCATTGTGGTTTTGATTTGCATTTCTTTTATGGTTAGTGGTGTGGGGCATTTTAAAAAGTGTGTTTGTTGACTGCTTGTATGTCTTTTGAGAAGGGTCTGTTCATATCCTTTACCCACTTTGAGTGGGGTTGTTTTCTGCTTGTTGAATTGTTTAAATTCCTTGTAGATTCTGGATATTAGACCTTGGTTAAATGCATAGTTTGTGAATATTTTCTCCCATTCTGTAGGGAGGTGTTTACTCTGTTGATAATTCCTTTTGCTGAGCGGAAGCTCTTTAGTTAGGTCTCATTTGCCAATTTTTGTTTTGTTTCAGTTGCTTTTGAGGAATTAGTCATAAATTATTTGCCAAGGCTGATGTTTACAAGGGTATTTCCTAGGTTTTCTTCTCGGATTTTTAGTTAAGCCTTTCATCAAACGTGAGTTAATTTTTGTATATGTTGAAAGGTACGGGTCCACTTTAATTCTTCTGCATATGCCAGTCATCCCAGCACCATTTATTGAATAGGGAGTCCTTTCCTCATTGCTTATTTTTGTTGACTTTGTCAAAGATCACTTGGTTGTAGGTGCGTGACTTTCTTTCTAGGTCCTCTATTCTATTCCATTGGTTTGTGTGTCCGTTTTTGTACCAAGACCATTGCATTTTGGTTACTGTAGCCTTGTAGTATAGCTTGAAGTCAGGTAATGTGATGCAACCAGCATTGTTCTTTTTGCTTAGGATTGCGTTGGCTATTCAAGCCCTTTTTTGGTTCCATGTGAATTTTTAAATAGCTTTTTCTAGTTCTGTGAAGAATGTCCTTGGTAGTTTGATAGGAATAGCATTGAATCTATAAATTGCCCTGGGCAGTATCGCCATTTTAATGATACTGTTTCTTCCTACCATGTTTTTCCATTTGTGTCATCTCATTTCTTTGAGCAGTGTTTTGTGGTTCTCATTGTAGAGATCTTTCACCTCCCTGGTTAGCTGTATTCTTAGGTATGTTATTCTTTTAGTGGTAATTTTAAACAGGATTGTGTTCCTGATTTGGTTCTCGGCTTGACTGTTGTTTCTGTCGTCTTACTCTCAATCTGCTTGCAGCTTTGCAGCTGAGTCACCCATAGACAACTTTCTTAGTCTGTTTGTGCTGCTATAAGAAAATACCTGATTTATAAAGAACAGAAATGTATCACAGTTCTGGAGGTTATGAAGTCCGAGATCAAGGCATCATCAGGTTCAACCGTCTTCTTCCAAGGGTGCCTTGATGCTGCATCCTCCAGAAAGGACGTGTGTCCTCACATGCAAAAGGGAGAAGGACAAGGAAGTCTGCATTGAGCCTCTTTTATGAAGGCTGTAATCCCATTCACAAAGGGAGGAGCCCTCATCACCTCTTAAAGGCTCCACCTTCTAATACTATCACATTGGCAACATCTGAATTTTGGAGAGGACATGTTACATTCTGCCCCTGGACCCCCTCCCCCCATATTCATGTCTTTCTCACATACAAAATACATTCATTTCTTTCCAATAGCCCCCAAAGTATTAAAACTCATTTCAGCATAAACTTTAAAGTCAACTTAAAGGGCAGAGTCTCATCTTGATATCTATATCATGTGATGATTCATCCTGAGGCAAATTGCTCTCTAGTTGCGTACCTGTGACACCAAACTAGTTACGTGCTTCCAAAATTCAGTGATGCATAAGACAGGCATTTCTTTTTTTCCCCTTTTTTTTGAGACAAGAGTTTCAGTCTTTTTGCCCAGGCTGGAGTGCAGTGGTGCAGTCTTGGCTCACCGCCACCTCCGCCTCCCGGGTTCAAGCAATTCTCCTACCTCAGCCTCCCAAGTAGCTGGGATTACAGGCATGCGTAAACCATTCCCGGCTAATTTTTTTGTATTTTTAGTAGAGACGGGGTTTCTCCATGTTGGTCAGGCTGGTCTTGAACTCCTGACCTCAGGTGATCGCCTGTCTTGGCCTCCCAGAGTGCTGGGATTACAGGCATGAGCCACCACGCCCAGCCAGGACAAGCATTTCTATTTCAAAACAGATAAGAAAGTATGGGTCACTGGTCCCAAGTAGGTCCAAAACTGAACAGGGCAAATAACAGTAAACCTTAAGCCTGGAGAATAATCATCTTTGACTCCTTGTCGCATGTTCCAGACACACTGGGATGGGGGTTGGACCCCAAAGGCCCAAAGGGACCCTGCCACCAGGGCTTTGGTGTTCACAGTTCATACTGCAGCTCTCTTGGGTTGGAGTCAGGTGCCACTGGCTCTCCCAGGCCCATGTTGCATTCTGCTGGCTCTACAGGTCTAGGGTTTGGGGAATGGCACAGTCTCTATGACTCCACTGGACATTGCCGTAGGGGGGACTGTCTGCAGTGGCTCTGCGTCTGTAGTGGGTCTCTGTCTAGGCCCTGGGGCTCTCCAAGGCATGGCACACCTGTAATCCCAGCTATTCAGGAGGCTGAGGCAAGAGAATTGCTTGAGCCCAGAAGGTGGAGGTTGCAGTGAGCCTAGATCGCACCACTGCACTCCAGCTTGGGCGACAGAGTGAGACTCTGTCTCAAAAAAGAAAAATCTCTTTGAAGGATGCCGTGCTTCTACATCTTGTGCACTCTGCACACTTGCAAAATCAGCAGCATGTACATGCTGAGGTTCACCACTTTGCCCTCCAGAGCCGGGACTAAACTGCACCTGGGCCCACTGGAGCCACAACTAGGGCAGCCAAGGAGCACTGTGCTGGGATGGGAGGGGCAGAGACTTGAGGCAGCCCCGGGCAGCAAGCCCCATGAGTGCTCTAGACCCTTCCCTTGAAACCATCCTGCCTTCAAGGCCCTCGCACGCTGGGCCTGTGATGGGAGGAGCAGCCTTGAAGCTCTCTGAAGTGCCATTGGATTCATTCTCCTGTTGTCATGATGAAAAGCATCTGGCTTCTTTCTAGCCACACTCTTACCAAAAAGTCACTTGGTCACACCCTTGGTTTACTTTCCTAAATGTCTTTTGATTTACATGCTCAGGCTGAGAATTTTCAAATCTCTATGTTTTGCTTCCATGTTATAAATCCCATCTTTGTATTGTTTCTTCTCACATTTTACTCTAGTTAAGAGAAACCGAGCAGCACTCTGAATACTTTGCTGCTTAGAGATTTATTCTGGCAAATATCTTACTTCAGAAACAGCTTCGGATTTATATTGGCTTAATTCAAGTGAGATAGAGAAATGTTACTCCTATATAACTCTTATTTCCTTTTATCTTCTCTTGTAGTAATATAGGTCTTCACATTACATCTACAGATGTTTCGAACTCAACCAATCGTTGTAATTTTTACATTAAATAAATCTATGTTTTAAAAAAATGAGAACTTTTATACATTTATAACTTCTATTTTGTCAGTCTGATTTCTCACTTTGGGTTCTCCTTATGAGGTCCAGATAATCCGGATTGGAGTTACCATCTGGATTCATTTCCTTAGCCCAGTACAACTTTGCTTTCCCCTGCCTTCTTTGTGTTATTATTAGCAAATATATTACATTTCTGTATGTTATGGGCCCAATAATACATAATATACACATTGTTTCATAAAATTTGTCTATCAGTTAAGAGGAGAAGAGATATATATGTATACTGTCATTTACAATTACATAAAATTGCCTTGCTTCTCTTTTTTTTTTTGAGACAGAGTTTCGCTCTTGTCGCCCAGGCTGGAGTGCCTTGGCGCCATCTCGGCTCACCTTAACCTCTGCCTCCTGGGTTCAAGTGATTCTTCTGCCTCAGCCTCCCAAGTAAATGAGATTACAGGCATGTGTCACCACACCTGGCTAATTTTGTATTTTTAGTAGAGACCAGGTTTTTCCATGTTGATCAGGCTGGTCTCGAACTCGCAACCTCAGGTGATCTTCCCACCTCAGCCTCTCAAAGTGCTGAGATTATAGGTGTGAGCCACCATGCCCGGCCTCTTCTCTTTGTTTTTTCATATGGATTTTTATTACTACCTGGGATCACCAGCCTAAAGAGCTTCCTTGAGTACTTTTTAAGGTCAGTCAGCTAGCAGTAAATTCAGTTTTTATCTGGAAATGTCTTTTCATCTTAAGTTTTGAAATGGTCTTAAGTTTTGAAATACAGGTTTGCTGCATAAGGATAACCACCCCCCTTTGTTTTACTGAGACATAATTGACACATACTTATGTATATACACACACATACAAGCACACTTTATCTGTCCACCCATTGAGGGACACTTAGGTTTTCATACCTTGGTTATTGTGAATAATGCTGCCATGAACAAGGACTGCAAATATCTCTTCAAGTTACTGACTTTGGCCATGCGTGGTAGCTCACGCCTGTAATTCCAGCACTTTGGGAGGCCAAGGTGGGTGGATCATGAGCTCAGGAGTTCGAGACCAGCCTGGCCAATATGGTGAAACCCCATCTCTACTAAAAATACAAAATTTAGCCGGGCATGGTGCCACACACCTGTAATCCCAGCCACTCGGGAGGCTGAGACAGGAGAATTGCTAGAACCCTGGAGGCAGAGGTTGCAATGAACCGAGATTGCAGCACTGCACTGCACCATGGGCGAAAGAACAAGACTCCGTCTCGGTGCAGGTGGAAAAAAGTTACTGACTTCATTTCTTTTGGCCGTATAGCCAGAAGCAGGATTGCTGGATTGTATGAATGTTCTATTTTTAAGTTTTTGAGGAACCTCCATACTCTTTTTCAGAAGGATCATACCAGTTTACATCCCCAACAGTGTACAAGGCTTCCCTTTTTTCCATATCCTTGTCAACATTTTTTTTCTTTCTTGTCTTTTTGATAATAGCAGTCCTGTTAGGTGTGAGGTGATATTTCGTTGCGGTTTGATTTGCATTTCCCTGATGTTTAGTGATATTGAGCACCTTTTTATATACCCGTTGACCATTTGTATATCTTCTTTGGAAAAATGTCTGTCAGGTTCTTTGCTCATTTTTTAGTTGGATTTTTTTTTTTTTTTTGCTATTGAGTTGAATGAATTTCTTATATATTTAGATATTAACCCCTTGTCAGATATATAATTTGCACATATTTTCTCCCACTCTGTAGAATGTCATTTCACTTTTTAAATTGTTTCCTTTATTTTATAGAAGCTTTTTAATTTGATTAGATTTCTTTGTTTTTGCTTTTGTTTCAGGTGCTTTTGGTGTTATATTTTTAAAAATCATTGCAAGACCAATGTCAAGAGCTTCACTATGTTTTCTTCTGGGATTTTTAGAGTTTCAGGCCTTATATTTAAGTCTTTAATCCATTTTAAGTTAATTTTTGTAAGTGGTGTGAGGTGGGGGGTCACTTCATTTTTTTGCATGTTGATGGATTTAGGATTCTGGGTTGAAGTATTTTGTGTATGTGAGTACTTTGTATATGTCATCCCACTGCCTTCTGGCTTTCATTTTTTTCTGATGAGAAATCAGCAGTTAATACTTCTGTATTAGTTTCACTTATAGACTGCAGTTTCCTTTTACTGCTTTCAAGATTTTCTCCATTTCTTTCTTTGGATTTCAGTGCTTTTATAATGATGCATCTATGTTTGGATCTCTGTGCATTTATCCTGCTTGGTGTTTGTTGAGCTTCCTGGATGTGCAGTTTAATGTTTTTCAATAAATTTGGGAATTTTAAATTCATTATTTCTTTGTAAATTTTAAATGCTTTTTTTCTCTCTCATCTCTCTTCTGGTACTCCTGTTTATAGCAGTGTGCTTAATGGGGTCCCACATTTCTCTGAGATGTTAATTTGTCTTGTTTTCTCTCTGTTCATCAGATTACACCATTGCTATTAATCTATCTTCAACTTTGCTAATACTTCTGCCAGTTCATATCTACTTTTGAGTCCTCTAGTGAAAATTTCATTTCAGTTATTTTACTTTGTAACTTCAGAATTTCCATGTTTATTATTGATAATTTGTATCTCTTTGTTGATATTCTCCTTTTGATGCAACATTATGATCATACCTACATTTACTTCTTTATGCTTTCCTTTGTCTATTTGAATATATATTATAATGTATAATTTGAAGTCTTTACCTGTTTATAATTTGAAGTCTTTGCCTGTTAAATCTGGTTGCTCTCACAAGCAGTTTCTGTTGTGGGCTGCTTTTCCAGTGTGTGAATCATACTTTCCTGTTTCTTTGCCTGTCTCTTGTTTGTGGAAAGTGGATTTTATAGACAGTAGTTGGAACTCCAGTACTTTTGTCCACACCCTCTGCCTCAGGGCTTGTTATTGGTACTTGCTTATTTACTTGCTTAGTGACGGTGATATGGTTTGGCTCTGTATCTCCATCCGAAACTCATCTTGAATTGTAATAATCCCCACATGTCAAGAGCAGGACCAAGAGGAAATGATTGAATCTTGGGAGTGGTTTCCCCCATACTGTTCTTCTAATAGTGAGTGAGTTCTCATAAGATCGGATGGTTTTATAAGGGGCTTCCCCCTTAGCTCGGCTCTCATTCTCTCTCCTACCACCCTGTAAAGAGGTGCCTTCTGCCATGATTGTAAGTTTCCTGAGGCCTCCCCAGCCATACAGAACTGTGAGTCAATTAAGCCTCTTTCCTTTGTAAATTACCTAGTCTTGGGTGTATCCTTACAGCAGCATGAGAATGGACTCTGGATTGTTTTAGTAAAGTCTATTCTCACCATGGTGTAAAATCCCTGATGTTGCTCATTGGAGTACAGCCTTGCCTACTTTTACAGACAGCATTAGATGATAGTGGTTTTGACAGGGCTGTCTTTGAGCATCTCCCTGACCACCCCCAGCTGTTAGCACCACCGATTGCAACTTAATGACAGTATTGCTTTCGTAAGTGCCCTGGAATATATGTTGCTTCACAGGCTAATATAATCAAACTGGGGCTTTCTTGAGGTCAGTGTTTGAGATTTGTTCTGACAATAGAATGTCTCTTCCCAGGTGGTCTCTCAGTTTCTGTCTGGCAAACAAACCACCCTATAGTATAACATACACCTCTAATCTATCAACCTCCTCCCAATTGCCCTTCACCAAAATTTTCAGTTTTTGACATTGCCCTTAGGTTTAAATTTCTCCACATTCTGTTGCAAGTCAATTCAGTTCCTTTGAGGAGCAATACAGAACTCTGTTCTATGGCCTACTTCTCCCCCTGGACAAAATCTCAGAGCTACTGTTCTAGTGCTGGAGGTATGGACAATGGCATGCATCTCTCTAAGTGATTCCCCTGCTTTAGGAGCTGAGTGCTTGGTAGATGGCAGATGGGTCTCTAAGTGATTCCCCTGCTTTAGGAGCTGAGTGCTTGGTAGATGGCAGATGGGGCGGCAGCCAGGTCTCCCTGGCTTGCCTGTTTGGGCATGGAACACCTGCCCCAGGAGCCAGGGCACAGCAATTGGAACCTCAGTATGCTCAGCAGTACCACATCCAAGTTAAAGCCTACATTTCATGTTTTGGGGCGAGGCAGAGGAAGGGAGTCTTCATTCTTCAGCTGTGCAACAGGTAGGTAACTGGGGCAGAGTGAAAAGTGATGATGTCTTACCCCACCTAGGAAGATAGCTATCCAACTGGGGCAAGGGTTGAGAAGTGGCGAAGAAGCCCCATGCCCTTGGCTATCCTAGCTGGAGTGGAGTCTTTCTCACCGAGACAGAATGGACAATGGAGGGCTCAGGTTTGGTTCACATAGTCCAGACTCTCAGAGTTCTTTTTTTTTTTTTTTTTTGAGACGGAGTCTCACTCTGTCACCCAGGTTGGAGTGCAGTGGCCGGATCTCAGCTCACTGCAAGCTCCTCCTCTCGGGTTCACGCCATTCTCCTGCCTCAGCCTCCCGAGTGGCTGGGACTACAGGCACCCGCCACTTCGCCCGGCTAGTTTTTTGTATTTTTTAGTAGAGACGGGGTTTCACCGTGTTAGCCAGGATGGTCTCGATCTCCCGACCTCGTGATCCGCCCGTCTCGGCCTCCCAAAGTGCTGGGATTACAGGCTTGAGCCACCGCGCCAGGCCTACTCTCAGAGTTCTTAACATGCTTTTGGAGATTTTCGTAAACTAATGTTTCTTCATTTGCTGTACATTCCTAGCACCATTTCCAGAGACTTTAAATTGTGATTCTTTTTTAAAAAACAATTTTTACAGTTTCATTGGGGATCGTGTCCATGGAGCTCCTCATGCTGTCATGCCAGAAGTGGAATTCCCTGACCAGTTCTTTACAGTTCTAACCATGGACCATGTAAGTTACTATTTCTCTTTTCTTTGTGATATTTCTTTTTTCTGATTCTTCCTACCACACACCTCTGTCAAAGAACCTGCACCACAACCCCATACTTTTTCACTTTCTAGTAAGGGCTGGAGTCTAACAGCATAGTGTCCCTCCTGTGTGCCTCTCTATTCTCCAAAGAATGTTCAACACTCCTGTGTGTTCAGTCCTTTGTCAAGAGCAGATATAAAGCAGAAGTGGAATCCCTGTACTTTTCCTTGTCATATCTTGGATAGGGAAAAAGCAGATGGATCTGTTTGACAATTGGGCATACTCTGACCTTCTCCACAGACTTGAGTTTCCAGGTAGATTGGATTTGATGTTGAATGGCCTCAGGTCATATAAAATGATGATGATTGTAGGTGCAGAATTGGAGAAGACCTTGTCTAACCTAAACATTGCAGTATAATTAAGGCTGTCAAATTTTTAGCAAGAAAACTACTCTGTAGCCACTAAAAAACACTTACTAAAAACTTTGTTGCTAGAAGTAATAAATTGTATTATATAATGTGACATAATATGTCACATAGTAATGAACTTGGAGCTACAAGAAATCTTTAATTTTGTTCACACCCCATTTTCAAAGTTAGATATTTTTCTCCTGTACAGGGGAATGAGGGTATAGAAACTTACATTTATTGATGATTCATGAGGCAGGCACATAGCATGAAATGTGCTTGTATATAGTACTTCTTTTAATTTGTAAACTGGTTATTAATTTCCAGACATGGTTGGCTAAATAAGAGATCCCATAAGTATGCAGAAAGATTTCAGTGGATCAAAGGGAGTCTTTAAAGATGATAGTCTGGTTTGGAAGCACTAATTTCCTTACTTCCCGTGTCACAGTCTTCTCCTGGCCTCCTTGTTTACTGTCCAGTCCCCTTGCAATAAGGCAATTCATCTTGCCTTTTTCTCAAAAATATTTCCTTAAATTTTACCTGTAATGTACGGGTTTGTTGTTTCAGGAACTGGTGACACTCAGGGATGTGGTCATCAACTTCTCTCAGGAGGAATGGGAATATCTGGATTCTGCTCAGAGGAACTTGTACTGGGATGTGATGATGGAGAACTACAGCAACTTACTCTCACTAGGTAAATTTGTCTGCCTCCAATAACTTAGAATATACGCTCTAGACTATCAGCTGATATTCAGTGAACTCAAGGCTGTATTTTGTTTTTCATTTTGTTTTGTTTTGTTTTTGAGATGGAGTCTCACTTTGTTACCCAGGCTGGAATGCAGTGGCATGATCTTGGCTCACTGCAACCTCTGCCTCCCAGGTTCAAGCAGTTCTCCTGCCTCAGCCTCCCAAGTAGCTGGGATTACAGGCGTCCGCCACTACACCCAGCTAATTTTTTGTATTTTTAGTAGAGACAGGGTTTCACCACACTGGCCAGGCTGGTCTTGAACTCCTGACCTCGTGATTCGCCTGCCTCAGCCTCCCAAAGTGCTGGGATTACAGGCATGAGCCACTGCGACGGCCTCAAGGCTATGTTTTGAGAAACTAGATGAACTTCTGATTCCAAAGGCATGCTTTCAGTGTTGTTGTGTTGCAAATGACATCTCTATCAGTATTTAACATTCTTCATGATATTCTTACCTTCTCAGGCCCTGCATATAATTTCTACCTTCCTTGATACCAAGGAGCTGGATTTGACTTATGGAACACGTACAGCATATCATTGAGACATTACAGGTTGCGTATCCCTTATCCAAAATACTTGGGATGAGAGTGTTTTGGATTTGGGATTTTTTTCAGATTTTGGAATATCTGCATATACATAATGAGACATCTTAGGGATGGAACCCAAATTGAAACGCAAAATTCATTTATGTTTCATGTATACTTTATACACATATAAAGTTGCCCGAAGGCAATTTTATACCATGTTTTTAATAGTTTTGTGCATGAAACCAAGTTTGTGTTAAGTAGTTATGTATATTTCACTTGTGGCATCATGTCAGTGCTCAGAAAGTTTTGGATTTTGTAATTGAATTTCAGATTTTAGATTAGGGATGTGCAACCTGTACATTGTGTTTGAGGTCGGAATTGCTATAAATACTTTATATTCTTACCCACCTTCTGGGAGAACTTTTAAGATACCGTGTGTCCTGATTTCTTATGATTGTTAAAAGAATCTCTACAATTTATATATTGAAGGATTGATAAACAGTTCATATTCATTTCCTCCCACCTGCTTTATGGCTAAAGAACGTTGCATTTAACATTAAATTAGTATTCCACCAAGGACCTTTTAATAGCTCAGAAAGTTACTTACTTTCCTCTCAGCTTCCATAGTTCTTGCCTTCTAGTTGGCCCCGTCCTAAGCACTTTAAATAACTGGCTCATGGCTAGGCGTGGTAGCTCATGCCTGTAATCCCAGCACTTTGGGAGGCTGAGGCGGGCAGATTGCCTGAGCTCGGGAGTTCACGACCAGCCTGGGCAACACAGTGAAACCCTGTCTCTACTAAAATAGAAAAAAATTAGCCGCGCATGGTGGCGTGTGCCTGTAGTCCCAGCTACTCAGGTGACTGAGGCAGGAGAATTGCTTGAACCTGCTTGAACTCGGGAGGTGGAGGTTGCAGTGAGCTGAAATCGCGCCACTGCACTCCAGCCTGGGCAACAGGGCAAGACTCCATCTCAAAAAAAAAAAAATGACTCGTTTAATTCTTACAATAACTCTGTGACGTAAGTGCTGTTTGTATTATTGTTGTACAGAAGAGGTTGCTTACAACAGAGAGTATTTAGGCACTTCTGCAAAGGCTCCACAGCCACGTAATTACAGAGGAAGGCTTTCTACCCAGGCAATCTGGCACCAAAGACAGTATTTTAAACTGTTACACTGCTTCTCCAGACAAAGAATTAGTATGGGTTTAAATAACATAAGACCTTTCCTTACCTGTCTAGTCTGTTTATACGTGATAATTCTGTGGTTACTCTAAGGTGAATGTTTTTCCAGTTCCCTCACAATTCTTTTTTCTGTCTTTTTCATATAATGTTGATTTTATTTAGTAAAACTTTAACCAATTCTCAAAGCTGTATTTTAAAAATTGGTTATAATAAAAAAAAATACATTGTTACATTTCTTTGTTGTAAGCAGTCTTCCATTTCTGATCCAATTGGGATCACCTTATTGGAGGAAGGGAAGTTGCTCTATAGAGTTTATGAGATGTGAAGGAAGACAGGGCCAGGTGAGTGATGGCCACTGAGGGATAGAAAGTCATTGCCAAAGCACAAAGCCCATCTGGTCCAGGAGATGAGCCCCTGGGATTCTGTTGGGAAAATCCCTTCAAAAGCTTGTGGGTTTTTATTTATTTATTTTTATTTTTTATTTTTGAGACAGAGTTTCGCTCTGTTGCCAAGGCTGGAGTGCAGTGGCACAATCTCGGCTCACTGCAAGTCCTGTCTCCCAGGTTCATGCCATTCTCCTGTCTCAGCCTCCCAAGTAGCTGGGACTACAGGTGCCCACCACCATGCCCAGCTAATTTTTTGTATTTTTAGTAGAGACGGGGTTTCACCATGTTAGCCAAGATGGTCTCTATCTCCTGACCTCGTGATCCACCCACCTCGGCCTCCCAAAGTGCTGGGATTACAGGCGTGAGCCACCGCGCCCGGCCCAGACTGTTTTTTTGTTTTTGTTTTTGTTTTTAAAAGCCTGGCACTTGGAGAAGGAAATTAAGATCTTCTTCAATGCCACCGTTTTCCAGTTCCTCTTGTATTTAGACTTATGTATGTGTATATTGACCATAAACAAATGCTCATTCATATCCTCAATATTTATTTAGTGTCTACATTGAGACAGATATCAGTACAATAGTGAACAAGACCAATACAGACCCTGCTGCCATGGAACTGACATACTAGTTCTTGAGATGTATAATAAACAAGTAGAGAATATATATAACAGTATGTGTAAGAATAAAGGGGTAGAGAATGATGGAGAAAGAGCTAATTCAGACAGTGTGGTCAGAAACCAATCTCTCTGGTCTTAATTTGGCATTTTATACAGTTCCTTTTCAATGGTTCACCTAATGTTTTTGCATTTGGAAGTCCTCATTGGAATCAATGTGTTTCAATTTGTCATTCCTTTTATGTTAGTTGCTGTCATGTTCTTTGGTAAACTTTTGTAATTCTAATGGGAAAGGCAAAGAGGCTGTTTTTATTTTTTTATTTTTTTTTTTTATTTTTTTTTATTTTTTTAATTTTTTTTGTTTTGAGACGGAGTCTCGCGCTTTCGCCCAGGCTGGAGTGCAGTGGCCGGATCTCAGCTCACTGCAAGCTCCGCCTCCCGGGTTCACGCCATTCTCCGGCCTCAGCCTCCCGAGTAGCTGGGACTACAGGCGCTGCCACCTCGCCCGGCTAGTTTTTGTATTTCTTAGTAGAGACGGGGTTTCACCGTGTTAGCCAGGATGGTCTCGATCTCCTGACCTCGTGATCCGCCCGTCTCGGCCTCCCAAAGTGCTGGGATTACAGGCTTGAGCCACTGCGCCCGGCCTGTTTTTATTATTATTATATCTTTTATATTACTGTAAATAAGTAGCCACCTCAAATGGTGCTCTAGAATTTTTCATACCTTCTATTATGTCTCATTATGTTTATTGATGTTCAGTATACATTAGCCCACCAGAGTCTGATTTTTGATGTCCAGCAGTATGAATATTGGATGAAATTTTTTTTTTTTTTTTGAGACGGAGTCTCGCTCTGCCACCCAGGCTGGAGTGCAGTGGCCGGATCTCAGCTCACTGCAAGCTCCGCCTCCTGGGCCCACGCCATTCTCCTGCCTCAGCCTCCCAAGCAGCTGGGACTACAGGCGCCCGCCACGTCGCCCGGCTAGTTTTTTTTTTGTATTTTTAGTAGAGACGGGGTTTCACCGTGCTAGCCAGGATGGGCTCGATCTCCTGACCTCGTGATCTGCCCATCTCGGCCTCCCAAAGTGCTGGAATTACAGGCTTGAGCCACCGCGCCCGGCCTGGATGAAATTTTGATATACTGATGCCATGTTTCTTATGGTGATTTCTGTGTGCTTTGGCTTTATCCTTTAACCTTTGAATTTATTGTCACTTTTTGTCAAAAGCTTATCCAAGGCTCATTCCATACCCTTCCTATCCCAGACCCAGGCATTGAATTGGATATGAGTGCATTTTTCTGGTTTTGTTTAGTTTAGCATGTTGCAGTACATAAACTTTTTTCCCTTCATTTGACTCTTGTATTGTCAAAATGGTGGCACTTTAGCTCCCTCAAGCTATTTTTGTGTCCCTTTGATGTGACCCACTGTTGTAAAACTTTCTTCTTTCTGACAAAACATTACAGGGTACATCTCATACCTCCCCGGGTCTAGATCATGATCCAGGCCTTTGTTCTAGGATTCCTGGTTTATTACCTGGTTTATTTCAATAACAAGGACAATAAGGCATGGTTATTGTTCTTCTGTTTCATGGAGTGAGTGTTTGAAAATTTTATCTCCGGCTGGGCGCGGTGGCTCAAGCCTGTAATCCCAGCACTTTGGGAGGCAGAGACGGGCGGATCACGAGGTCAGGAGATCGAGACCATCCTGGCTAACGCGGTGAAACCCTGTCTCTACTAAAAAATACAAAAAAACTAGCCGGGCGAGGTGGCGGGCGCCTGTAGTCCCAGCTACTCGGGAGGCTGAGGCAGGAGAATGGCGTAAACCCGGGAGGCGGAGCTTGCAGTGAGCTGAGATCCGGCCACTGCACTCCAACCTGGGCGACAGAGCGAGACACGGTCTCAAAAAAACAAAGAAAGAAAATTTTATCTCATTCCAGGAATGTTTTTCCAACTATTATTGCTTTTTGGGTTGGTTTTAAATATCTCTTTACCAAGAAATTAATTCATTAGACTACATTTTCAGCTTTATTAGCATAGGAGTCTTATAACATTTTGTGTATGTTTTCATCACGTGATTGTTTGCTAATTTCTCACCTTTTCTTTAGGTCACTGTTCTTTTGTCTTTAGTAGGATATATACATTGGTTATTTTTACTCTTTTTTTTTTTTTTTAAAAACAAGCATTTAAGTTTTTACTTTTTATGAGACAAATATATTTATGTTCCATAGATATCAGTTACAAATGTTTTCAACATCATGGTTCACTACAAACTTTGTGATTTCAATTACATTTCCACATTGACCCAACAGTTATTTAGCAGAGAGCTTCTTTTTCTTTTCTTTCTTTTTTTTTTTTTTTTAATAAGACATAGTCTCACTCTGTTGCCCAGCTTGGAGTGCGGTGGTGCAATCTCAGCTCACTGCAACCTCCATCTCCCAGGTTTGAGTGATTCTTCTGCCTCAGCCTGCCAAGTAGCTGGCATTACAGACATGCGCCACCATGCCCAGCTAAGTTTTTTTGTATTTTTAGTAGAAACGGGTTTCGCCATGTTGGCCAGGCTGTTCTCGAACTCCTGACCTCAAGTGATCCACCCACCTTGGGCTCCCAAAATGCCGGGATTACAGGTGTGACAGCCACAGCACCCAGCCTAGTAGAGAGCTTCTTTATTTCTAACTGAAAGTACTTTTGATTTATTGATACTGGCACTCAAATCTGGTTTTAATGTTTCTGTCAGATATTGATGTCTGCATTATTTCATCTTATACATAATTAAGTCACAGAAAATTATCCTTTTTCTGTGTTCATGTGTCACTCTGAGTTTTCCTCAGGCATTCCCTTTTCTCATTGTTCGCCTCCAGATGATGTCCATAAAATCCTTTGTTACAAAGTGCCTTACAGTCTTGTGTACCTAGACCACCTTCTTCATATTATTTTGTTAGCATATTCTCCTTTTCACTCATAAGCCTTTGCTCAGAATTGTGTAAGTCTAACAGTAGTTACAATTATATTCAGATATTTTAATATCTGAAATATTATATTTTGGGGAAGTATAGCATTAGTTGACTTTTGGCATAAGAAAATGGAAAGGAATATCTGTAAAAGAACATAAAAGAAAAAATAGGTTTTAGAAGGACAGCAGAGTAAAGGTAAATATGCTGTTGAAGAGAAGTAAATAACACATCCCATCTTGATTGTATTTCTTCATTCCACATGTCAGTCATGGCTCTGCATACAAGGGAATAAGCAATAATGGTGGGACAATATGTGTAAGTGGAGAAGCAGTTGGAAAATAAATACATATGAATGTTCACCATATTTATGTATCTTACTGTATTATAAATATACGTATGTAATCACTAATACAATGAGGGTTGGGAGGCATTGATAACTGGCATTATTCTTATAGCTACATAATTATTTTGATAGTTGTTTTCTAGTGACTTATCTTTGTATATATACTTTTATTTTTATTTGGATTCATTCAGTGATTTACTTTTCCTCTATTAATTATCATATACTATGCCCTTAGGGCTTGTTGTACATTGGCACATGAAAATTTATTATATTTGTCCTTGTGGAATTTAAGGAATAAGGAAGTAAATGGTGTAAAAGTACTGAATACACAACTGAAAAAACATATATATAAGGGTAAGGCACTAGATACGGGATTAGAAATGGAAATGAAGTTATTTAGGGTCAACTAATATGCCCTTTCTGAGGGCAGGTATCTTGAGACCTTAACAAAGAAAAGAAGCTGGCATACAAAGAGACCGTTTATGTGAAATGAAATGTCCTGTGGATAGCTCTAAATGATAGGATATTTGTTTTGATCTAGGAGGTGAAAAATGATTAGCAGAATGGAGTTAAAATGAGGTTTTTTTTTTTTTTTTTGAGATGGACTCTTGCTCCACTGCCCAGGCTAGAGTCTACGCAGTGGTGCGATCTCAGCTCCCTGCAGCCTCCCCTTCCTGGGTTCAAGCAATTCTTGTGCCTCAGCCTCCTGAGTAGCTGGGACTACAGGTGTGTGCCATCATGCCCAGCTGTTTGTATTTTAGTAGAGGCAGGGTTTCACCATGTTGCCCAGGCTAGCCTCAAAGTCCTGAGTTCAGGTAACCCACCTGCCTTGCCCTCCCAAAGTGCTAGGATAACAAGCATGAGCCCACATGCCCGGGCAAAATGAGGTCTTACAAACTGTACCTTGTTATTATCCTTGGTAAAGTTTATTTTTGGGGAAGAAAACCACAAAAGTGTTAGTATATATGGATTATAAAATTTTGATCTGCATTAGCATTATCTCTATAAGATGCTAATGACTAGTTCTACATCTACAGATTTTGATTCTGTTTAACCAACAAGCTTACCAGGTGATGACCAACACACAAATTTCAGATCCACTGACTTAATCACATTCCTCATAATCTTTATGTTCTGCTGTTATTCTGTGAGCTCTCTTTATCTTTCTCTAAATTTCATAACATTTTTTAAACCAATTCATGTATATGGTGAATTATTCTTAAATTGTCTCTTCTTTCCATAACTTTTATTCTTGTAGTACATGAAAATTATTTTTTCCTTTCTTTCAGATTTGGAGTCCAGGAGTGAGACTAAGCATTTATCTGTAGGAAAAGACATTATTAAAAACACTGGTTCTCAGTGGGAGGTAATGGAAAGTAGCAAGTTACGTGGCCTTGAAAGTTCCATTTGCAGAAATGACTGGCAAAGCAAAAGCAAGATTGAAGTACAAGGACCTGAAGTGGGATATTTCAGTCAAATGAAAATCATCACTGAAAATGTGCCCACTTACAAAACTCATGAATCTCTTACGTTACCTCAGAGAACTCATGACAGTGAGAAGCCCTATGAATACAAGGAATATGAGAAGGTCTTCAGTTGTGACTTAGAGTTTGCTGAATATCAGAAAATACATACTGGTGGAAAAAACTATGCATGCAATCAATGTTGGAAAACCTTTGGGATAGACAACTCCAATATGTTACAACTGAATATTCATACTGGTGTGAAACCTTGTAAATATATGGAATATGGGAATACATGTAGTTTTTATAAAGACCTTAATGTATACCAGAAAATTGATAATGAGAAGTTCTGCAAATGTAAGGAATACAGAAGGACCTTTGGAAGAGTTGAAGAAGTTACTCCACTTCAAAGAGTTCAAGATGGTGAGAAACACTTCGAATGCTCATTCTGTGGGAAATCCTTTAGAGTGCATGCCCAACTTACTCGACATCAGAAAATCCATACAGATGAGAAAACTTACAAATGTATGGAATGTGGCAAGGACTTCAGATTTCTTTCACAGCTTACCGAACATCAGAGAATTCATACTGGTGAGAAGCCCTACAAATGTATACACTGTGAGAAGGTTTTTAGAATTAGTTCACAGCTCATTGAACATCAGAGAATTCATACTGGTGAGAAACCTTATGCATGTAAGGAATGTGGAAAGGCTTTTGGAGTATGTAGAGAACTTGCTCGTCATCAGAGAATTCATACTGGTAAGAAACCCTATGAATGCAAAGCATGTGGAAAGGTCTTTAGAAACAGTTCATCCCTGACTAGACATCAGAGGATTCATACTGGTGAAAAACCCTATAAATGTAAAGAATGTGAGAAAGCATTTGGAGTAGGTAGTGAACTTACTCGACATGAAAGAATTCACAGTGGTCAAAAGCCTTATGAATGTAAGGAGTGTGGAAAGTTCTTTAGACTTACGTCAGCCCTTATTCAACATCAAAGAATTCATAGTGGTGAGAAACCTTATGAATGTAAGGTATGTAGGAAGGCCTTTAGACATAGTTCAGCCCTTACAGAACATCAGAGAATTCATACTGGAGAAAAACCCTACGAATGCAAGGCATGTGGGAAGGCCTTTAGACATAGTTCATCCTTTACCAAACATCAGCGCATTCATACTGGTGATAAACCCTATGAATGTAAGGAATGTGGGAATTCCTTTAGTGTTGTTGGGCATCTTACGTGCCAACCAAAAATTTACACTGGTGAGAAATCATTTGACTGAAATAAATGTATAAAGTGTTTTTTTATTTCCGATTTTCACAGGAAAAAACTATGGATGGATTTAATAGGTAATCAAGGCAATTCAGTATCTCCCTCTTTTAAGTCTGTTTTTAGACTTCATGGCCATTCTGTATGTAGACATAGAATTGCTTAGTCATAGCTGATATATACTTATAGCTTTGTTAGATATTGCCAAATATTTCTCCTTTTTATGTTAAAAAGAGTTTTTTTGCATGAGTTTCTCATCGTGGCATGTTTTGTTTACAATAGCCTTTGATGTTTGCATTATTGTTCTTTTCACTATTCAGTTTTTTAATTGTAATATTACTTCAGTATCTTTTCTGCATTGTAATTCTTTGCTTGTGATATCTATAGTTATTTTCCTCCAGAGAGTTAGAACTCCTAGACAGATATAACGTAGTTTTACATTCTTATTGCTCTTCATTTTGTGTAATGTTCTTGTTTTGTTTTGTTTTGAATGATAGAAGTGTGATCTTTCCATTTTCACCAAATTGTTCACTTCTCTTTAAATTTCTATTTTATTTTGATACAACATGTTCCCCCAAAATAACATATACATAGGAACTGGTTATATTCCACCATAACACACACACACACTATATATATATAGTGTATATATACATACAGTGTATATAGTGTATGTGCGATGTATACTATATATACTCACACATGCACTATATATATAACACACAGTATATATATACACATACTATATGTATATATAGTATATACAGTATATATGTATATATAATATATACTCTGTGTGTGTGTGTGTATATATAGTGTTTGTCTGTTATATTGGAATATAACCACTTCCTTTAAGCAGTCTTTTTACCCACAGGCTGTACCAACCAGGATCCAAATGAAGAGAACTTTTAAATATTTGATAAAATTACTCATCCAATAAGTCTGTTAAAATTTATCATTCTCTTAAATTATCATTCTTAAATTTGTCAAACACCTTTAAAAGGGGAGGAAAAAATGACCACTGAACTTACATTAAGAGGATTTACAACTACAGCTTCAAATTTTTTTTAATCTATTACCATTATTTTTATTTTTATTCTCTCTTAGAGTTGCCTTATTAGGTTTGGGCATTTCAACAATCAACAGACCTTCTGTGATTTAACTAATCTCATTTAACTCCAAAATCATCTCTGTCTCAGGACAGCTGACTTGGTTATGCAGTCAGTGAGATCACAAGCCACTGGTTATTGAAATTTTTTTTTTTTTTTTTTTTTACTTTTCATTTTTTTTGAGACAGAGTTTTGCTCTGTTGCCCAGGCTGGAGTGCAGTGGCGTGATCTTGGCTCACCTTAACCTCTGCCTCCCGGGTTCAAACTATTCTCCTGCTCAGCCTCCCAATAGCTGGGATTACAGGCATGCGCCACCATGCCTGGCTAATTTTGTATTTTTAGTAGAGATGGGATTTCTCCATGTTGGTCAATCTGGTCTCGAACTCCTGACCTCAGGTGATTTCCCCCCCACCTCAGCCTCCCAAAGTGCTGGGATTACAGGCATGAGCCACTGCACCCGGCCTGGTTATTGGATTTATTTATTTAATTTTTTTGAGATAGAGTCTTGCTCTGTCACCAGGCTGGAGTGCAGTGGCGTGATCTCAGCTCACTGCAACCTCCACCTCCCAGGTTCAAGCAATTTTCCTGCCTCAGCCTGCCAAGTAGCTGGGATTACAGGCATGTGCCACCACACCTGGCTAATTGTTTATATTTTAGTAGACACAGAGTTTCACCATGTTGGCCAAGACAGTCTGTATCTCCTGACCTCGTGATCCGCTGGCCTTGGCCTCCCAAAGTGCTGGAATTACTGGTGTGAGCCACCATGCCTGGCCAGTTATTCGATTTTTATAAGAAAATTTTACTATTTTCAGATAAATTTATGTCACCATCATTCATTACATTTTAATTTTTGAAACTGGTGTCTTTCCCAGAATTTATATACTCTATAAAGGTCTGAATGATTACCAATATTAAGCCATTTTCTCATCTGATATATTGAGCAATGTTTTATGTAAGTATTGCTTATTCAAGTAGTTTTAAAAGATATGTAATTGGTTATTGTTTCATGTCCTACACAGTAAGAACAAGAGTTTTGTCAGGATATTTGCTATTTCATATCTTTGAAATAGAGTAGTAGCTCTGTTTCTAACTAAATTCTATTTATGTAACAACACAGCTAATTTACTCTTGGACCTTTTTATCCTGAGTTACCATCAGTGCTGATGTTCCTCTTTTGGGTATAGCTCTCCAGGAGAACTTGTCCTATGTTTCTTTGTGTGTGTGTTTTTCCTTCCAGCTTAAACAAATTAAAACTACTAAATATCTAAACCTTGTATACAGACATTAAAATTAAAATTAGTGAGAGAAACAAAATATCCTTGTGTCTTGGCTTTTACTTTTTGAAGTCATTAACAAATGATAAATTAATGAATAAAATGTATCCTATTATGTTTTCCTTATTTGTAATTACAGCTATATTTTTATCATATTAACATTTTTCATTTAACTTTGTTATGAACTTAATGGCATTTCACACTTACTCCAAACCATAATATAATTATCGTTGTGGTATTACTGTTTGGTTTTTACTACAGTTTCTTACTCAAAAATATAAAATTTCACCATTCTTTCCATTTTCATTTGCCCCTTTATTCTTTGTGACTTTTCCCTAGCCTGCATAGGAGCTTTATTCTTATATTCAATAGGATAGGATATTGCAGTCTCATCCTGTTTTCTGCTGTCCTGCACCATTAAATTTTCTATGTCCAATGAAGGAATTCTAATTCTATTTAATAGCAACTAGTATTAAAGACTAACATACGTATGTCAGGGACAGGCAGAGAGTCTGTGATTGAGATTTCTGGAGTTATATAACCCACTGTGCCACCCCCCCAAGCCCCCAACTTGCCAGAATTCATC
The DNA here is from genome assembly GCF_008728515.1 of Papio anubis. NCBI lineage: Eukaryota > Metazoa > Chordata > Mammalia > Primates > Cercopithecidae > Papio > Papio anubis. The sequence goes on from NC_044995.1 coordinate 19,882,363, forward strand.
CCTTAACCTGCAGTGTGATTGTATTCGGACATAAGACAATGAGGATATAAGAATGTGATTCTAATTTGATACAAATGGTGATCTTACGAGAAGCGGAAGGAAAGATGTCTCTCCCTATGCTCACACACAAAGGAAAGGCCACATGAGGACACAAGGAGAAGGTGGGAATTTAGAAGCCAAGAGAGCCCTTACCAGGAATTAAACCTGCTAATCCCTATTTTAATTAGAACAGTGAGAAAATAAGTATCTGTATTTAAGCCTCACAGTCTTTGGCATTTTCTTACAGCACCCTAAGCAAACTAAGACAGTTGTTGGTACTGAGAAGTGGGGTGCTGCTATAACAAATACCTAAAAATGTGCAAGTTCAAGCTTTGGAACTGGGTGGTGGGCATATAGGCTGGAAGAATGCTAGAAATATGTATGTAAAAATGATTCTGGGGAGGACTCAAAACAAAATAGAATCACTGGAGAGAGGGCTTCCATTTTAAAGAATACTGTCATGAATGGTATTCATGTTAAAGAAACAATCATGAACAAAATGTTGGTAGAAATATGGACATTTAAGGCCATAATGGTTTAGTCTCAGAAATGAGGAACAGTTTATTGTAGCAAGGAACTTGGCTGAATCACGTTCTAGTGTTTTGTGGAAGGTAGCGCTTCCAAGCAATGAAACTGAATAGTAGCAGAGATTTCTAATTATTGAACTTGTGGCTTGGGTTCTCTTTATTGCACATATAAAATAGGAAAGGAGAGAGTTGAATTGAAGGAGGAATTCTTAAGCAATAAGAAACTAAAATGTGAAGATTTGGGAAATTCTTAACCATACTGGGAAAAATGATGAAATGTGTATTTTGCTGTTTTGGGATAGTGTTGTATACATGATATGTTTGTTAGATATTGTTAGTTTATAATGTTCTAGTCCTATTTCCTTCTTGATCTTCTGTGTAGATGGTCCATCCATTATTGAATGTGAAGTACTGAAGACTCCCACTATTGTAGAACTGTTTTGTTTTTGTTTTTTTTTTGCCTGCAACATTTTGTAGTGTTTGCTTCACTTCTTTTGGGGCTCTATTTGGTGTGTTTTTGTTTATAATTATTATATCTTTTGATGCACTGACCGTTCTATCAATATATAATGTCTTTTTTTGTCCCTTGTAAAAAAATTTTTTTTTTTTTGAGACGGAGTCTCGCTCTGTCGCCCAGGCTGGAGTGCAGTGGCAGGATCTCGGCTCACTGCAAGCTCCGCCTCCCGGGTTTATGCCATTCTCCTGCCTCAGCCTCCCGAGTAGCTGGGACTACAGGTGCCCGCCACCTCGCCCGGCTAGTTTTTTGTATTTTTTAGTAGAGACGGGGTTTCACCGGGTTAGCCAGGATGGTCTCGATCTCCTGACCTTGTGATCCGCCCGTCTCGTCCTCCCAAAGTGCTGGGATTACAGGCTTGAGCCACCGCGCCCGGCCTTATAAAAATTTTTGACTTAAAGTCTGTATTGTTTGATACTAGCATAGCCACCTACCTCTCTATCGCTTAACTATTTGCATGGAATCTTTGTCCATCCCTCTCACTTTCAACCTATTTACATTTTTGGATTTATGCTGAGTCTCTCGTGGACAGCATATCGTTGGATCATTTTTTTTTAAATCCATCTGGCAATCTCTGCCCTTTAATTGGAGAATTTAATCAATATACATTTAAATTAATTGCTTGTAAAGGATTTACTTCAGCCATATTTTAATTTGTTTTGTGTATGTCTCTTTTTGTTTCTTAATTCTCCCAGTATTGCTGCCTTTTGTGTTTAATGGATTTTTTTTTTTTTTTTGAGATCGAGTTTTGCTCTTGTTGCCCAGGTCAGAGCGCAATGGCCCGATCTCAGCTTGCCACAACCTCCGCCTCCCAGGTTCAAGCGATTCTTCTGCCTCAGCCTCCTGAGTAGCTGAGATTACAGGCATGTGCCAGCACGGCCGGCTAATGTTGTATTTTCAGTGGAGATGTGGTTTCTCCATATTGGTCAGGCTGGTCTCAAACTCTTGACTTCAGGTGATCTGCCTGCCTCAGCCTCCCAAAGTGCTTACAGGCGGGAGCCACTGCACCTGGCCGGAATTTATTTATCATTTTGGTTCCTTTTATTTTCTGTACATTTTGTATTCATTTTCTCAGTGTTTACCTTGGAGTTAACACATATTCTACTTTGAATTAATACTACCTTAGCTTCAATCATTTACAAAAATTCTGGTCCTATACATCTCTGTCCTTCCCCATTCACATTATTATTGACAGGAATTACATCGTTACACATTGTGTGCCCATTTGCAGATATTTATAATTACTGTTTTATGCATTTACGTGTGTGTGTGTGTTTTTTGTTTTTTTTTTTTTTAGATGGAGTCTCACTGTCACCCAGGCTGGAGTGCAGTGGTGCAATCTCGGTTCATTGCAACCTCCGCCTCCTGGGTTCAAGTGACTCTCCTGCCTCAGCCTCCCGAGTAGCTGGGACGGCAGGTGCCTGCCACCATACCCGGCTAATTTTTGTATTTTTTGTAGGGACAGGGTTTCATCATGTTTCTCCAGGCTGGTCTCAGAACTCCTGAGCTCAAGGGATCCATCCACCTCAGCCTACCAAGGTGCTGAGATTACAGGCATGAGTCACCATGCACAGCTACATTTTTCTTTTAAATCATATAGGAAGAAGACAGGAATACACGACAAAAATACAATATTGCTGGCTTTTGTATTTACCTATGTAAATACACAGTTATATAGTTACCTTTACCAATGTTCTTTATTTCTTCCTATAGCTTTGTGTTACTTTCTAGTATCTTTTCATTTCTGCATGAAACATTTACATTATTTATTTTTACTTCATTATTATTATTTTTAGAGACAGGGTCTTACCCTGTTGCCCAGGCTGGAATGCAGTGGCACAATCATAGCTCACTGCATCTTCAACCTCCTGGGCTCAAGCAATCCCTCTGACTTAGTCTCCTGAGTAGCTAGGACTCCAGGTACCATGCCTGGACTTTAAGGTGTAGCATCAGAGAGATACAGCCTTATAGAGACTGCTTACCCAACTCCCATAATTGCATAAGCCAATGCCCTCTAATAAATCTCTTAATATACAGATATCGTATGTATATATCTCTTAATGACTCTGCTTGTCTTATTCAAGCCTGACTGATTCAATACCTTTCATCAGGATGAGGAGACTCCTTTATTTTCCTAGTTCTATTCCTAGCATTTCAAAAGTTTTAAATCACGCATGTATGTGGGACTGTATCAAATAATTTTTGTGTCTATTGAAATCATGTATTTTCAACTTACTTGTATGTTGAGAGCTTATATTATCAATGGGTTTGGGATTCTGTCAGATGCTTTCCTGTTTTTGTTGTTGTTAAGGACTTTTTTGTTTTTTGAGACAGGGTCTCACACTGTTGCCAAGACAAGAGTACAATGGCGTGATCATGGCTCACTGTAGCCTCGACCTCCATGGGTTCAGATGATGCTCTCACCTCAGCCTCTTGAGTAGCTGGTACTACAGTCACACCACCATGCCTGGCTAGATTTTTACTTTTTGTAGAGACAGGGTTTCACCATGGGTCCCAGGCTGGTCTCAAACTCATGGGATCAAGCAATCCGCCTGCCTTGGCCTCACAAAGTGCTGGGATTACAAGTGTCAGCCACTGTACCCAGCCTTGTTCAGGATTTTTGTGTCTATGTTCGTGAGACTTTGTAGTTCATGGTCTGCAGTTTTTCTATTGATATTTATTTATTTATAATTTTTTTTTTAAGACGGAGTTTTGCTCTTGTTGCCCAGGCTGGAGTGCAATGGTGCGATTTTGGCTCACTGCAACCTCTGCCTCCTGGGTTCAAGCAATTATCCTGCCTTGGCCTCCCATGTAGCTGGAATTACAGGAACCTACCACCATACCCAGCTAATTTTTGTATTATTTTATTTTATTTATTTATTTTAAAGATGGAGTCTCTCTCTGTCGCCCAGGCTGGAGTGCAGTGGCACCATCTCAACTCACTGCAACCTCCGCCTTGCGGGTCCAAGCAATTCTCCTGCCTCAGCCTCCTCAGTAGCTGGGACTACAGTAGCAAGCCACCATGCCAGGCTAATTTTTGTATTTTTAGTAGAGACGGGGTTTTGCCATGTTGGCCAGGCTGGTCATGAACTCCTGATCTCATGATCCGCCCGCCTCAGCCTCCCAACATGCTGGATTACAGGCATGAGCCACTGCACCCAGCCTTTCTTCTGATATTTAAAATCTGCCTTTGGTATAGGCTTAATACTGGCCACACAGTATGACCTCAGAATTGTTTCCTTCTCCTTGTCTGTTTCCTGAAAGAATTTGTGAAGTATTGGTATTATTTTTTCTTTAAATATTTTATAGATTTCTATTTATGGACTATTCTTCATGAAAATTTTAATGAAGTCCTTTTTTAGTTATAGGTCTATTCAAGTTTTGAAATTTCTTCTAGAGTTGGTTCTCGTAGTTTATGACTTATCAGAAATGTTTCCCTTTTATCTAATTTGCCTAATTTGTTAGCATAAAGTTTTAATTTTTATAGGTTTTTGACAGTGATTTCCCTTCTTTCATTTCTGATTTTGGTAATTTGTGTTCTTTTTTTCCTTGTCAAGTTTGTTATCTTTTCAAATAACTACCTTTTGGTTTCAGACATTTTCTAGTAAGTGTCTTAATGTTTTCTCTTTCTTTGATTTCCATTGTGATCTTTGTTTTTCTTTTGCTTGCTTTGGATTTAGTTGCTCTTCTTTTTCTAGCTTAAGTTTCTAACTTTGCTGTTTCTTAAAAAGTTAAAATCTTAAACTTTCTCACTATACAATTCATCCACATAACCAAAAACCACATGTACCTCAAAAGCTATTTGTATTAGTTCATTCTTCATGCTGCTAGAAATAAATACCCGAGACTAGGTAATTTATAAAGAAAAGAGGTTTAATTGGCTTACGGCTCCACAGGAAGCATGGCTGGGGAGGCCTCAGGAAACTTAAAATCATGGCAGAAGGTGAAGGGAAAGCGGGCACATCTTTCGTGGCCAAAGAAGGAAGACAGAGCGGGGAGGTGCCACACACTTTTAAACAACCAAATCTCACGAGCATTCACTCAATATCATGAAAGCAGCACCGAGGAGGAAATCTGACCCCATAATCCAATCACCTCGAGGCCACCAGGCCCCACTCCAGTATTGGGGATTACAATTTGACATGAGATTTGGGTAGGTACACAGACCTGAACCATATCACTATTGGGAAAAAAAGGTGGCTAGAATGCAGTGGCATGATCTCGGCTCACTGCAGCCTCCCTTCCTGGGTTCAAGTGATTCTCCTGCCTCAGCCTCCTGAGTAGCTGGGACTACAGGTACATGCCACCACACCCAGCTAATTTTTGTATTTTTACTATAGACAGGGTTTCACCATGTTGGCCAGGTTGGTCTCAAACTCCTGACCTCAAATGATCTGCCCACCTCAGCCTCCCAAAGTGTTGGGATTACAGGCATGACTCACTATGCCTGGCCTTACATCTGAAAAAACCTAGTTAACATTAAACTTTTACTAGGCAAAACTTATAAGTTTAATTTACATTTCATTCTTATCAGCGAGGATAATTATCTTTTCACATTATTGTACACTGAAATGTGTCTACCTGTATTTCATGTTAAAGCCCGAATGACTGATGGAACTAGATTTGAAGATAGGACCTTTAAGGAGATATTAAATAGGTTAAATGAAAGTTTTAAGTGTGGGAACCTAATATGATAGCGTTCTTACAAGAAGAGGAAGAGACACCAGAGATTTCTTTCTCTCCTCCAACACACAGAAGAAAAGCCATATCAAGACAAAAGCAAGTGGCCATCTACAAGCGAGGAAGACAGCCCTTCACCAGAAATCAACCCTACTGGCATCTTTATCTTGAACTTCCAGCCTTCAGAACTATAAGAAATTTATGTGTTTTTGTTTTATTTTGTTTTTGACACGGAATCTGGCTCTGTCGCCCAGGCTGGAGTGCAGTGGTGCAATCTCGGCTCACTGCAATCTCTGCCTCCCAGGTTCACGCCATTCTCCAGCCTCAGCCTCCCGAGTAGCTGGGACTACAGGCGCCTGCCACCATGCCCGGCTAATTTTTTTGTATTTTTAGTAAAGACGGGGTTTCACCATGTTAGCCAGGATGGTCTCAATCTCCTGACCTTGTGATCCACCCGCCTCGGCCTCCCAAAGTGCTGGGATTACAGGCATGAGCCACCGTACCCGGCCTAAATTTATGTTTTTTAAGCTACTCAGTCTGTGATATTTTGTTATAACAGTTCAAACAGAAGAAAACATGCATACCAAAAAGCCATTTTTTGTTCCTTTTCTATGAACTATCTCTATATTCCGTGCTTATTTTCTTTTGGATTATTTTTCCTCATGAGATAGGCAGTACTTTCATTTCATTAAAATTAGCTTTTTCTGGGATATATGTTGCAGGTAAGTTTTCCCAGGCTATCAATTATCTTTTGGAGTTTTAGCATTAATAGTTTTTTGCCAAGTAAAAAAATTAATTTATTGGCCGGGCGCGGTGGCTCAAGCCTGTAATCCCAGCACTTTGGGAGGCCGAGACGGGCGGATCACGAGGTCAGGAGGTCGAGAGCATCCTGGCTAACACGGTGAAACCCCGTCTCTACTAAAAAAAATACAAAAAACTAGCCGGGCGAGGTGGCGGGCGCCTGTAGTCCCAGCTACTCGGGAGGCTGAGGCAAGAGAATGGCGTACACCCGGGAGGCGGAGCTTGCAGTGAGCTGAGATCCGGCCACTGCACTCCAGCCTGGGCGGCAGAGCGAGACTTCATCTCAAAAAAAAAAAAAAAAAAATTTATTTATTATTATTTTCAATTATGGGTTCTAGGATTTGTGTTAGACTTAGAATGATTTCCATGTCCTGAGGCTAACATTTTTTCCACATTATTTCTAGAACTTTTATGATTTCATCTTTCACATTTGAATCTCTGATCCACTTGGAGTAGTAGATATGAAATGTTAAGGACCTATTTTCCTTCCCTCCACAATGGTTACAATATACAGTTGTATATTATAAGCGAAGTACTAAATAATCCATATGTGTGCCCCTAATTAGAAATGCTGTCTTTATCATGTGAAGAAGAATATACTACCTACTGGGTCTGGAGTTTCTATTCCACTCCGCTGATCTGTTTGCTTATCTGTCAGAACCATGCTATTTTAAGACTTTTATTTTGTGACAGGGTCTCACTCTGTCACCCAGTATGAAGTGCAGTAGTGCAATCACAGCTCACTGCAGTCTTGACCTCCCAGGCTCAAGCTATCCTCCTGCCTCAGCCTCCCAAAGCATTTGGGAGGATGGCTGAGACTACATTATGTGCATGTGTCAACATACCCAGCTAATTTCTGTATTTTTGTAGAGATGGTGTTTCATTATGTTGCCCAGGCTGGTCTCAAAATCCTGGGCTCAAGTGATCGTCCACCTCGGCCTCTCAAAGTGCTTTTAGTGATTACAGGTATGAACTACCACACCCAGCCAAGGCTATTATTTTATGTTTAAACATATGGTAGAGTAAATGTTCTGAATTACTCTTTTGCAGAATTTTCCTGGCTATTCTGTCTGCCATATTGACTTTTTCACATGAACTTCAGAATTAACTTGTCTTTAATAAAACAATTATTTATTAATAAAATAATTATCAGATTTGGATTACTCTAAATTATTACAAATTAAGTTTTTAAATTGCTAGGAGTTTGAGGCATCCTATACTATGCTTTTTCACTTGTTTTCTGATTAGTCCCTCCATATTCAAGTTCTCTTCATAAGATTATACCAATTCTTGCTAATTATATTCCTTAGTAACTTATATTTTTATGTCTATCATTGCTGGGGTCTTTTACAACTTGTTCAATTGAATCTTCTATCTGTTGTTTTCATATATATATGTATATCATATATATTATGTGTACTATTTTGGCATATTTTATATCCAGCCACCTTCTTGAAATTTATTTAAAATTGCTTTCTAGGCCCGGCGCAGTCTAGGAAAAAAAACCAAAAATTAGCCAGCTGTGGTGGCATGTGCTTATAGTCCCAGCTACTCAGGAGGCTGAGGTGGGAGGACTACTTGAGCGCAGGAGGTTGAGGCTGCAGTGAGCCAGGGTTGCCTGAAGTACAGAGCAAGACCCTATCGTTTTTTCTTTTTTTTTTTTTTTTTTGAGACTCAGTTTCACCCTTGTTGCCCAGGCTGGAGTGCAATGGTGCAATCTCAGCTTACCGCAACCGCCGCCACCCAGGTTCAAGCAATTACCCTGCCTCAGCCTCCCAAGTAGCTGGGATTACAGACATGTGCCAACATGCCCAGTGAATTTTGTATTTTTAGTAGAGACAGGGTATCTCCATAGCAAAAATTGTTTATAGCCAGTTTCTCCAGGATATGTGAAAGGCTGAGGAAGAGGACTTTTTGTGAGGTGGGACTATTTTTGGGAAGAGCTGTGGATGTGTTCTCAGCATCCTGAGGGAAGGAGGTGGATGTTTCCTCCTCTAATCAAACCAAGCAAGTTGACCCGATCCATCCCAGTCCCTCTAATATCCAAAGGGGACTGTGTTAAGAGAGTTCCCAGGAGAACGTTACCTTTTTTCCTGGCATTTAGGGGAAACAGAGATAGGAACTTGATTCACACGTGGTGACAGGATATGGACCATATGGAGTAAGCTGACCTCAGGAGATCTTGGATCCTGTTCTAGAGAACTTCTGGAGAATCAATGTGACCCACCAGAAAAGGATGACCACAGTATGCCTACAGTTAAGGAAAGGATTTTAAGTGGCCTCTGTAAACAGGATGTTCTGACAACATGGCCTCCCCTGCAGTTGAAGATCTGCAGCAAGGTATTTGCTTAGAAACCCGGGAAAACGCCTAAAGATAAGAAAAAGGGTGAGCTTTGACTATCCGTGAAGGCAGGAGAGAACCAAACACTGATTAAAACAATACCAGTTAAGTAAGACCTTTCCTGTCTCTTTTATTTTTTATTTTTATTTTTTGGGACAGAGTCTCGCTGTGTCACCCAGGCTGGAATGCAGTGGCGCTATCTCGCCTCACTGCAAGCTCCGCCTCCCGGGTTCACCCCATTCTCCTGCCTCAGCCTCCCCAGCAGCTGGGACTACAGGCACCCGCCACCTCGCCTGGCTAGTTTTTTGTATTTTTTAGTAGAGACCGGGTTTCACCGTGTTAGCCAGGATGGTCTTGATCTCCTGACCTCGTGATCCGCCCGTCTCGGCCTCCCAAAGTGCTGGGATTACCGGCGTGAGCCACTGCGCCCGGCCCTTTCCTGTCTCTTACCTTTCTTCCTTCCCCTTCCTCTTCTCCTGCTTTAGGGAGGCTGAGCAGTCTACTGTTGGAGGAAGCTGAGAAGACCATGGAGGGGAAATGGAAGCTGCTCACATATTCCTTTCCTGATTCCTTTCCATCTTTATGTAAGATTCAGCTGTAGGAAGAAGTCTTAAACAGTTTAAAGTACTAATAATTATAATACACCAGGTATTTCATTTAGCAAATTAAGGCTGATCTTGTCTACCGGAATTTTTTTTTTCTTTTTTTTTGAGACGGAGTCTCGCTCTGTGGCCCAGGCTAGACTGCGGTGGCGCGATCTCAGCTCACTGCAAGCTCCACCTCCCAGGTTCACACCATTCTCCTGCCTCAGCCTCCTGAGTAGCTGGGACTACAGGCACCTGCCACCGCGCCCAGCTAATTTTTTGTATTTTTTTATTAGAGATGGGGTTTCACTGTGTTAGCCAGGATGGTCTCAACCTACTGACCTCATAATCTGCCCGCCTCAGCCTCCCTGGGTTTTTGAGTATAATGACACTTGCCAGACACTTCATCCAGAGGCAGGAAAAAATACCATCTCACAGAGAAGGGCTGCAAGAGACAATTATGGGAGAATAGTTTTTTTTGAAAATACAAAATTTTACTCTGGAATAGGTTAAAGACCTAACTCTGTAAGGTAGAACTACAAAGTCAATAGACAAAAATGTAGAAGAATTTCTTCGTGACCTTAGAAAAGAAAAATGTTTCTTTTTTTTCTTTTTTTCTTTTTTTTTTTTTTTTGAGACAGAGTTTTGCTCTTGTTGCCCAGGCTGGAGTACAGTGGCACGATCTTGGCTCACTGCAACCTCCATCTCCCAGGTTCAAGAAATTCTCCTGACTCAACCTCCTGAGTAGCTGGGATTATAGGAGCCCACCACCACACCCGATTAATTTTTGTATTTTTAGTAGACATGGGGTTTCACCATGTTGACCAGGCTGGTCTTGAACTTCTGACCTCAGGTGATCTGCCCACCTTGGCATCCCAAAGTGCTGGGATTACAGGCATGAGCCACTGCTCCCAGCCAGAAAAATGTTTCTTAAATAATAATACCATAAGCCACACACATATACACAAACACATAACAATATTAAAATAAGTATTTCTATTTAATAAAAAGTATAATAAACAGAATACATAAGAGGATATCAGCAGAATCTAAAACTGTCAGGGAGCTAATATCTAGAAAATGTAAGAAACATTTGCAAATTAACAAGAAAAAGACTAATCCCAATTATATTTTAACAAAAGGTATAAAAGGCAATTTACAAAGAAGCTGAAAAAGCTAACAAGCATAAAAGATATTCAAAATTACTGGCAATCAGAGAAATGCACATTAATACTACAAAGAAATACTACTTTGTAACTTTTAGACTGATAACTATGAGAGAGCTACACAGTGCTGCATTCATGCAGATGTGGGATATGGAAACTCTCATTCCGTAGTGGTGGGAGTCTGGACTCATACAACCAATCTGGAGAGAATTTGGCACCACTTAGTCAAGTAAACTCATATCCTATGACCCAGAAATTCTGTGGCCTAAGAAATTCTCAAACTGGCCCATAAAGGGATATGTATGAGATGATTAATTTCAGCATTTCCTGTGGTGGGAGGGTATGGAGGCAATCTGCATGTCCACTCCCTGGAAGAGTAGGCAGGTAAGGTGATCAATGCCTTCAAATAAATGTTTACATAGTAACAGATAATTGTAAAAATATTGTGATTAGTGAAAAAGAACAGGAGGCATTATTTATAAAGATTTTTAAAATACATGTATGTAAAATATATGCTTTGTAAGAACATTTTCAAGCATAAAGATAAAATTAATCCTTTTTTTTTTTTTTTTGAGATGGAGCCTCACTCTGTCATCCAGGCTGGAGTGCAATGCCACGACCTCGGCTCATGGGAACCTCCATCTCCCAGGTTCAAGCGATTCTCCTGCCTCAGCCTCCCGAGTAGCTGGGATTACAGGTGCGCACCACCACGCCTGGCTAATTTTGTATTTTTAGTAGAGACGGGGTTTTGCCATGTTGGATGGGCTGGTCTCAAACTCCTGAACTCAGGTGATCTGCCTGCCTCATCCTCCCAAAGTGCTGGGATTACAGGCATGAGCTGCCGTGTCCAACAAATGAATCATTTTGAATGAGTGTCTACAGCGAAGGAGAATGGAAATAGAGTATGGTGTTGGAAACAGATCAACAGAGTCCTTGTAAAGATTAGTGATAAATGAGTCTGATTAACTCAAGTTCAGGTTCAGAGGGTGATTAAAAATACATACATAAACATTTATCTTCCAGACATACTTCCTAGGGAGTTATGCATTTAATGTCATTGTTATTTCCTCTTTTCAGAATTTTTTTTGCCTCTAAATTTTTTTACTTGTTTAATTACTCTAACAAGTATCTCTTAAAAAAAAAAAAGAAGTTAAGGGCTGGGTGCGGTGGCTCACACCTGTAACCCCAGCACTTTGGGAAGCCAAGGCGGGCAGATCGCCTGAGGTCAGGAGTTCAAGACCCGCCTGACCAACATGGAGAAACCCTGTCTCTGCTAAACATACAAAATTAGCCAGGCGTGGTGGCGCAAGCCTGTAATCCCAGCTACTTGGGAGGCTGAGGCAGGAGAATCACTTGAACCTGGAAGGCGGAGGTTGTGGTGAGCCAAAATCGCACCATTGCACTCCAGCCTGGGCAACAAGAGCAAAACTCCATCTTAAGAAAAAAAAAAAAAGAAGTTAAATAGTAATGGTGATATGTACTCTGTCTCTTTCCTTATGTAATGGAAATGCTTCTAGTATTTCCCTGTTAATAACTCAATTGGCATTTAAGAATCTAAATCTGGCCAGATGCGGTGACTCATGCCTGTAATCCCAGCACTTTGGGAGGCCAAGGCAGGCATATCATTTGAGGTCAGGAGTTCGAGACCAGCCTGGCCAATATGGCGAAACCTCATCTCTACTAAAAATACAAATTTAGCCGGGAGTGGTGGTGGGCACCTGTAACCGCAGCTACGCGGGAGGCTGAAGCAGGAGAATCACTTGAACCTGGGACATGGAGGATGCAGTGAGCCAGGACGGCGCCACTGCACTCCAGCCTCGAGGAAAGAGTAAGACTCCGTCTCAAAAAAAAAACAAAAAAAAAAAAACAAAGAATTGGCCAGGTGTGGTGGCTCACTCCTATAATCCCAGCCCTTTGGGAGGCCAAGGTGGGCGGATCGCTTGAGGTCAGGAGTTCGAGACCAACCTGGCCAACATGGTGAAACTCCGTCTCTACTAAAAATACAAATAATTAGCCAGGCGTGGTGGTGTGCACCTGTAATCCCAGCTACTCAGGAGGCTAAGGCAGGAGACTCGCTTGCACCAGAGGCAGAAGTTGCAGTGAGCCAAGAGTGCACCACTGCACTCCAGTGTGTGCAACAGCAAGACTCTGTCTCAAAAAAAAAAAAGAAAAGAAATATGTATTAATCAAAATTAATAATCAAGTTTACATGTGAGAAAAATTCATTATATTTTATGCTCTAGATACAGAAACTTAATAATCAAAGAAAACAATAATCAAAGCAGGGAATATCTTTCACCCCACATCAAAAGTCCTATGGATGATGAAGACCTTATCCTGAGTTTGAAGAATGTTGGCTTATCATACCCCTTGGTGCACCTCTTCCCTATCCCAGAGGTAGAGTTAACACAGAGTAATCTCAGAGAGTAACAGAAACCTAAGGCAATCTGGGCATGTTTCCTCTGTGTAACCAAAAAGAAACTAAGTAGCACTGCTATCATTTATTAACTACTTACTATTCTTTCATTAATCAAAGATTTACTGAGAGCCACCTATGTGCTAGCCATTGTAAATGCTGAAGATGGAACAACTACAAAAGACAAGTTCCTTCTTTCACAAGCTTGAGTCTAGTTACAATGAAGAAAATTAAAGTGCAACTACACATTTCATGCATATATAGGTAGAATACACATATTTTCTAATCAAATTGCTTTTTTTTTTTTTTTTTTTTTGAGACGGAGTCTCGCTCTGTCGCCCAGGCTGGAGGGCAGTGGCGCGATCTCGGCTCACTGCAAGCTCCGCCTCCCAGGTTCACGCCATTCTCCTGCCTCAGCCTCCTGGAGTAGCTGGGACTACAGACGCCCACCACCTCGCCCGGCTAGTTTTTTTGTATTTTTTTAGTAGAGACGGAGTTTCACCATGTTAGCCAGGATGGTCTCGATCTCCTGACCTTGTGATTCGCCCCTCTCGGCCTCCCAAAGTGCTGGGATTACAGCCTTGAGCCACCACGCCCAGCCCCAAATTGCTTTCACACAACATATATAATTTATAATCCTCTATTTTCATTTAATATGACATTGTAAACTCTCATCCCCTTCCTTCCATTATAAATGCATGGTTATGGCCAGGTGCGGTGGCTCACACCTGTAATCCCAGCACTTTGGGAGGCCGAGGCAGGTGGGTCACCTGAGGTCAGGAGTTTGAGACCAGCCTGGTCAACATGGTGAAACCCCGTGTCTTCTAAAAATACAAAAATTATCCATGCATGGTGGTGCACGCCTGTAGTCCCAGCTACTCAGGAGGCTGAGACAGGAGCATCGTTTGAACCCAGGAGGCAGAGGTTGCCGTGAGCTGAGACTGTGCCACTGCACTCCAGACTGGGCAACAGAGCAAGACTCTGTCTGAAAAAAACCAGAAAACAAAAAATACATGGTTACGAGACAGCTGCTCTGCATGTAGCACGATATCCACATTCCAGACAGAAAGGGGGAAAAGAATGCATGCGCACCGAGACTGCCCCACACCATCCCCACACCTTTAAAGAACTGCCTGAGGGGCCAGGCGCAGTAGCTCATGCCTGTAACCCCAGTACTTTGGGAGGCTGATGCAGGTGGATCACCTGAGGTCAGAAGTTTGAGACCAGCCTGGCCAACATGGTGGAACCCTTGTCGCTACTAAAAATACAAAAATTAGCCGGGCATGGTGGCGGGCGCCTGTAATCCCAACTACTCAGGAGCCTGAGGCAGGAGAACTGCTTGAACCTGGGAGACAGAGGTTGCAGTGAGCCGAGATCATGCTACTTGCACTCCAACCTGGGTGACTGAGTGGAGACTCCGTCTCAAAAAAAAGAAAAAAGAAAAGAACTGTCTGAGAAGCCCAATCTAAGAACTTTAACTTACGTCAACAGGAGAAGCTAGAACATGTAGAGTTTGGGTTTTTTTTTGTTGGTTTTCTGTTTTTCTTTAAGCAGAGCAAACAAACAAGATCAAGACTTTTATAGCGATAAAGAAGGGAATGGATATTGGGTTAGCCACATATGTGGCAAAACAATGAACAGTATCTACAATTTAATATATTATTAAATAGCTTTCAATTGTGTAGGAAGTTAAAATGTCACTTATAACATTAGATACATGTCAATATGTGCATATACAAATATGTGTATTTGTATATATATGCATATATATCTACATATGTATATAGGTAAAACCAAACTAGGCATACATGATAAACTGAACCATTTGCTATATTAATAAGATAAAATTAGGAAGATATTTCCAAAGAGAAACATCAGATTCCAGGTTACTTGATAAGCCCTTTTAGGCATTTGCTAAGGGAAAAAAAAAAAAAAAAAAATCAGCCGGTCACCGTGGCTCATGCCTGTAATCCCAGCACTTTGGGAGGCCGAAGCGGGCAGATCACGAGGTCAGGAGTTCGAGACTAGCCTGGCCAACATAGTGAAGCCCCGCCTCTACTAAAAATACAAAGAAAAAAAAATTAGCCGGGCGTGGTGACCCGCACCTGTAAGCCTAGCTACTCGGGAGGTTGAGGAAGGAGAATCGCTTGAACCTGGGAGGCAGAGGTTGCAGTGAGCCGAGATCGCCCCACTGCACACCAGTTCGGGCGACAGTGCGAGACTCCGTCTCAAAAAAAAAAAAAAAAAATCATGTCCTGGAAAAACAAAGCATTTTAGGAACAAAGAGAAAACTTCAAGGCACCTTAAACATGGCTTTTAGATATCACAACCATTATTTCCTCTCCTCTGGGGAACCTCTCTTGGAGGACATAAATGAGAAGGGAAAAGACAATACACCTCCCCTGGTGCCCAAATGACAACACCAGAGCTCACTCTGCGTTCCCCTCCCCCGCCATGGAGGGCTACCAGAGGAAACTGGGGCTTCCAACTCAAACTCAGTGTCATAGAAAAATCCCCTTTACTATAACGGGACCGAGGTGTCTTCTGCTGTCATATATGACTATGTGTGACATTTGGTCAAAGACACACAAACACAGTCTCAACTCCACGCACACACAGTGCTTGACAGTCACACACCCACCACTGGATACAAAGTCACAAGCACCCACCCTCCATATTCCCACACAAGGACAGAGTCACAACTACACAAGTACGAAGCCCCCTATATCTGCACACAGACGAACATATGGTCACAGAGTCACAATCACACACCCACCGCGGGCGCACAATCACAGCTAACCCACACCCTCACACAGCGTTACACAGTCACACATTAACAGTCCTAATCCAGGGACTCACGGGACACCCACAGAGTCCTCCCCACATCCGTACACAAGGTGTCACACACAGTCACAATCACACACATCCTGTGCTAGGACATACAATCACAAAATCACAATTTCACAACCGCCCTTCCTCGGCCCGTTCCGCCTGAACAGACTTAATACTCAGTCTCAACCCCCGCACCGGATTCTAGACGCTTCACCTCCAACCTCCCCCGGATCATGTAGTCTCCGAGAGGACCCGCTCAGAGCCCAGCACCTGGGTCGCTCGCACCTCTCCACGGAGTCGCGGGAGTCTCGAGGGGAAGGACCGAGAGCGCGGCGCCTTCTGGGAAATGTAGTTCAGCGCCACGCCCACGATGGGCAAGATGGCGCTCGGCTTGAGCCTAGCCAAAGGGATTACCCTCATTCCCGAACCGTGTCTGAGAGTCTCCTGGGGGTCCTGGCTTAGTATCGCACCGTGGCTCTTACATGAAGTCAGTACAGCGTGTTTAAGCTGATCTTACACCTGTGGCACACCACTACCCAGTCCCAGGGATGGAGTAAACCAAGACTCGGCCTTACACCCCGCGCCGGCCAGGGAGACAGTCCCACAGCTCCAGCGGAGGAAAGAAAGTTCGCGCGAAAAGCAGACTCAAACCGCTGAACCTTCTGGGAAATGTAGTCTACCCTCAAAAGAGTAGCACGGAGGACGGGCCAAGATCTGTAGCTTCCGTCCGGTTCTGAGCCTGGGCCTGGCCCAGCCCAGGAGACCTCTGGGAGCGCTGCCCGCCGAAGGAGTGCGCAGGCGCGGACTCTCCGACTCGCCATGGTGGTCTTTGTCTGCCGGTGAGTTGGTTTCGGCTCTGTGGGACTTGGGTTTCTGGACACTGAAACGGGCCAGGGACGCTGGAGGGGAGGATTTGCAGTGCCTGCGACGGGACTGGGGAGTGTGGAGGGGAGGAATCGCATTCTGTGATGTGCGGTGATCAGAGCTTGTGTGGCTGGGGGCAGGGGTACAGTAGGAAACGGGTGGGTTCACGGGTGGGTGACCGAGGGTGTGAGGGAGTGTTGAGGGTTGCAGAGTTAGTGAGAAACTGGTTCCAAGTTTGTGAGGATGGACAGATGGCTTTGTGAGGTAGTAACCTCTAAGCCTCACTTTTCTCATTTCTAAAATAATACAGATGCGTTTTCTGGAAAATAGGAAAGGGAAAAGGCTAAGGAATTGAGCGGATAAGTACTTTTAAACGTGATTTTTATATAAAAGCAGACCTATTGTGGAGTAGAAAACAAAATCAGCATTACCTTTCCATTTTTTTTTAAAGAGGAAAGATTGCCGAAAAACTTGTTACTGGATGCCTGTACACCCAGTAGGCATTGACTTTTCTTGATACTTTGGAGAAACTTTGGTGCAGTTGCTTAGAGAGACCCTGAACTAAGGAATATCTTTAAGAGTTTCTAAGGAATATCCTCACTAGTTTCCACTAGTGCAGACAGCACAGAATTGGGAAGCTACTTGTCCTGCAGAGGTCAAGAAACTCCCTAGTTCGTCAATGAGGGCAGCAATCTGACTCCTAATTTAATCAGGGTTTCCCCAGCCTTTTGTAAATATAGGGGAAATTTTTTTCTTCTATATATAAAGATAGAAGTATTCTATCTTAAAGTATCTTGTCACACTTATTCTTAACATATTTTTCAATAAAATAAAAAAGTAACAGTGTTAATAGTTTTGAAATACACAGAAAAAGTAAAAGATACAAAGAAGACGACTTAGTTTCTGCTTTTCCTCTAACTATTGGTGTTTCTAAGTTTCTGGCCTTGATCATCTTTTCACCTCTAAGTACTCCTATCAGCAACAATATTACGCTGCCATGGCTTCATCTAATGCAGTGACTAATAAATATCTGTTTCTACTGGAGGCTTGTCCTGAGCTCCTGATCCATATTATCTAATTCCCCAATGTACAGTCCATCTGGAAGTTGCACCGGAACTTCAAGCTCTTTATGTCTGAAGTGTGATACTGATAGCTCCTTCTTCCTGCAGTCTGCCTCCATCTATTTCCCCTCTGTACCTGTTTCAGCAATTCATAGCACGGGCTAGCCAGGTTCTAAGTCTCTCACATCTTAGAGAAGGCTTCTGAGTAAGTTTTCTCCTTTCATTTGTTATATCCCATTACAAATTGTAAACCTAGGTTTCTCAGCACACATAATCGTAAATGTATATGTTTGCTGAATCAGTGAATGAGCATACAGTCAGCCCTCTGTATCTGTAGGTTCTGCTTCCACGGATTCAACAAACATGAATCATAACTGTTGTTAAGCTTGCGATGGTTGTGTCTGTACTGCACATGTACAGATTTTTTTTCTTGTCATGATTCCCTGAACAATATAGTACAACAACTATTTACCAGGCATTTATGTTGTATTAGGTATGATAAGTAATTTGGAGATAATTTTAAAGTATATGGGAGGATGTGCATAGGTTATATGTAAATATACTTCCATATACTTTATTTTTATTTTTTTGAGATGGAGTCTCATTCTGTCACCCACGCTGGAGTGTGGTGGTGCAATCTTGGCTCACTGCAACCTCCGTCTCCTGGGTTCAAGTGATTCTCCTGCTTCAGGCTCCCAAGTAGCTGGGGTACAGGTAATTTTTTTTTACCACCATGCCTAGCTAATTTTTTAATTTTTAGTAGAGACGGGGTTTCACCATCTTGGCCAGCCTGGTCTCGAACTCCTGACCTCAGGTGGTCCACCTGCCTCAGCCTCCCAAAGTGCTGGGATTATAGGGATGAGCCACCACGCCTGGCTTTATATTTAAAGTATAAGGGACTTGAGCATCTGCAGATTTTGGTATCCACAGTGATCCTGGAACCAATGCCGTGTGATATCAAGGGAAGACTATTATTGTAGGATACTTACATATTTAACTTCTAGTTAATCTAAATAAAATATTAGTCCTCTAAATTTTTTAGAGCTCTGACTTATAAATACCATCAGAATAATTTCTTATATTTTTTCCATATCACTCAAGGTTAGTTACTTCATATTTATGAGAAAAGTGTTATGGGGAAAAATTATATTCAAAAATGTGACTTCAGTCAGGAGCAAGGTCACAAGTGACACCTGCTCAAAGGAACCTGTACAGGTTGTGATGTGGATAACTTTGGCATCTTAGTCTCTCATAGTTTCTCTGTGTAACCTAAATTCTGAGAATAAAGTCCCTTCTGTTTCTCATTTTTGAAATGTTTAGAGCTTTTTTTTTTTTCTTCCTTGAGACAGAGTCTCCCACTGTCGCCTAGGCTAGAGTACAGTGGCATGATCTTGGCTCATTGCAACCTCTGTCTCCTGGCTTCAAGTGATTCTCCTGCCTCAGCCTCCTGAGTAGCCAGGATTACAGGTGCCCACCACCCCGCCTGGCTAATTTTTGTATTTTTAGTAGAGATGGGGTTTCACCGTGTTGGCCAGGCAGGTCTTGAACTCCTGACCTCAAGTGATCTGCCCACCTCGGCCTCCCAAAGTGCTGAGATTACAGACGTGAGCTTCCATGCCCGGCCACTGAAATGTGTAGAGTTTTTGAATGGCATAATGGATCTGGGCTGAGATGCTATGTACAAATACTCTTTTCCTGTTTGCTCGCATGTAGGTCAAAGCCAAAGACTCATCATTACTTTGTTCTTTTTCACAGGCTTGCTTCCTTGTACATCCTCAGGAGCTGCAAAACCTCTTAGAGTTCTAAGGGCTCTGCCTGAATTTTGAGATGCTGCTTTGTTCCCCAACTATAACATCCAAGTCCAGTGTCATTTTTCTTCTCACAAGTTTAAAGTCAACACTTAAAAGAAGAACAGCAACAGGTGATTGAGAAAGAAATGTGAAGAAGGTTCTCTGTGTGAGTAAGCAAGAAGCTGGTAGGTATGAATGGGATAAAGACTTACTGCAGTTATTCAGTGAGAGTTTGTAGCCTCAGCCTCTGAGTTGTTGTGGGTTTTTGTTGTTGTTGTTGTTGTTGTTTTGAGATTTTCGTACTAGCCTTTTAGAGTGACTGTTGCTGGGAGTTCTTTAGATACCTAAATGACATTTCCAGACTGTCTTCCTGAATCTATGCATCCCTTTTATCAGATTCTAGAGGACTGATTGCTCTGTTCTGGATGCCAGTCACTCTACATCATTTGCAGTCTCACATTTACGATTTTTCACAGCCTCAATTTCACTTTTCTTCCTTTCACTAACATTCTCCATTTTTCACTTTTCCCTGTATGCCTAGATGCATTTCCTTAAGCATTCAGTCCTTCATAGATCTGTTAGCTTTCAAAAACTAGCATGTAAGCTCTTTTCTTTAAAATGTAATCTTTCTGTGTACAGCTATTATGTATCAGTTTAAAAATTTTTGAAAACTAGCAAGTAGATTCTTTACGTTTTAACTTTCTGTCATTCTTTCTCCTTCCATTGTTATATTCCTCAGAATTGAATTTTACTTCCTTACTCTTGTTTTCCATTGTCTTCCTACCTCCAGCCATCATAGTCCAGCGCTGCGTCACCTCCTGCTTTTTAACAATATTGCAGGCTTGGGGATTAGTGCTGACTTCCTATTAGTTCATTTCGCTGTTAATTTTAAAAAGAAATAATAATGGCTGGGCGCGGTGGCTCATGCCTGTAATCCCAGTACTTTGAGAGGCTGTGGCAGGCAGATCACGAGGTCAGGAGTTCGAGACCAGCCTGACCAACATGGTGAAACCCCATCTCTGCTAAAAGTACAAAAATTAACCTGGCGAGGTGGCACACGCCTGTAATCACAGCTACTCAGGAGCCAGAGGCAGGAGAATCACTTGAACCCGGGAGGCGGAGGTTGCAGTGAGCCGGCATCACGCCACTGCACTCCAGCCTGGGCGACAGAGTGAGACTCCATCTCAAAAAAAAAAAAAACTATTATTATCAAAATGTGATATATTTCCTTTTTGTTTTTGTTTTTGAGTGCGAGTCTGGCTGTAAGCCCAGGCTGGGTGATGGCGGATCTCAGCTCGCAGCTCGCCTCGGGTTCGCCATTCTCCTGCCTCAGCCCTCCATGTAGCTGGAGCTGGCGCCGCCACCTAAGCCCGGCTAATTTGGCTTGAAGCAGAGGCGAGTTTCACGATGTTCAGGATGGTCACCGATCTCCTGACCTTGTGATCGCCCTCTACGGCTTACTCCCAAAGTCAGGATCTGAAACTTGAACCACAGCGCTCCGGCAAATAATATATACTTGATAGAAAATTAAAACAATTGGATATGTCTCTTCATTCCTCACCTTCAATTCCGTTTCCCAGAAGCAGCCACTGTTAACAGTGTCTGCTATATGCTTCTAAATGTTTTTATGAGGATACAAAAAGGCTCTCAAGTAGAGCAGTGATATGATTTGACTATGACAAGATTACTGTGGCTGCTGTGTTGAGAATTGTAAAGAGGTGAAAGCTAAAATAGCAAGACTGGTAAGGAGGCTGTTAAATAATCCAGGCAAGACATGTGGCTTAGACCTTGGTGGTCACAGAGAGGATTGTCCAAAATAGCCAGTAAGCACGAGGTTGTAAAGACTGTGTAATCTGACAGAAAGAGAAATGTTTTTTGAGCAACAAGGAGAATGAGATTGCTATTTGAAGAGATGAGAAGAATTTGAGAGGAGTTGGTTTGGGAGCTGCAGCAAGAGTTTGAATGGGGCAGGGTAAGTGAGATCACTATTAGACATCCAAGTGGAAATGTTGAGTAGTCAGTTGGATATTTGAATTGGTTGTTGAGGAGAGAGGTCCAGGCTGGTGATTAATATTTGTTAGGCATCTCAGATTCATGATACTTAAAGCAATAAGAAGCGCACTAATCACAGTAAAGCTAAGTGATTATAATAAACCTCAAAGTGCCAGTTTAAGGAATGTAGGAATTGATTTCTTGGTCACATAATACTCATGTAGTGAATAGTCTGGATTTGCGTGCTAACTTTGGTGCTTATGGTCCCTGAAGGATATGGATTCCTCCCAGGTTCTCTCTTTATTATCTGGTTGTGGTTGGAGCTGGATCAACAATGCATCCTGGTTTCAGCCAGATAGAAGATGGAGGAATTGCTACGCTAGGGCAGGAGTTCAGCAAACTTTTTCTGTAAAGAGCCAGATGGTTAATATTTAAGTCTTTGTAGGCTACAGGGTCTCCATTGCAGCTACTCAACTCTAGCGTTATACTGTGAAAGTAGTCATGGACGAGAAAATAAATAAAGATGGCTATGTTCCAGAAAGACTTTTAGTTTGCCAACCTTGTGATGTTTTTGTTTTTGTTTATTTTATTTTATTTTTATTTATTTATTTATTTATTTTGAGATGGAGTTTCACTCTTGTTGCCCAGGCCAGAGTGCAATGGTGCAATCTCGGCTCACTACGACCTCCACCTCCCACGTTCAAATAATTCTCCTGCCTTGGCCTCCTGAGTAGCTGGCATTACAGGAACACATCACCATGCCCAGCTAACTTTTTATATTTCTAGTAGAGACAGGGTTTCACTATGTTGGCCAGGCTGGTCTCGAACTCATGATCTCAGGTGATCCACTTGCCTCTGCCTCCCAAAGTGCTGGGATTACAGGCGTGAGCCACCACACCTGGCGCCAACCCTTGTTTTAACAGGTCACTATTTACATAGAATACAATTAAGAGTTTGCTTACCATTAGAGCATTTTGACTTCTATTTCGAAAGCTTTTATTTTTTTATTTTTTTGAGATGGAGTCTCACACTGTCACCGGGGTGGAGTGCAGTGGCACAGTCTTGGCTCATGGCAACCTCTGCCTCCGAGGTTCAAGTGATTCTCCTGCCTCACCCTCCCAAGTAGCTGGGATTACAGGCGCCCACCACCATGCCTCGCTACTTTTTTGTATTTTCAGTAGAGACGGGGTTTCACTGTGTTGGCCAGACTGGTCTCAAACTCCTGACCTTGTGATATGCCTGCCTCAACCTCCCAAAGTGCTGGGAATACAGGCGTGAGCCAACGCACCTGCCCTTATTTTATTTTTTGAGACAGAGTCTTGCTGTGTCACCCAGGCTGGAGTGCAGTGGTACAATCCTGGCTCACTGCAACCTCTGCTTCCCGGGTTCAAGCGATTCTTTTGCCTCAGCCTCCTGAGTAGCTGGAATTTACAGGTGCCCACCACCATGCCTAGCTAATTTTTATATTTTTAGTAGAGACAGAGTTTTACCATGTTGACCAGGCTGGTCTCGAACTCCTGACCTCAGGTGATCTGCCTGCCTCATCCTCCCCAAGTGCTGGGATTACAGGTGTGAGCCACTGCGCCCAGTCCTGAGAATATTTTTTAAACCATGGGATAAATGTTGAAAGAACCATTTTACTTGGCATTCTGATGATGTTTTCTAGTTTAGTTCAGCATTGTCATTTACAGTATTAAAAATTCAATTCTGATAAGTGTGTGAAGGATGTAGGGTTTTAATTACAAAGGAGATATAATTTTGAATTTTCTTTTGGATTGTTTGGAATATAATAGCATAAGTCCTGATCTGTTATGCATCATACCAATTTTCATGAATTTTTTAAAAGTAATTGGAAAACTTTAAATAAATAATACCACTATCTAATCAAAGTTTAGTAAAATTCACATACTAAGCCATCTATGCCTTGGACTTTAAGGAGCAAGTGCTCTATTTTTTCCTTCTTCTTTCTTTTTTTCAAGACAAGGTCTTGCTCGGTCTCCCAGGCTGGAGTGCAGTGGCATGATCACAGCTCACTGCAGCCTTGAACTCCTAACTCAAGTAATCCTCCCACCTCAACCTTCTGAGCAGCTGAGACTACAGGCGCCTGCCACTGTGCCCACCTAATTTTTAAATTGTTTGTAGAGACAGGGTCTCACGGTGTTGGCCAGGCTGGTGTTTTTTTTTTTTTTTTTTTTGAGACAGAATCTCGCTCTGTCACCCAGGCTGGGGTGCAGTGGGGCAATCTCGGCTCACTGCAACCTTTGCCTCCCGCGTTTGAGTAATTCTTCTGCCTCAGCCTCCCGAGTAGCTGGGACTACAGGTGCCCGCCACCACGCCTGGCTAATTTTTTTTTTTTTTTTTTTTGTATTTTTAGTACAGACTGGGTTTCACCACGTTAGCCAGAATGGTCTTGATCTCCTGACTTCGTGATCTGCCTGCCTTGGCCTCCCAAAGTGCTGGGATTACACGGGTAAGCCACCACACCCAGCCCTATTTTGTTCTATGTTTATTTTTCTGTTTAGGTTTTCTGTCTTTTCTGGTTTCAGTTTGCATGGGTTATACTTGCTAAGTTTTCTATTTGCATGGGGTTTAACAAAATAGTCTGTACTATCCTTATTTTCTATCTATAGTTATTTCCAAATACCTTTTTCTTTTTTGTTCTTCTTTTAAGTTTTTCCCTAAGAATGCACTCATGAATTTATTATTTCTCTTTTTCTGTTTGTAATACATTAATTTCTTTTTCTTATTTTTACTAATTTTCTGTTTTTCTTTTTTCTTTTTTTTTTTTTTTTGAGACAGAGTCTCACTCTGTTGCCCAGGCTGGAGTGCAGTGGCACAATTGGCTCACTGCAACTTCCTCCTCCAGGGTTCAAGCAATTCTCCGGCCTCACCCTCCCGAGTAGCTGGGATTACAGGTGCGCACCACCACACCCAGCTAATTTGGTATTTTTAGTAGAGATGGGGTTTCACCATGTTGGCCAGGCTGGTCTCAAACTCCTAACCTCAAGTGATCTGCGCACTCGGCCTCCCAAAGTGCTGGGATTACAGGCATGAGCCACCGCGCCCGGTGTGTTTTTCTTATATTTGCTTTTTCTTATGTTAATTACTTTGAGTGCTTATTTTACTACTTTTTAAAAAATGATGTAAGCATTTATGCTAAAACTTCATTCTCCAAGCATTTTTTAAAAATATGTTTTATAGGTTCTGTCATACTTTGTTTTCATGAATAATATTTCTAAATATTCTGCAATTTATTTTAATTTTCTCTGGCCAAGGGTTTGTTCAAACCAATAGGTTTTGAAATTTACAAGTGAAAGGTTTTGTTTTTGTTCTGTCATTTCTATGTGTTGTGTTTTGTTTTTGTTTTTTTGGTCAGAGTATTTTGTCCATCCTTTACTACTTTGTGGAATAATACTATATGGGCTGATTTTAAGAATGTTCTTTGGGCGTTTAAAAAGGTGGTTTATAATCTATTTTCAAGATATAGGATAAACTGATTAATAAAATATGTTATAAATGTGTATACATTTTTCTTTTGATATATATTGTATTTTGTGGATTTGAATTCAGAGGTTGAGAGTGGTTGTTTTCTCGGTTACTAACGGGGTTCTGAAATGGTTACCCCCAGTATGTTATACCCATACTTCCCCTTCTGACTTCTGATACTAGTAAGATCACTGCTCTTTTATTAAAGCATTTGTAAGTATTTACATAACTATAACATTGTAAGCATTGTTGACTGGTAAATCAAATGATTTGCTCTGATTTTGTTTGATTTCTTGTATAACCTTTTGATTTTCTTTGAGTTAATATTTGCCTCTTTGTTTTGTTTGCTTAGTTGTCCATTTTTGTGTTTTGGTTCTTCCCAAACTTTCAAACAGAACTGTAAAACCTAGAAGTCTAGGTTGGAAACAACTTATTGTCAGGATTATCCATTGTCTTGCAATCTGATGCCTTTTTGATGTGGTATGTCTTTTTCTTTTATTTCCTTTTATATGATAAATACTGTTTTGGAACATTTAGGATTCTGTTTTTTGGGGGGTTTTTTTGTTTTTTTTTTTTTTTAACGACAAGGTCTCACTCTTGCCCAAGCTGGAGTTCAATAGTATAATAATAGCTCGCTCCCCTGGGCTCAAGCCATCCTACCATCTCAGCCTCCCCAAGTAGAAGGGAGTACAGGTATATGCCACCACACCCAGATAATGTTTTTTATTTTTAGTAGAGACAATATCACACTGTTGCACAGGCCGGTCTCAAAGTAGGATCCTCTTTTTATCCCTAGCTGGAATTTTGTATTGATGTGCTTTTGCTGGGATCTTTTTAAATGGAATGTTCTTTGTACTCAATGGGCCTGTTAAGTATGTAGACTCATGATTTGTAATTCTGGGAAGTGTTCTTTATTAGTTCTTTGAAAATGTCCTGTACTAATTTTTCCTCATACTTTCTTTGGAACTCCTTTAGTATATGTTGAACCTTCCAGATTCTTCCACTAACCCACTAATGTTCCAGTCATTATACTCTTTTTTTCTCCCTTCTTCCATTCTTCCTTGTTTTATTCTAGGAGATTTTCTAGACTTTCTTTCCCCAACATATTGAATTTTTAAGATCAATTTCATATTGTTTATTTCTAAAAACACCTCTTTATAGAATACTGTTAATATTTCATTGTAGTGATAATAGTAATATCCTAACTTTCCATGATATTAATTGTAGTCTTACATGAGTGAGTTTTTCTGCTCTTTGCCTTGTATTTTGTTTGATCTGGCTTTGATGTTAGGGCTTTCATCAAATGTTTTCTGATCTTTAGCTCTACATTAATTTGTGTACATAAGCAGGGCTTATAAAATGGTGGTTTTCACTGTGCATCAATCAGTAATATAGATATGTTTCTTTAGATGATTCTAAATGTTAATATCTGTAGGTGTTCTCATGGTCCTCTCATTTTTTCAGAAAATAATTCTTCCGGGCCGGGTGCAGTGGCTCATGCCTGTATTCCCAGCACTTTGGGAGGCCAAGGTGGGCAGATCACGAGGTCAGGAGTTCAAGACCAGCCTGGCCAATATGGCGAAACCCTATCTCTAACTAAAAATACAAAAATTAGCTGGGCGTGATGGCAGGCGCCTGTAATCCCAGCTACTCTGGAGGCTGATGCAGGAGAATCCCTTCAACCCGGGAGGCAGAGGTTGCAGTGAGCCAAGCAGCACTCCACTGCACTCCAGCCTGGGCAACAGAGCAAGACTCCGTCTCAAAAAAAAAAAAAAAGGAAAGAAAAAAAGAAAATAATTCTTCCATCATCTGACACCTAGCAACCACCAGCATTCTGGAAATCTAACAGTAGAGGAGCCTCTGTTACACGTATAAACTTTTACTCATTCTTCTCTTCTTACTATGATGCTCTCATTACTTTGCTGGTTGTCACTTAATTTGGAGCCTTTTGGTTTTGTCTGGATGATAAACTTCACATTTCTGTCCAGCTAGGAGAGCTCAGGGCATTAGCTGGTCCTTTCACAGTCATTTTGTAAGCCCTGCCTTCCATTCTTGCCCAGTCTCTCCACTGATAGAGCCTGTCTGTCAATATCTGTGTTACAGACCTGTGAAGCTGGCACCCACATCTGCTGGCTTTTCTTTAAACCACTCAGTTCTGCTGTTAATTTACAGTTCTCTATTTGCTTTCTTTCCAAAATTTCCTAATACTTTTTTTTTTTTTAGAGACAAGGTCATGCTCTGTCACCTAGGCTGGATTGCAATGGCATGATGATAGCATACTGCAGCCTCGAAGTCCTGGGCTCAATCTATCCTCCTACTTCAGCCTCCCAAGTAACTAAGACTACAGGTGTATGCTACTGCACCTCCCTAATTTTTTAAATTTTTGTAGAGATAAAGCCTTGCTGTGCTGCTTAGGCTGATCTCAAACTCTTGGCCTCAAGCAGTCCTCCAGCCTTGGCATCCTAAAGTGCTGGGATTACAGGAATGAGCCACTATCCCTAGTCCTCCTAATACTTTTTGTCCACTGATATCTTCTTAACTTTTTAGTTCTTAAAAGTGTGTGTCCCCTTTCACCCTTTACTGTCATTTTAATGGTGTTTGGGGAAGACATAGAAATAAACACCGTATTTAAAATTTTCTGTTCATTTTATT
Source organism: Papio anubis (assembly GCF_008728515.1). Taxonomy (NCBI): domain Eukaryota; kingdom Metazoa; phylum Chordata; class Mammalia; order Primates; family Cercopithecidae; genus Papio; species Papio anubis. The sequence continues at coordinate 19,910,108 of NC_044995.1, forward strand.
TTTGTCCTGTCTTCCTATGCTCTCCCAGTCTTTTAAGTATTTGTCCTTTCATCCTGTTTCTCACCTATTCTTTATGTTTTAAAGACCGAGTCGGCTGGGCACAGTGGCTCACACCTGTAATCCCAGCACTTTGGGAGGCCGAGGCGGGCAGATCATGAGGTCAGGAGATTGAGACCATCCTGGCTAATACTGTGAAACCCCATCTCTACTAAAAATACAAAAAATTAGCCGGGCGTGGTGGCGGGCACCTGTAGTCCCAGCTACTCGGGAGGCTGAGGCAGGAGAATGGCTTGAACCCAAGAGGTGGAACTTGCAGTGAGCCGTGATCACGCCACTGCACTCCAGCCTGGGCGACAGAGCAAGACTCCGCCTCAAAAAATAAAATAAAAGACTGAGTCCTGCTCTGTCACCCAGACACTGGCACGATCATAGCTCACTGCAGCCTTGAAATCCTGGGCTTAAGCAATCTGCCCACCTCAACCTCCTCAGTAGCTAGGACTACAGGCACCATACCTGGCTAGTTTTTAAATTTTTTATAGAGACGGGAGTCTCACTATGTTACGCAGGCTGCTCTCAAACTCCTGGCCTCAAGCAATTTTCCTGCCTCACCCTTCCAAAATGCTGGGATTATAGGTATGAACCATCATACTTCGCCTTATTTTCTCTGATTTTACTGATTTATGAAGCGTGCTGGGTTACATTTAAAAGCAGTTAAAATTACACATACCTGGGAACGTTATTTGTATTTGAACTTTATTTTATAATGAGACTAGGCTTGGATAAAGAATCTATTTTACAGCCATGCGCAGTGGCTCATGCCTGTAATCCCAGCACTTTGGGTGGCTGAGGCGGGCGGATCACCTGAAGTCAGGAGTTCCAGACTGGCCTGGCCAACATGGAGAAACCTCGTCTCTACTAAAAATACAAAAATTAGCCAGGCGTGGTGGTGGGCTCCTGTAATCCCAGCTACTCCAGAGGCTGAAGCATGAGAATCGCTTGAACCCAGAAGGCAGAGGTTGCCGTGAGCCAAAGTCACGCCTTGCCCTCCAGCGTGGGTAACAAGAGCAAAATTCCATCTCAATAAAAAAATCTGTTTTACAATAACACATTTCTGAAATCAGATTAATAATGGGAAACTTCAAAGGTGTTAGTGATGTTACGTTGATGATAATGATAACCTAATTTATTGGATATTTATTATGTGCCAGGCACTATATATTTTATTAACTCTTTTTCAATGATGATTTTTTTGTACTTCCTTTTAGAAGAAGCCTGGGAAGTTTATAAACAGATAAAGACGCAACATGAAAGACTTGTAAATTAAGTCTCATCTTTCTCTGTGAAAATACAGACTGAGGAAAAATTTAGGAAACAAAGTATTTCCTCTGAACACAGTCACTGATTCTTCAAGACTACCCTTCTGTGTATGGGACTCAGTTTAAAACAGTTTGAAACATAATTTATAAATAATTTATACCTAAATATGAGAGAAACTGTATAAGAACCATCAAGAATATAAAGAGAATGTTACATTTTATCCCTTTTTGTAATCATCTCATCTCAGGGTAATCAGTGTGAGAAAAGTCTTCCATCATAAATTTAACTTCATTAGATACCCGAGAATTAGTATTGAAAATACACCCTATGAATTTAGTGAATGTGGGAAAGCTTTCATCATTATTACATCTTCTTTGATACTAGGGAAATCTCCTGATTACATTCACATGCATGATAGGCATGTTGGAAAGTCTTCAGCATGAATCAGATCTCCTTCAGCATGATCAAATTCATACTGGAGAGGAACCTTATGAATGTAATGAATGTAGAAAAACCTTTAGCCTGAAGCAAAACCTCCTAGAGCATAAGAACATGCATACTGGAGAGAAATCTCATGAATGTACTGAATGTGGTAAAGTGTGCTCTCGAGTCTCATCCCTTACTCTACACCTTAGAAGTCACACAGGAAAGAAGGCATATAAATGTAATAAATGTGGAAAAGCCTTCGGCCAGAAAGAAAACTTCCTTTCTCATCAGAAACATCACACCGGAGAGAAACCTTATGAATGTGAAAAAGTTTCTATTCAGATGCCAACCGTCATCAGACACCAGAAAAATCATACAGGAACCAAACCCTATGCATGTAAGGAATGTGGCAAAGCCTTTAACGGCAAAGCGTATCTCACTGAGCATGAGAAAATTCATACTGGAGAAAAACCATTTGAATGTAATCAGTGTGGAAGAGCCTTCACCCAGAAGCAATACCTCGTTAAACATCAGAACATCCATACTGGAAAGAAGCCCTTTAAATGTAGTGAGTGTGGAAAAGCTTTTAGCCAGAAGGAAAACCTCATTATACATCAGAGAATCCATACTGGAGAGAAACCTTATGAATGTAAAGGGTGTGGGAAAGCTTTCATTCAGAAGTCAAGCCTCATTAGACACCAGAGAAGTCACACAGGAGAGAAACCTTATACATGTAAGGAATGTGGGAAAGCCTTCAGTGGCAAATCAAATCTCACTGAGCATGAGAAAATTCATATTGGAGAGAAACCCTACAAATGCAATGAATGTGGAACAATCTTCAGGCAGAAGCAATACCTCATTAAACATCACAATATTCATACAGGAGAGAAACCCTATGAATGTAATAAATGTGGAAAAGCCTTCTCTCGAATCACATCACTTATTGTACACGTGAGAATTCATACGGGTGATAAGCCTTATGAGTGTAAGGTCTGTGGGAAAGCCTTCTGTCAAAGCTCATCTCTCACTGTGCATATGAGAAGCCATACAGGTGAGAAACCCTATGGTTGTAATGAATGTGGGAAAGCCTTTTCTCAGTTCTCAACCCTTGCTCTGCACATGAGAATCCATACTGGTGAAAAACCTTATCAATGTAGTGAATGTGGGAAAGCTTTCAGCCAAAAGTCACATCACATTAGACACCAGAGAATTCATACTCATTAAAGTTCTCTATGAATGCCTTGGATTTAGCAAAACGTTCAGCAGATTTTACACTTAGTAGTGTGTTGGAAAATTCATTTTACATTAAAGTGACATGAATGTGGGAAGTCCTTCAGCAGCAATTCAACACTTAAATACTGTGATGTTTAATAAGTATTATAGTATAAAGAAAACCCATACCCCCAAAACTCCCACAACAAGCATTATCGATGCTCTACTTCTAAGAGTATTCTCATTAAAGTTAGGATCTAATCATGGACACTACTTAATGTGTTCCTGGAAGGCCTACCAGATGCATTAAGAAATAGATAGGAGACGTATAAGGTTTTGAAATTAAGAGACAAAATTATCATTTTTGTGATATGTTTTGCTACGTATATGACTTGTAAAACTAGAATCATCAAAAGTATGTGTTGTTGAAGCAGTCAAACTGAGACAGAATATTGAATTCAGAAATACATGCATGAATATATGGGGAATTGGTAATTGATAGAGGTGGTATCCCAAATTGGTGGGGAAATCATGGATTATTTAAAAAGTAATTGACTCTTCATATGGAAAAATAATAGATCTTTCCCATCATATGTTAAAATATTTTTCTTATGAATTCTAAAAGTACTGAAGACTAAAATGCAAAAAGCAATACTTAATAATATAACAGTTTTATAAGAAAATATTTTTAAAACCTTAGGGCAGGAAAGAATTTCTAAAACATTCCAGAATACCTGGTAGTTCCACTCTTGAGTATGGTAGTCCCCTATTTTCTGCAAGGGATGGACTCTAAGAACCCCAGTGGATACCTGAAACCCAGATAGGACCAAACTCTATGTCTATGTTTTTTTCTTATGTATACATACCTATGATAAAATTTAGTTTACACATTAGACACAGCAAGAGATTTAAAACAATAATAAATATAATGGAACAATTATAACAATATGCTGTAATCATAAAAGTTATGTGAATATGATCTTTCTCAGAATACCTTATTGTACTATTCTCAACTGTTTATGAACTGTGGTGACCACAGGTAACTGAAACCATGGAAAGCAAAACTGTGGATAAGGGGGAACTACTATATATATGCATATACCCAAGAAACACATGAACACAGGGAGTCACATACTGGTCTGTAGCTGTATAACTCATTGCATCATGAGTTATAATAGCCAGAAATTGGGAAACAAATGCCTGTCTCTTGTGAAATAGATGAATAAAATGTGACATAGTAACATAGTAGAATACTCTCTAGCAGTTAAGTGACAAATTAAGTCTATATATTAACAGAAAGATTAAAAAAAAACATTCAAGTGAAGAAAAATGATGAACATACTGTAATGATGCTTTTGTGAATTTGAATAAAATCAACACTAACCAGCCCTAGTACTAAGCATGGTTATAGATAAATTATGTAAAACTAAAGAATGGATTGAAAGGATATGTATGTACTCAATTCCCAAAAGTGGAGTGGTTACCTCTAGGAAGAAAGGAGGTGGAAGGGAAATGTTACCAAGCATGGTAGTTAAAGGATACTTCAATTTTGTATCTATTTCTTATTAAAAAGACATAAACATTCTAAGTAAACTAACAAAATGTTAATTCTGGGTGGTGGTAATATTTGTGTTCATTCTATCATTCATGCTATTTATTTCCTTAAACTTCTGAAAATTAGAAAGTCCAGAGAGGAGTGAGGAAGCTATACATGAAACATTATAAATGGACTTACATTCCTAGTGAGATACTAATATTCTATAGAAGATATTTCTAAAATCATATGAAATAATTTTTAATTGGGGTGGCAACTTAAATGCAATTAAACTAACTCGTGTCACAAGAGTAATCTTTTTTTTTTTTTTTGAGACGGAGTCTCGCGCTGTGTCACCCAGGCTGGAGTGCAGTGGCGCGATCTCGGCTCACTGCAAGCTCCGCCTCCCAGGTTCAGGCCATTCTCCTGCCTCAGCCTCCGAGTAGCTGGGACTACAGGCGCCCGCCACCACGCCCGGCTAGTTTTTTGTATTTTTAGTAGAGACGGGGTTTCACCATGTTAGCCAGGATGGTCTCGATCTCCTGACCTCGTGATCCGCCCGCCTCGGCCTCCCAAAGTGCTGGGATTACAGGCTTGAGCCACCGCGCCCGGCCCACAAGAGTAATCTTTACATAATCTGTATGTAGTTCTAATCTGTATATAGTCTTGGAGGTTATAATTTGCCACAGGTTGATCACATACATTTAAGGATCATATTATTAAATAATATATGCACAGACATGGAGAGAATTAGTTTTCACCAAAACATTTATCAGAAATTTTAATACTCTGCATAACCAGTATTAGCATTATAAATTAGCCACTTTTAAAATGAGAAAACTGTGTCACTCTTAACTTTTTTTTATAAGCCATTGAGTAAAACATTAACTCGTGGATTTCAGCTTCAGTTTTAACTTGCAGACTAAATTTCTTTCACAGTTATGTCAGACACACCCAAGTCAATCCCAACCCCCTTGTTACCTTGGGAAGACAGTGCTGAAAAAGGAGATCTTCCACCTAAACAATGTTCTCTTATTTGAAGCAAATCTTTTTGAGAATTTCTGTTTACTTGATTTCCTTCCACAATAAATTGACAGAGAAAACTACTAATGATTTTTTTTTTTTTTTTTTGAGACGGAGTTTTGTTCTTGTTGCCCAGGCTGCAGTGCAATGGCACAATCTCGGCTCACTGCAACCTCCGCCTCCCAGGTTCAAGTGGTTCTCCTGCCTCAGCCTCCTGAGTAGCTGGGATTACAGGTATGTGCCACCACGCCCGGCTAATTTTGTATTTTCAGTAGAGATGGAATTTCACCATGTTGGCCAGGCTGGTCTTGAATTCCCAACTTGAGGTAATCCACCTGCTTCGGCTTCCCAGAGAGCTGGGATTACAGGCATGAGCCACCACGCCCGGCTAATTTTGTTTTTTTAGTAGAGACTGTGTTTCTCTAATGTTGGTCAGGCTGGTCTTGAACTCCTGACCTCAGGTGATCTGCCCACCTCGGACTCCCAAAGCACTGGGATTACAGGCATGAGCCACCATGCCTGGCCTGATATTTTTGAATGATTATGAAAATGAGTATACAGCATTGAAACCTTAGAGTGATTTTAAATATATCAATTTCTTTTAAACTCAATATATTGTTAATATTACTATAGCACTTATTAGCGTTTCTGGAGGTTGGTCTTGAGATAAGATTAAAAATGACAGTTGTTGATTTTCTGAGGTAATATACCCAAAGAAAATATTTGTATGTCTACATGAATCTAAACTATTCTGTCTTCTTCCGTTCTTCATTTTGCTTTAGTTAAATAATCTTTCATATTTTGTAAGTGTTTTGCCCATGTGCTTGTGTAGCCTTGAAGTCACCAGAATAACTAGGACTCAAATTCAGACCAAACCAGCAGTACTATCTTTTTGTGCCTTGAGTTAGCCATGGTCCTGGACCCAGCAAAAAGAATGATTTTGATGGTCAGAGTAAGATGAGCAATTGCAATATAATATTCTCTAATATTGTATACTGTAAATTTATTCATCTGCCCCTTTGTTTACTCACAGTTTGCTTATTTGCCACCATAAGAAATGCTACAATAAAAATTCGTGTAATCACCCCTTCAATTTCAGTTGTTTTTATTTCTGTGGGTCAGATTATAGGGAAGGGATTGGTAGATAAAGGGATGGATGCTATTTTAAAATTTTTAATAGATGTTGTCAGAATCAGGTCCAAAAGAACAACATATCCTCTGGCCCTGCAATAGATCCTATGATGCTACTTAATTGTATGCTTCTTTGATGAGTATAAACCTCACTTGCTGCCAGATTTGCTTCTTTGAGAGTTTTCATATTGTTAGCTCATTTTTCTATAGGATTATTTATCTTTTTGCCCCCCTTTTTATTTTCTTGAGTTAAGATCTGGCTCTATTGCCCAGGCTGGAGTATTGTGGCACAATCTTGGCTCACTGCAACCTCCACCACCCAGGCTCAAGCCATCCTCCCACCTCAGCTTCCCAAGTAGCTGGGACTATAGGCATGTGCCACCATGCCTGGTTATAGTTTTCTTTTCTTTTCTTTTCTTTTTTTTTTTTTTTTTTGAGACAGAGTCTCACAGTGTTGCCCAGTCTGGAGTGCAATGGCGCGATCTCCGCTTACTGCAACCACTGCCTCCTGGGTTCAAGTGATTCTCCTGCCTCAGCCTCCCGAGTAGCTGGGACTACAGGTGCACACCACCATGCCCAGCTAATTTTTGTATTTTTAGTAGAGACGGGGTTTCACAACGTTGGCCAGGATAGTCTCAATCTCTATGATCCGCCCACCTCGGCCTCCCAGAGTGCTGGGATTACAGGCATGAGCCACTGGTGCCCGCCCTAGTTTTCTGTTTTTTGTAGACAGGGTTCATCATGTTGCCCAGGCTAGTATTGAAATTCTGAGCTCAAGTGATCCACCTACTTTGGCCTCCCGAAGTACTGGGATTACAGGCGTGAGCCATCGCACCTGGCCATTTTATATTACTGTATTTTTAATATCAAAGCTAAATATTTAGACAAATAATTGCCTTTTAATTATAGCCAACTTGGTCACACACAAAATTTATTGCATAAATTTATCCTTCATGAATTTTATAGTTACACATAGTTAGGCATCAGCGAGGCAGGTGAGGGCTCTCTGCCCACCCACTAGGAATGTCAGGTAATGGTTTGGCAGTTTTGACACTGCCTCTTGAAAAATGATAATTCTGCCAGGCGCAGTGGCTCACGCCTTTAATTCCAGCACTTTGGGAGGCCAAGGCAGGTGGATCATTTGAGGTCAGGAGTTCAAGACCACCCTGACCAACAAGATGAAACTTTGTCTCTGCTAAAAATACAAAAATTGGCCAGCAATGGTGGCATATGCCTGTAGTCCCAGCTACTCGGGAGGCTGAGACAGGAGCATCGCTTGAACCCAGGAGGCAGAAGTCGCAGTGAACTGAGATCATACCATGCAACTCCAGCCTAGGTGACAGAGCGAAACTCCGTCTTAAAGAAAAAAAAGAAAAAAAGATAATTCCAAGGAGGGACAATCTCCTGATGGTCCACACCTGTTAACATTAAAAGTGTTAACTGAATGCGGGCCCAGGGAAAAGCAGCTTCTTGGCCATGTGTGTTAAGAGACAAAATGGTGACATGACCTACCAGGGGCACATGCCACCAGAAAAAGGAAAAAAGCCTCACATGGGCATGTGCATAACTCCCTAAACATGTTGCATGTGCCTAATTCCAAAGGGTAAGGAAAGCACTGCGCATTTGGCGAGCCCACCCTAAAGGAAGAATCATGGGAAAGAGGTGAGTCTATAAAGTCCTAGGATCAAGGTTAAAGTCTTTTTTTTTTTTTTTGAGACGATATCTTACTCTGTTGCCCAGGCTGGAGTGCAGTGGCGTGATCTCGGCTCACTACAACCTCCACCTCCCAGGTTCAAGTGATTCTCCTGCCTCAGCCTCCCAAGTAGCTAGGATTACAGGTGCACGCCACCGTGTCCAGCTAATTTTTGTTTTTTGTTTTTTGTTTTTTTGTTTTTTTTGAGACGGAGACTCACTCTGTCGCCCGGGCTGGAGTGCAGTGGCCGGATCTCAGCTCACTGCAAGCTCCGCCTCCTGGGTTTACGCTGCCTCAGCCTCCGGAGTAGCTGGGACTACAGGCGCCCGCCTAGTTTTTTGTATTTTTTAGTAGAGACGGGGTTTCACCGTGTTAGCCAGGATGGTCTTGATTTCCTGACCTCGTGATCCGCCCGTCTCGGCTTCCCAAAGTGCTGGGATTACAGGCTTGAGCCACCACGCCCGGCCTAATTTTTGTATTTTTAGTAGAGACGGGGTTTCACCATATTGGCCAGGATGGTCTCGATCTCCTGACCTCATGATCCACCCTCCTTCACCTCCCAAAGTGCTGGGATTACAGGTGTGAGCCACTGCGCCCGGCCAAAGACTCTTTTTTGGGGGGAAGGGGGGAGGGGTTTTTTCTCTCTTGGACCTTCAGGCATATGTTTGGCTCTCTTCCAAATGAATTTTCCTTTCTTTACTGTTCTAAAGCCTTTTAAAATAAACTTCCACTCATGCTCTGAAACTTGCCTCAGTCTCTTTTTCTGCTTCCCCTCAGTTGAATTCTTTTTTTTTTTTTTTTTTTTGAGACGGAGTCTTGCTCTGTGGCACAGGCTGGAGTGCAGTGGCCGGATCTCAGCTCACTGCAAGCTCCGCCTCCCAGGTTTACACCATTCTCCTGCCTCAGCCTCCCGAGTAGCTGGGACTACAGGCGCCCGCCACCTCACCTGGCTAGTTTTTTGTATTTTTTAGTAGAGACGGGGTTTCACCGTGTTAGCCAGGATGGTCTTGATCTCCTGACCTCGTGATCCACCCGTCTCGGCCTCCCAAAGTGCTGGGATTACAGGCTTGAGCCACCGTGCCCAGCCCAAATTCTTTCTTCTGAGCAGTCACGGGCTGAAGTTGCTGGGGACTCCTATGAATATGCCACTGGTAATGGGGTAATTCAGATCTCTGTCACCACTAACTTTATCGCAACTTATTCAGACCTTTGACAACATGCTTTGACTTTCTGCTTTGTCCTATGCTTTCTTTAAGAAAAAAAAATCACTTTAGGGACCAATATTTATCACATAAGATTCTTTCTCATACAAAGTTATTCTCTTTTGCTTTTAACTTGCCTTACCAAAAATGTATCTTCATATTAATAACTTTCTTCACGTCTTTCTGTCCTATTGGTTCTTTTTCTTTTTCTTTTTTTTTTTTTTTTTTTTGAGACGCAGTCTCACTCTGTCTGCCAGGCTAGAGTGCAGTGGCACCATCTTGGCTCACTTCAACCTTCTCCTCCCAGGTTCAAGCAATTCTCTTGAACCTCAGCCTCCCGAGTAGCTGTGACTACAGGTGCCCGCCACCACACCCAGCTAATTTTTGTATTTTTAGTAGAGACAGGGGTTTCACCATGTTAGCAAGGCTGGTCTTGAACTCCTGACCTCATGATCCACCCTCCTCCCAACGTGCTGGGATTACAAGTGTGAGCCACCACAGCTGGCCTATTTAGAGTTTTTATAAAATTCAAAATGCCAAAAACAAACATTTATGTTCAGCAATTTGTATTTCAGTTCTTTAATCTTATTTGGTACCAACCAAGACATTTAGTATCTATTAATTATGTAACATAATGGTAAGATGTCAAACTACATGAAAAGTCTTTATGTCTACCATTTATAATTACCTAATTGATTTTTTTTTTTTTTTTGAGACAGAGTCTCACTCTGTCACCCAGGCTGGAGTGCAGTGCCACGATCTCGGCTTACTGCAAGCTCCGCCTCCTGGCTTCACACCATTCTCCTGCCTCAGCCTCCCGAGTAGCTGGGACTACAGGTGCCCACCACCACCATCACCATGTCAGCTAGGATGGTCTCGATCTGACCTCGTGATCCGCCCACCTCAGCCTCCCAAAGTGCTGGGATTATAGGCGTGAGCCACCGTGCCTGGCCCTAATTGATTTATTTTTAACAATTATACTGAAATTCTGAAAACTGAGCTATTAGACAAAGTCACTATTTGAAGTTATTCATGTATCTGATGTGTGATCAATATCGAGAATATACAGAAAATTCCTAATACTTAACAAGAAAGCAAACAACGAGACCAAAAGGGTAAATGAATTAAATAGCCATTTATCCAAATAAGTTTGTTTTTTTGTTTGTTTGTTTGTTTGTTTTGAGACAGAGTCTGGCTCTGTCACCCAGGCTAGAGTGCAGCGGCACAATCTTGGCTCACTGCAACTTCTGCTTCCAGGGTTCAAGCAATTCTCTGACTCAGCCTCCAGAGTAACTGGGATTACAGGTGCATACCACCATTCACGGCTAATTTTTATATTTTTAGTAGAGATGAGGATTCGCCATGTTGGCCAGGCTGGTCTCAAACTCCTGACCTCAGGTGATCGACCCGCCTCAGCCTCCCAAAGTGTTGGGATTACAGGTGTGAGCCACTGCAACCGGCCCAAGATTTTTTCATGCTCCAGTGCTTACTGATGCATGAAAAAATCTCAACATCATTAGCAATATGCAAATCAAAACTAAAATGAGATTACCAACTCACCAATTAGGATGGCTATTAAACAAAATACAGAAAATAACAAGTGTTTACAAGGATAAAAAGAAATATGGGGCCGGGCACGGTGGCTCAAGCCTGTAATCCCAGCACTTTGGAGGCCGGGGCAGGCGGATCGCGAGGTCAGGAGATCGAGACCATCCCACCTTCAACTGCAGTGCGGCCAGTACTTTAAAAAATACAAAAAGCCAGCTGGGCGAGGTGGCAGAGAGCGCCATAGTCCCAGCTACTGGGCTGAGCAGGACAGCGGTGTAAACCAGGCCGGAGCTTGCAGTGGAGCTGGGGTCAAGCCACTGCATAGCCTGAAGCTGACAAGCGGGAACTCGTCTCAAAAAAAAAAAAAAAAGAAATAGGAACCTGGCCTGGTGCAGTGGCTCACACCTGAAATCCTAGCTTGCTGGAGGCAGGCAGACAGGTGCAGGCTCAGGAGTTCAAGACTGCCTGGGCAACATGGTGAGAATCCTGTCTCTGCCTAAAAATCCACCAAAAAATTAGCCACTTTCCTCCAGCCCGCAAGGCAAAATAGAGAACCAAAGAGACTCACCAATGCTCAAAAAAGAAATGGGAATAGCGCGAGAGACGAGGTCTGTCTGTCGCCAAACTGGGAGAAATCTGTCGTAATGTGAATCAACTCACTGCAAGCTCGCCTCGGGTTCACGCCATTCTCCTGCCTCAGCCTCCGGAAGTAGCTGGGACTACGAAGCCATACCAGCCGACTGGTTTTTGTATTTTTAGTAGAGCGGGGTTCACCGTGTCAGCCAGGATGGTCGATCTCTGACCTCGTGATCCGCCCGTCTCGACTGCCAAAGTGGCACGGATTACAGGCGAAAAGAACCGCAGCGCCCGACCAGAAATAGAACTCTTATGCCCTATTGATGAGGGTGTAAAATGGTGCAGCCACTATGGAAAAATTAGAGTAGTTCCTCAAAAAACATTAAATATATAGCACTTTGGAGGCTGGGGAGGCGAGGGGGATCTCTTGAGCCAAGGAGTTCCGAGACCAGTCTGGGCAACCTCTACAAAAAATATAAAAATTAGCGCTGGCTGTGGTGGCATGCACCTGTACTTTATGCCCCTAAGTTGAAATTTTTTTTTTTTTGAGGCCAGTGTGCTCTGTGCCAGGCTGAAGTGCAGTGGCGGATCTCAGCTCACTGCAAGCTCCAGCCTCCCGAGGTTCACGCCATTCTCCTGCCTCAGCCTCCCGGTGGCTGGGATTCTGACCGCCACCTGGCCCGGCTAGTTTTTTTGTATTTTTTTTTAGTAGGAGGCGGGGTTTCACCGTGTTAGCCAGGATGGTCTCGATCTCCTGACCTGTGATCCGCCCGTCTCGGCCTCCCAAAGTGCTGGGATTACAGGCTTGAGCCACAGCTGACTTTTTTGAGATGGAGTTTGCTCTTGTTGCCCAGGCTGGAGTGCAGTGGCATGATTCTCCTGCCTTAGCCTCCCGGTAGCTGGGATTACAGGCATACACCACCACGCTTGGCTAATTTTGTATTTTTAGTAGAACAGCGGCTTCTCCCGTTGGTCAGGCTGGTCTCGAGCTCCTGACATCCCGACCTTAGGTGATCCACCGCCTCGGCCTCCCAAAGTGCTGGGATTACAGTGAGCCACTGCGCCCAGCCAGACTTTGAGTCTTGCTCACAGCCGCTGGGTGCAGTGGCAGGCTCAACTCACTGCAACCTTCGCCTCCCGGGTTCAAGTGATTCTCCTGCCTCAGCCTCCTAAGTAGCTTGGATTACAGGTACCTGCCACCACCTCCGCTAATTTTTTGCATTTTTTTGGTAGAGGCGTGTTTTGCATGGCCAGGCTGGTGTGGGCGCTCTTGACCTCAAGTGATCACCCGCCTCAGTCTCCCAAGGGCTGGGATTTGAGGCATGAGCCACCGCTCCCTGAAGTCTTGATAATGTCAAGATAATGTTAGCAGTGGCACAGATCAGGGTTATCCCAAGTTACCAGCAGCGTATTCATATCAGTCCACAGCAACTTCAGCCCTTGCCTCAGAAGGCTGCTCAGGAGGCCGAGGTGGGAGGATTCCTTGAACCCTAGATGTTGAGGCTGCATTGAGCTGTGGTCTCACCACTGCACTCCTGCCTGGGCAACAGAGAGACCCTGTCTCCAAAAAAAGAAAAACATTAAACCACAACTGCATCTGATTCAACATTCCATTTCTAGAACATATACTTAAAAGAATTGAAAAGAAGGGACTCAAACACTCATGTTTATAGCAGTGTTATTCATATTCCTGCAAAAGCATGGAGGCAACCCAGTGTGTCACAGATAGATGAATGGGTAAGCAAAATGTGGTATATACATACAGTGGAATATTATTAGGCCTTAAAAATGAAAGGACATTCTGCAACGAGCTACAATGTGGATGAACTTTGAGCACATAATGCTAGTGATATATTCCAGTCACAAAGATAAATACTACATGATTCCACTTATACAAGGTATACAAAGTAGTCAAACTCATAAAGACAGTAGAATTACAGTTTTTAGCAGAAAAGAAGAATGGGAGTTAATTGTTTAATGGGTATAGATTTTCATTATGACAGGATGAAAAAGAATTTTTTTTTTTTTTTTTTTTTTGAGGCGGAGTCTTGCTCTGTCACCCAGGCTGGGTGCAGTGGCGGATCTCCCAGCTCACTGGCTCCCTCCCAGTTCACGCCATTCTCCTGCCTCAGCGCCGAGTAGCTGGGACTACAGGCGCCCGCCACCTCGCCCGGCTAGTTTTTTGTATTTTTTAGTAGAGATGGGGTTTCACCGTGTTAGCCAGGATGGTCTCGATCTCCTGACCTCATGATCCACCCGTCTCGGCCTCCCAAAGTGCTGGGATTACAGGCTTGAGCCACCGCGCCCGGCCGATGAAAAGAATTATAAAGACGTGGTGGTGACAGTTGCACAACATTATGAATGTATTTAATACCACTGAACAGTACACCTTAAAATGTCTAAGATGAGAGCCAGGCGCGGTGGCTCACGCCTGTATTCCCAGCACTATTCCCAGCACTTTGGGAGGCTGAGGTGGGCTAATCACAAGGTCAAGAGTGCGAGACCAGCCTGGCTAACATAGTGAAATGCCGTCTCTACTAAAAGTACCAAAAAAAAAAAAAAAAAGCCGGTTGTGGTGGTGGGCGCCTGTAATACCAGCTACTTGGGAGGCTGAGGCAGAAAAATCACTTGAACCCAGGAGTCGGAGGTTGCAATGAGCCAAAATCATGCCACTGCACTCCAGCCTGGGTGACAATGTGAGACTCGTCTCAAAAAATTTTGAAAAAAATGCTGGGCGCGGTGGCTCACGCCTGTAATCCCAGCACTTTGGGAGGCCAAGACGGGTGGATCACAAGGTCAGGAGATGGAGACCATCCTGGCCAACATGGTGAAACCCCATCTCTACTAAAAATACAAAAAATTAGCCAGGTGTGGTGGCGGGCACCTGTAGTCTCAGCTACTCAGGAGGCTGAGGCAGGAGAATGGCTTGAACCCAGGAGGCGAAGCTTGTAGTGAGCTGAGATTGTGCCATTGCACTCCAGCCTGAGCGACACAGTGAGACTCCATCTCAAAAAAAAAAAAAAGGTCTAAGACGGCAAATTTATTTTATATGTCTTTTGCCACAGAAGGGGTTTCCCAGAACACTCCTCCAGTTGCTGCTTGACAGGCTTCTAACCAGCCTTCATCTAACAGGATATAGACCCTTGGGAGTCTAAATGAAAGTTTGGCACTTTCCAAGTCTCCCCCGGCTCACTCCATGTCTACAGATTCTTTCTTAAAAAAAGAAAAAAAAAAAAAAAAACTATTTCCACACATAGAGTGCCCCAGTTTTCACAGCTCCCAACTAAGAGACTCCATCCTAAACCATCTAAAATTGGGAACTGAAAGGACTTGGCATTCACTAGTCTCTCTAGAACACAGAACGAACAGGTGGGTTGTTTGTTTGTTTTTTGGTGTTTTTGTTTTTGCTTTTGAGATGGAGTTTCGCTCTTGTTGCCCAGGCTGGAGTGCAACGATGCGATCTGGGCTCGCCGTAATCTCTGCCTCCCGAGTTCAAGCAATTCTCCTGTCTCAGGCTCCTGAGTAGCTGGGATTACAGGCATGTGCCACCACAGCCAGCTAATTTTGTATTTTTAGTAGCGACAAGGTTTCTCCATGTTGGTCAGGCTGGTCTCAAACTCCCAACCTCAGGTGATCCGCCTGCCCCAGCCTCCCAAAGTGCTGGGATTACAGGTGTGAGCCACCGCCACCGGCCAAGAGGTGGTTTTAAACTGATACACGAACCCTGCCATTGTTTACATATCAGGACCAGTGCAGCGAATGGTCTAAAGTGCACACCTCTCAGTTTTTCTCTGGAAGTGTCTGTCTGCACACTTTTTCAGCTGTGGTTTGAGAATCTATCCTGCACCTGGAAACTAATGGGGTAGAGAAGCAATAGACCTATGGGAGCCTGAACAGGAGCTTAGGCATTTCCTGTGCTTTTCCCCCTCAGTTTGCTTGAGCAATAAAGCCAGGTATGTAGATGCTCCCTGAAGGAGCATTGAGTGCCATAACTTCTACATCTCCCTCCCAAGGGGTTGCCTCTATAACCACCTAGCTCTGTAAGTTGATTGAGCTCAGCATTCCTGAGCCTCCCTAGACCACAGAAAACAAAGATGTGGACATTCAATGACGCCACGTCTAGCAAAGGATCAGAGGATGCAATTTGAAGGAGAGTGCAGGCATTTGTTACAGATACACTCCCTGACTTAATGCAGGGAGACTTGGAGATAAATTCCTCTCAGCTTCACCCTGAGGATAAAATGAAGTGGAAGACAAATCTAACGCCCCAATCTTTCCAGCTACATCTAGAGGGACTGGCTTCTATCTTACCTGACTCAGAGGACTGCCAGGTCTTGGCACATCCTAATCTCCTAGGGGTCACTAAAAACAGAGACTGCAGTTTGGACAAATACAAAAATGTGAGAGGCACCTTACATGTATTGATTAGGCTCTTCTTTTTTTTTTTTTTTTTTTGAGACGGAGTCTCGCTCTGTCGCCCAGGCTGGAGTGCAGTGGCCGGATCTCAGCTCACTGCAAGCTCCGCCTCCCGGGTTCACGCCATTCTCCGGCCTCAGCCTCCCGAGTAGCTGGGACTACAGGCGCCCGCCACCTTGCCCGGCTAGTTTTTTGTATTTCTTAATAGAGACGGGTTTTCACCGTGTTAGCCAGGATGGTCTCGATCTCCTGACCTCGTGATCCGCCCGTCTCGGCCTCCCAAAGTGCTGGGATTACAGGCTTGAGCCACCGCGCCCGGCCTTGATTAGGCTCTTCTATGTAAGGCCAGTGTGAAAAACTGAGTGAGACTCTTTTCTTATTAATACACAGAAACCAACACAGAGATACAAGGAAAAAGAAGAAACAGGGAAATATGTTCCAAATAATAGAACAAAATTAATTTCCAGAAACCAACCCTACTGAAATGGAGATAATGCGATTTACCCAACAGGCAATTCAAAAGAATCATCACAAAGATGCTCACCAAGGTGAGGAAAGCAATGCATGAACAACCTTGAGAATTTCTTTTTTTTTTTTTTTTGAGACGGAGTCTCGCTCTGTTGCCCAGGCTGGAGTGCAGTGGCGCGATCTCGGCTCACTGCAAGCTCCCCCTCCCGGGTTCACTCCATTCTCCTGCCTCAGCCTCCCCAGTAGCTGGGACTACAGGCGCCCGCAACCGCGCCCGGCTAATTTTTTGTAATTTTAGTAGAGACGGGGTTTCACCGTGTTAGCTAGGATGGTCTTGATCTCCTGACCTCGTGATCCACCCGCCTCGGCCTCCCAAAGTGCTGGGATTACAGGTGTAAGCCACCGCGCCCGGCCCAACCTTGAGAATTTCAATAAGCAGAAAGTATAAAAAAGTACCAAACAGAAATCTTAGGGATGGCCAGGTAGGGAGGCTCATGCCTGTAATCCCAGCACTTTGGGAAGCCCAAGCAGGTGGATCACCTGAGGTAAGGAGTTTGAGACCAGCCTGGCCAACATGGTGAAACCCCATCTCTACTAAAAATACAAAAAATTAGCTGGGTGTGGTGACTTGCACCTGTAATCCCAGCTACTTGGGAAGCTGAGCAGAATTGCTTGAACCCGGAGGCAGAGGTTGCACTGAGCCAAGATCATGCCATTGCACTCCAGCCTAGGTGACAGAGCAAGACTCTGAGAAAGAAAGAAAAAGAAAGAAAAAAGAAAGAAAGAGAGAGAGAGAGAGAGAAAGAAAGAAAGAAAGAAAGAAAGAAAGAAAGAAAGAAAGAAAGAAAGAAAGAAAGAGAAAGAAAGAAAGAAAGAAAGAAAGAAAGAAAGAAAGAAAGAAAGAAAGAAAGAAAGAAAGAGAAAGAGAGAGAGGGAGGGAGGGAGAGAGGTAGGGAGAGAGGGAGGGAGGGAGGGAAAGGAAGGAAGGAAGGGGAAGGAAGGAAGGAAGGAAAAGGGGAAGGGAAGGGAAGGGGGAGGAAGGAAAGAAAGAAAAAGAAAGAAAGAGGGAAGGGAAGGGGGTAGGAAGGAAAGAAAGAAAAGAAAAAAGAAAGAAAGAAAAATTAGGGCTGAAGAGTACAGTAACTGAACTGAAAAATGCAATAAACGGGTTCAGTATCGGACTAGATCAAACAGAAGCAAGGATCAACAAACTCAGAAACAGGTAATTGGAAATCATCCAATCTGAGGAGCAAAATAACATAAAATAGTGAAGATAGCATAAGGGACTTTTGGAACACCATCAAGATTGCCAAAAGGTCAGAAGGATAAAAGAGAAGGAGACAGAGAGCTTATATAAAGAAATAGCCAGGTCTTGGTGGCTCGGCCTGTAATCAGCACTTGGGAGGCTGAGAGGCAGGCGGATCACAAGGTCAGGAGATCGAGAGACCATCTGGCTAACCGGGTGAAACCCGTCTCAAAATACAAAAGCTTGAGTGAGTGGCTGAGCCTGTAGTCCCAGCTACTTGGGAGGCTAGAGGCAGGAGAATGCAAAGTGAACCTGGGAGGCGGGCTTGCAGTGAGCGAGATCCGGCCACTGCACTCAGCCTGAGCAACAAACAAGACTCCGTTTCAAAAAAAAAAAAAAGACATAATGGCAGAAAACTTCCCAAGCCTGGGAAAGGAAATAGAAATCCAGATCGAAGAAGCCAAAAGGACACCAAATAGGAGAAATCAAAAGAAACCCACACAGAGTTGCATTATAATCAAATTTTCAAAAGTTAAACACAAAGAGAGAATCTTTAAAGGAGCAAGGAAAAAGTGACTTCTTATGTTCACTTATGTACAAGGTCACCTTAATAAGATCATCAGTGGATTTTTCCACAGAAATCTCGCAGGCCAGAAGGGAGTGGGATGATACATTGTTAGAGAGAAAACAACTGCCATGTGAGAATACTATACTCAGATAACCTGTATTTCATAAATGAAGGAGAAATTAAGACTTTCTTAAACAAACAAAAGTTGAAGGTGTTTAACACTCCTATATCTGCACTACAAGAAATGCTAAAGAGAATTCTTCAAGCTGAAGGAAAAGGTCATTTATTAGTAACATGAAAACATATGAAAGTATATAAAACTGGCCAGGCGAGCTGGCTCACACCTGTAATCCCAGCACTTTGGAAGGCCAAGGCAGCCAGACCACTTGAGGTCAGAAGTCCAAGACCAGCCTGGCCAACATGGTGAAACCCTGTCTCTACTAAAAACGCAAAAATTAGCTAGGCATGGTGGCACACGCCTGTAATCCAGCTACTTGGGAAGCTGAGGCAGGAGGTTCGTTTGAACCTGCAAGGCGAGGTTGCAGTGAGCAAAGATCGCACCACCGCATTCCAGCCTGGGTGACAGAATGAGACTCCATCTTAAAAAACAAAAAAACGAAAACGAACTTACAGGTAAAAAATAAGTACATTGTCAAATTCACAACGCTCTAATACTGTAATGGTGAGGTGTAAATCAATTCTCTCTCTAGTTTGAAGATTAAAAGACAAAACTGGAGGCCAGGTGCGGTGGCTCACGCCTATAATCCCAGCACTTTGGGAGGCCCAGGCAGGCGGATCACGAGGTCAGGAGTTCAAGACCAGCCTAGCCAGCATGATGAAACCCCATCTCTACTAAAACTACAAAAAATAAGCTGGCCATGATGGCACGTACCTGTAGTCCCAGCTACTTGGGAGGCTGAGGCAGGAGAATTGCTTGAACCTGGAAGGTGGAGGTTGCAGTGAGCTGAGATTGCGCCATTGCACTCTAGCCTGGGCAACAGAGCAAGACTCCGACTAAAAAAAAAAAAATACAAAACACCCATAATTTGTTAATTGACACAAATTACATGTAAACTGTGACATCAAACATAAAACTTTTCTTCGTCCAAGATGGCAGATTAGAGCATGCCTCAGCCACTTGGGAATAGCATGGTAGTGCATAAAGATAAACTCTGCGCACTTTATTTCAAGAAGAAAAATGGAAATCCACTGGAATCATGAACGATAACCCAGAACCTGGGGAAGGGAGTGGGAGCAATCGGCCCCTGCGGCAGTGGTCAGCTGATAAAAGTGAGTGAAACCCAAGCACATGAGAGAGAGAGAGCCTCCCTCTGTGACTCACCTTTCCACTGGGAATCAAAGCAACCCAGTTTAAGGGAGAGCACTTTGTGTCTCTCAAGGCTTAAAGTTAACTTGAGGAGAGGTTTGGAGATGCTAGAAGGAAAGACACTTGGAAAAGCTGATTCAATTACTCCACAATGTACCCGTGTCATTGTATACACATCGCGATGAATACAATGTACACATTAAATTGTACCCCATAAATACATGCAATTATTACTTCTTAATTAAAAATAAAATGAAAAGATAAAAAATATATAGTAGCTCCTGGAAATGTAATATAAGGAATAATAAATAATAAATGTTTGGGGCCAGGCACGGTGGCTGACGCCTGTAATCCCAGCACTTTGGGAGGCTGAGGCGGGCAGATCACCAGGTCAGGAGTTCGAGACAAGCGTGACCAACATGGTGCAACCCATCTGTAATAAAAATACAAAAATTAACCAGGCATGGTGGTGGGCGCCTGTAATCCCAGTTACTCAGGAGGCTGAAGCAGGAGAATTGCTTGAACCCAGGAGGCAGAGGTTGCAGTGAGCCAAGATCGCACCATTGCATTCCAGCCTGGGCAACAGGGCGAGAGTCCGTCTCAAAAAAAAAAAAAATTAGCCGGGCGCAGTGGCTCACGCCTGTAATCCCAGCAATATAGGCGGCCAAGGCAGTCAGATTACAAGGTCAGGAGTTTGAGACCAGCCTGGCCAATACGGTGAAACCCTATCTCTACTAAAAGTACAAAAATTAGCTGGGCATGGTGGCAGGCACCTGAAGTCCCAGCTACTCTGGAGGCTGAGGCAGGAGAATCACTTGAACCTGGAAGGTGGAGGTTGCAGTAAGCCGAGGTCGTGCCAGTGCACTCCAGCCTGGCGACAGAGCGAGACTCTGTCTCAAAAAAGAAAAAAAAAGAAAAAGAAAAAAAAAGAAAAAAGAAATTAAAAAAATAAGACTGGGCGCGGTGGCTCATGCCTGTAATCCCAGCACTTTGGGAGGCTGAGGCGGGCGGATCATGAGGTCAGGAGATTGAGACCTTCCTGGCTAACACGGTGAAACCCCGTCTCTACTAAAAATACAAAAAAATTAGCCGGGCGTGGTGGTGGGTGCCTGTAGTCCCAGCTACTCGGGAGGCTGAGGCAGGACAATCCCTTGAACCCAGGAGGTGGAGACTGCAGTGAGCCGAGATGGTGCCACTGTACTCCAGCAGCCTGATGACCAAAAAAAAAAAAACAAAAAACGATGGACAGCCCATCCTGTGAACTACAGAGTTTGTGGACAGATATATTTTGGGTTCATAGTGGTGTCATGCACGCACACTTCTATGAGTTTCTATAAGTTTTTAGAGGACTGCTTTGCCTTTTGTTTTGTTGTTGTTGTTTTGGTTTGTTTTTTGGAGACAGTCTGACTCTATGGCTCAGGCTGGAGTGCAGTGACGTGATCTCAGCTCACTGAAACCTCCGCCTCTTGGGTTCAAGCTATTCTCCTGCCTCAGCCTCCCGAGTAGCTGGGATTACAGGAGTGCACCACCACGCCCAGCTAATATTTATATTTTTAGTAAAGATGGTGTTTCCCCATGTTGGCCAGGCTGGTCTCAAACTCCTGACTTCAAGGGATCCTCCCGCCTCAACCTTCCAAGTGCAGGAGCCACTTGGATTACAGGCACAAGCCACCATGCCAGGCCTGCCTTGACTTTTGATCTGAGAGTTGCAAACTTCCATAAAGATGCCCTTGTGGATAAACACAAAATCACAAGACAGCGATTGGACAGAATTTGTGAAGGTCTTCACCTCCAGATCACAAACGGCCCCCTGTACCTCCTCCCGCTGCTGGCACTGCTGGATGGCTGTGACCACACCATGGAGATGCCCATCCTGAAGGATCTGGCCCACTGCAGCCTTCTGTGATGCACAGTCCATGCAGGGAATCCAGGAGAAGGTTCTAAACAAAGCCGTAGGTGCCATGATGTACCACTGTCACCCTCATCAGGGAGGACCTGGAGAAGTTCAGGGCCCTGAGAGTGATCATGTGGATAGGTAAGTGGCTACGACCATGTGGACATCAAGGCTACCAGCAAGCTCCAGATTACTATGTGCTACACCCCTCTGCAGCCGTGGAAGAGGCAGCCGACTCCACTGTCTGCCACATCCTCAATCTGTGCCGGAGGAACACATGGCTGTACCAGGCACTGTGGGAAGGCACGCAGGTTCAGAGCCTGGAGCAGATCCTCGAGGTGGCCTCAGGAGTGGCCCACATTCGTGGGGAGACTCTAGGCCTCATGGGCTTCGGTCACACAGGGCAGGCAGTTGTAGTTCGAGCCAAGGCCTTTGGAATCAGCGTCGTATTTTATGACCCCTACTTGTAGGACGGGATACGGCGGTCCCAGGGCATGCAGAGGGGACCCCAATACACCCTGCAGGATTTGCTGTATCAGAGTGACTGCGTCTCCTTGCACTGCAATCTCAGTGAAAATAACCACCACCTCGTCATTGACTTTACTATAAAGCAGATGAGGCAGGGAGCATTCCTTGTGAACACAGCCCGTGGTGGCCTGGTGGACGAGAAAGCCTTAGCACAGGCCCTCAAGGAGGACAGGATACAAGGGGTAGCCCTCTACTTGCACAAATCGGAGCCCGTTAGCTTTGCTCAGGTTCCTTTGAAAGATGCACCAAATCTCATCTGCACTCCGCACACTGCCTGGGACAGCAAGCAGGGGTCGCTGGAGATGAAGGAGGCAGCTGCCACTGAGATTCGCCGAGCCATCACAGTTCGCATCCCAGAAAGCTTAAGAAACTGTGTGAACAAGGAATTATTTGTCACATCAGCACCTTGGTCAGCAACAGACCAGCAAGCAATTCATCCCAAGCTCAACGGTGCAACATACAGATATCTGCCAGGCATCATGGGCGTGGCTCCAGGAGGACTTCCTGCAGCCATGGAAGGAATCATCCCTGGAGGCGTCCCAATGACTTACAACCTCCTGAGAGTGGCACATCCTTCCCAAGCTCCCTCTCCCAACCAGCCCACAAAACATGGGGACAACTGAGAGCACCCTAATGAGCAATAGCAAAGAATGCCCAAAGGTAATCATTCTGACACACTTGGGACCATGAGCCAGTGAAAAATAGATGAACTAAGAAAAAAAATTACGGTCTTTTTAACTGATTCTGGACAGAGGCATCATTGATGTCACAGTGCTAAAACTACAAGAGCTAGACAACTGAAGATGTCGTCTGCTTATGGAAGTGCTGAAAGACTAGGATGTGACTTACTAACAACCAACTTCCATTATTGTGTGTTGTTTTTCATCTGTGCATCAAATCACAAATAATAGAGCTTTTTTGTTTATCGGCCCCTTCGGCACAGCAGGTCCCAAACACCGTTCTCTAGAATGTTGCCTTAAGAGTTCAAACATCGGCCGGGCGCGGTGGCTCAAGCCTGTAATCCCAGCACTTTGGGAGGCCGAGACGGGCGGATCACGAGGTCAGGCGATCGAGACCATCCTGGCTAACACGATGAAACCCCGTCTCTACTAAAAGATACAAAAAACTAGCTGGGCATAGTGGCGGGCGCCTGTAGTCCCAGCTACTCCGGAGGCTGAGGCAGGAGAATGGCGTGAACCCGGGAGGCGGAGCTTGCAGTGAGCCGAGATCGGGCCACTGCAATCCAGCCTGGGCGACAGAGCGAGACTCCGTCTCAAAAAAAAAAAAAAAAGAGTTCAAACATCAGGCCATGCACGGTGGCTCACGCCTGTAATCCCAGCACTTGGGAGCCCAACAGGTGGATCACCTGAGGTCAGGAGTTCGAGACCAGCCTGGCCAAAGTGGTGAAACTCCGTCTCTACTGAAAATACAAAAATTAGCTGGGCGTGGTGGTGAGCGCCTGTAATCCCAGCTACTCGGGAGGCTGAGGTAGGAGAATTGTTTGAATCCGGGAGGTGGAGGTTGCAGTAAGCCAAGATTGTGCCACTGCACTCCAGCCTGGGTGAAAGAGCAAGACTCTGTCTCAAGGAAAAAAAAAAAAAAAAGAGTTCAAACATCAAAATAAAAAATATTAAGAGGAAAGCTTCATCCCGTGACTCTAGTCCCTTCAGTCTACAGGGGCTGTTTAACTCTTTTTGCTAGTAGGAAGATAATATTGCTACAAAATGGGGAGAAAACTGTTTGCCTGTGGTAGATACCTGCACACATAGGATTGAAGACAGTACAGGCTCCTGTGAGACACGTTTCTCCTCTCACATCTGTTTTTTGTTTTGTTTTGTTTTGAGATGGAGTCTTGCTCTGTCACCCAGGCTGGAGTGCAGTGGCGAGATCTGGACTCACTGCAACCTCTGCCTCCCAGGTTCAAGCGATTCTCCTGTGTCAGCCTCCGGAGTACCTAGGATTACAAGCATATACCACCACGCCCAGCTAATTTTTGTATTTTTAGTAGTGATGGGGTTTCACCATGTTGGCCAGACTGGTCTCGAACTCCTGACCTCAGGTGATTCACCTGCCTCAGCCTCCCAAAGTGTTGGGATCACAGGCGTGAGCCACTGCGCCCGGCCCCACGCTCACATCTGAATTGCATACTGAGTGGGGAAGTTAGTCATGAGTTCAGTAAAACCCTCTGATGATGCAAAAAAGAAAAAAAAGTATTACGTTTCACAAGCTGTTTGTACTCAAAATACATTTTCTCAGTTTCAGATCCTTTCCTGTTTTATTGAGTGGAAAGTCTTGAACTCAAAGTGTTCAGGAAGAATAATGTTGCATTTCCTTATGTCTCCGGAAACACTTTTAATGGTAACTTGTCACACTGTCTATGAACAAACCCATTTTTTGTAGACATTAATAAAGTCTTCTTTTCTTCATGTGGTATTTTATACAAGAACACTTCAGATGTATTAGATTTGACTGATTTTTAACAAATCCTATTAGATTTATATCAGCTAGTTACATGTTCTATTCATAGACCTTTGTGAATCATTGCCTTTTTGTTTAAAAAGATGGCCTATTTTCCAGGCACGGTGGCTCATGCCTGTAATCCCATCTCTTTGGGAGGCTGAGGCAGGCAGATCACCTGAGATCAGAAGTTCAAGACCAGCCCGACCAACATGGAGAAACCCCATCTCTACTAAAAACACAAAATTAGCCAGGCAATGGTAGTGCATGCCTGTAATCCCAGCTACTTGGGAGGCTGAGGCAGGAGAATTACTTGAACCTGGGAGATGGAGGCTGTGGTGAGCCGAGATCGCACCATTGCACTCCAGCCTGCCTGGGCAACAAGAGCAAAATTCCAACTCAAAAAAAAAAAAAAAAAAAAAAAAAGATGGTCTATTTTGAGCCTTTGCATAGGTACACTCCTGTTTTTGTGACAAAAGAAAAACTTTAAAATTGCCCCAAACAGAAAAATAATGGCTATCAGAAATATGTTTTATTTTATTTTAATTTTTGTTTTGAGATGGAGTCTTTGCTCTGTTGCCCAGGCTTGAATGCAGTGGCATGATCTCGGCGGACTGCAACCTCCACCTCCCAAGCTCAAGCAGTTCTCCTGTCTCGGCCTCCTGAGTAGCTGGTATCACAGATGCCCGCCACCACACCTGGCTAATTTTTGTATTTTTAGTAGAGACGGGGTTTCACCATGTTGCCCAGGCTGGTCTCAAACTCCTGACCTCAGGTGATCCACCCACCTCAGTCTCACAAAGTGCTAGGATTACAGGCGTGAGCCACCGTGCCTGGTCCAGTTAATAGTTTCAACTATGTAAATCATTACACTAGATTCCCACTCACCATTCTCATTGCCAGCATTCCTGAACTTAAGTTGGCTCTGGAAATTCTCCAACCATAGTGAATCCTATTTTCTATGACCCCATAAATATTGGGCATTATTGTGATATGTTAGAATATGAACCCGTGGTTGGGAAAGGCGGTATCATATATGCAGTCTTTCTACCTCTACGTGGTCACATAAGAATGACATCTGACCTGGAACATTTCCTTACCAAGAAATACGGATCCCACATGGGCTGTGCAATGTGTTTGTGTTTTAAGCTAAGTGATATTACAGAAGAGTCTAAAAGTTTTTAAAATTTTGAACGTTTATAAAGTAAAAAAGTTACAGCAAGGAAGGGTTATTATGGAAGAAAAACTTTAAATTAATGTAGCCTAAGTGTACAGTGTTTATAAAGTCTAGAGTGGTGTACCGTAATGTCCCAGCCTTCACATTCACTCACCTCTCACCGACTCTCCAGAGCAATTTCCAGTCCTGCAGCCTCCATTCATGGTAAGTACCCTATACAGGTATACCATTTTTTACTTCGTATGCTGATTTTTTACTGTAGCTTTTGTGTGTTTAGATATGTTTAGATACATAAATACTTACCATTGTGTTCTGTGGGCGCAAGCCACCCAGGTGCTGAGGCAAGAGACAGAGGGCATGAGCTGTTCCAGTATAATATATAAAATAACAAGAGTTATACTAGATATAGATCACAGATATGATTATATATATCACTAATCATTAGTTTGTAATTACTCTTTATTCAAATATTATAATAATCCTCACTCTACAATCATAACCTAGAAAAAAATCAGGCCATAGAGAGATAGGAGCTGAAGGGACATGGTGAGAAGTGACCAGACACAAGAGTGTGAGCCTTCTGTTATGCCTGGACAGGGCTACCAGAGGGTTCCTTGGTCTAGCGGTAATGCCAGCATCTGGAAAGATGCCTGTTACCAAGCAGACCGTGGTCTAGCGGTAGCGTCAGTGCCAAGGAAAAGCACCCGCTACTTAGCAGACCAGCAAAGGGAGTCTCCCTTTCCCTGGGGGAGTTTAGAGAAGACTCTAGTCCACCCCGTCTTGCGGAGGGCCTGACATTAGTCAGGCCTGCCCACAGTTTTCTGGAGGCCTAACCGTCTTCCTGTGATGCTGTGCTTCAGCGGTCACACTCCTGGTCTGCTTCCATGTTCCATCCTGTACACCTGGCTCTGCCTTCTAGATAGCAGTAGCAAAATGAGTGAAAGTACTGAAAGTCTCTGATATGCAGAAATAATGGTGCAAGCTGTCTTCACTCTCTCTCCACCTCAGCTTCCAAACAGGGAAGGGCCCCCTGTCCAGTGGACATGTGACCTTACCTATCATTGGAGATGACTCACACTCCTTACCCTGCCCCCTTGTCTTGTATCCAATAAATAACAGCGCAGCCTGGCATTCGGGGCCACTACTGGTCTCTGCGTCTTGGTGGTAGTGGTCCCCCGGGTCCAGCTGTCTTTTCATGTCTTTGTCTTTTGTCTTTACATCTATGATCTCTCATCTCCACACACGGGGAGAAAAACCCACAGACCCTGTGGGGCTGGTCCCTAAAGCGTTCCAACTGTATTCAGTACAAGTACCGTATTCAGTAGAGTAACATGCTGTATAGCTTTGTAGTCTAGGAGCAACAGGTTATACCATATAGCCTAAGTATTCAGTCAGCTATACTGTCTGGGTTTGTGTAAGTACACTCTATAATGATGAAATTATTACACAATGATGAAATTGCCCAACAATGTATTTCTCAGAATGTATTCTTTTTTTTTTTTTTTTTTTTTTTTTTTTTTTGAGACCGAGTCTCACTCTGTCGCCCAGGCTGGAGTGTTGTGGCGCAATCTCGGCTCACTGCAACCTCCGCCTCCTGGGTTCAAGTGATTCTCCTGCCTCAGCCTCCAGAGTAGCTGGGACTACAGGTGCGCACCACCACGCCTGGCCAATTTTTGCATTTTTAGTATAGATGGGGTTTATGCTATGTTGCCCAGGCTGGTCTCGAACCCCTCAATCTCCCAAAGTGCTGGGATTACAGGCGTGAACCACCACGCCCGGCCAAAATATATTCTTATTATTAAGCTATGCATTACTGTGTATACAATATCTTTATAGGTCAAAAGCAGTCAAATATTGGCCATAAGATATACTTAGTCCAAGTACACAAATAATTGCAGAAGGAGAAAGTGAAACTCCTCTTACTTCCTGTTGCACTCATTTATCACAAAGTACACAGAAGTCAGAATAACACCTGCCCTTTGCAATTTCACACTCCTCTCTTTCTGCCTCTCCAAACCTGTCCCACGTTTGGCGATTCCTTTCCTTCGACTTCCCCCATCACGTCGCAGGTTCCTGGTCTACACCCCTTCTGCCTCTCCAATTAGTTTTGAGTCTCACAACCTCTGGTCCCATAACCCCTCTGCACTAAGGAGCGCTAAAAGGCCAAAACAGCAACCCGGCGTGTTTGCGCCTGCGTACTCTGGGCGCACAGCACTCAGGCCTACAGCGCAGCGCCGGCTTATCTGTGAGAGCAATTAAGATGACTTTCTGAGGGTCCAACCGCCTTCCCAGCTCCGAACTACATCTCCCAGAAGGCTCAGCTGTGCGATTATCTTTCCGTGTGGACTTGTCCTTTTTCTGAGGCTGTCCAGCGCCTGGGGGCAGTAGGACGGGTCCGGGAACTAAGCCCATCTCAAACACGTCGGAGTGGCTTTCTTTGGGGGCCAAGGCTCGAGCCTGAGCCAGGGCTCCGTGAGGCCTCTGGGGCGCGAGCGGTTTGATGAGGGGGGCGATCCTTTCGGCTGGGCTAACGCTAGGCGCGGACAGCAATTCTGACAATCGGGAGCCATCTTCTCCGGCCTTGATACGTCTCTGACTACGTTTCCCAGAGGACTCCTCGGCAAGACTGTATTTCTTGCGGGAATTCAGCATCCAAGTCACGCGCTGGCGGGACCCTGAGGGCTTTACCAGCAACTACCCCAGTGCTAGGGAGGATTCTGCTGCTTCGGAAGCTCGTAAGGCCGGAGGTGAGGAACCCGGGAGAGGGCGGGGCCGGGGGCCGGGCCTCGGCTTTGTGCGGCGGTGGAGGTGAGGTTGAAAGTTTGCGCTTGCGTCTGTGTGGAGGTGTGTGGTGAATGATCGCGCGATTGTGACAGGCTGCTCTTGTGATGAGTGTGTTTCCAACGCTCACACCGTGTGCAGCACGGCCTCGGAGACTGTGGCTGCTGGTGTGTGTGAGAGGGAGCGGGACCACGTGCGGCATTGTGTGTGCGGCTGTGGGGAGCTGGTGTCTGGTTGAGTGTTACCGCGTTTGTCCCCGTAGTGGTGTGCGACTGTGTGCTGTGTGACTGTGCGGCAGAGTTCAGGTGGGGATACCTGCGAGTAACTGCATGTTTCTATCTGTGTGTGTGGCTGTGGTTAATGTGTGATCGTGACTGTGACCGGGTACAGGTGTGCGCCGACAATGTGGTTGTGACAATGTGGTTGTGACTGTGAATGTCTCTTCGGTAAGTGTGCACTTGTGCTTATGTGACCGATGGAGGCCCTCCGTGTGCGACCCTGTTGCTTTGGGCGTGGATTGTCTGTAGCTGAATGTCCCCATGGTGGGGATGTGATCAGGTTTGTGTGACTGGATAGACTTATCAGTGTGAGGTTTTATCACTTAAGTATACTTCTCTAGGCATTATACTCCAGTTTTTCCCCATTTTAAAACTTTATATTAATGTTGTCATACTGTCTTTGGTTTATTTTTACAATTCTGTGAATCATTTCTATTAGATAAAATAGCAGTTAATTCAATTTCTTTGCTATATTGTATTTTCGCTTTTGAAGTATACCACAATTATTCATCCTTTCTAGTAATGATGCCCATATTAGTTATTTATAGTTTTTTATTTTATAAACAACACAGCCACAAACATTCTTTCACATGGGGTACACATGCTTATTTACCAGCAGAATTGCTGTTTCGTATATCTTCCACTTTACTAAACAGTGTCAAAATATATACCAGAGTGGCTGCACAAATTTGTAGTTGAACAGCAGTGTTTGAAATATCTTTTTTTTTTTTTTTTCTTTTGAGACGGAGTCTCGCTCTGTCGCCCAGGCTGGAGTGCAGTGGCACAATCTCGGCTCACTGCAACCTCCGCCTCCTGGGTTCACGCCATTCTTCTGCCTCAGCCTCCCGAGTAGCTGGGACTACAGGCGCCCGCCACTATGCCCGGCTAATTTTTTGTATTCTTTAGTAGAGACGGGGTTTCACTGTGTTAGCCAGGATGGCCTCGATCTCCTGACCTCGTGATCTACCCGTCTCGGCCTCCCAAAGTGCTGGGATTACAGGCGTGAGCCACCGCGCCCGGCTGAAATATCTTATTGCTTCTTATCACTACCAAAGCATAGTTCCAAGAGTTAAAAAAATTTTTTTAAGCCAGGTGTGGGGGCTCATGCCTGTAATCCCAGCACTTTGCCAGGCCAAGGCAAGAGGATCTCTTGAGGCCAGGAGTTGGAGACCAGCCGGGGCAACATCGTGAGACCCTAACTCTACCATACATACATACATACATAAAAAATTAGCCAGGCATGGTGGCTGGCACCTATAAGTCCTAGCTACTCAGGAGGTTGAGATGAGAGGATCGCTTGAGCCCAGTACTTTGCAGCTGCAGTAAGCAGTGATCACACCACTGCTCTTCAGCCTGGACAACAGAGCAGGAGGCTGTCAATAGATACATAGATAGAGTCTATATAAAGTGTGCAAATCTTAAGTGTACAGCTGTGTAACACTCCTAGATCTATACAAAGAACTTTGCCAGGACCTGAGATGGTTCCCTCATGCCTCTTCTCAGTAATTTCTCCCCCAAACAATCTATTGAGAATTCTATCATCATTAACTAGTTTTATCCATTCTTTTTTTTTTTTTCTTTTTTGAGACAGAGTCTTGCTCTTGCCGCCCAGGCTGGAGTGCAGTGACGTGATCTTGGCTCACTGCAACCTCCACCTCCTGGGTTCAAGCGATTCTCCTGCCTCAGCCTCCTGAGCAGCTGGGATTACAGGCACCCAACCATCATGCCTGGCTAATTTTTGTATTTTTGGTAGAGACAGGGTTTCTCCATATTGGCCAGGCTGGTCCTGACCTCAGGTGATCCGCCCGCCTTGGCCTCCCAAAGTGCTGGGATTATAGGCATGAGCCAGTGCATCTGGCTGTCTTACACATTCTTGAGCTTCCTGTATATATGTGGTTATACAGCACGTACTGTTTTATGTCAGGCTTCTTTTGTTATATATTATGTTTGTGAAATTCATTCATGTTGTTCAGCATAATTGTACATAGTTCTCATTACATTGGGGATATATTGTAGTATATTAGTCTATTACATTGTTAATGACTATTTGGGTAGTTTCCAGTTTGGGGCTGTTACAAATGATGCTGCAGCTGTGAAAACTCTACGCTGTTTTTGGTGAACACATGAAGGCTTTTCTCCTGGGTTGATACTTAGGAGTGGCATTGCTAGCTCATAGGGTAGGCTAATGTTTAATAGATGCTACCACGCTCTCATGGGGGTGTTCCAGTTTACACTCCATCCAGCAATGTATAAGAGTTCCAGTTACTTCATATCCTCTCTGTAATTTGGTACTGTTAGTCTTTTAACTATTTTATTTGTTGTGTGGTACAGTTTCATCATAGGTTTTTGTTTTGTTTTGTTTTTTGAGACAGAGTCTTGCTCTTGCCGCCCAGGCTGGAGTGCAGTGACGTGATCTCAGCTCACTGCAAACTCCGCCTCCCAGGTTCAAGTGATTCTCCTGCCTCAGCCTCCTGAGTAGCTGGGATTACAGGTGCACACCACCACACCCAGCTAAATTTTGTATCTTTAGTAGAGACGGAGTTTTACCATGTGAAACTCCTGCCCGCCTCAGCCTCCGAAAGCCCTGGGATTATAGGTGTGAGCCACTGCATCCAGCCTCATCATAGTTTTAATTTGTATTTCCTTGATGTGAAATGATGTTCAGCACCTTTTTGTATTTTTACTGGGCATTTGTATATCCTCTTTTTTTTTTTTTTTTTTTTGAGATGGAGTCTCGCTTTGTCATCCAGGCTGGAGTGCAGTGGCGTGATCTTGGCTCGCTGCAAGCTCTGCCTCCCGGGTTCACGCCATTCTCCTTCCTCAGGCTCCCGAGTAACTAGGACTACAGGTGCCCACCACCACGCCCAGCTAATTTTTTATATTTTTAGTAGAGACGGAGTTTCACTGTGTTAGCCAAGATGGTCTCGATCTCCTGACCTTGTGATCCGCCCGCCTCGGCCTCCCATAGTGCTGGGATTACAGGCATGAGCCACCGTGCCCAGCCCCAGTGTATATCCTCTTTTTTGTGTCCACTTTCCCCTTTTTAATTTTTTAAAAATATTCCTCCCTCCCTCCCTTCCTTCCTTCCTTTTTTTGAGACAGAGTTTCCCTCTTGCTGCCCAGGCTGGAGTGCAATGGCACAATTTCAGCTCACTGCAACCTCCGCCTCCCAGGTTCAAGCAATTCTCCTGCCTCAGCCTCCCAAGTAGTTGGGATTACAGGCTTGTGCCACCACGGCCAGCTAATTTTGTATTTTTAGTAGAGACAGGGTTTCACCATGTTGGTCATGCTGGTCTCGAACTCCTGACCTCAGGTGATCCAACTGCCTCGTCCCCTCAAAGTGCTGGGATTACAGGTGTGAGCCACCATGCCCTGCCTAAAATTTTATTTTCATATTGTGAAGATAGTTTAAGGAATTTGCAAATACTTTTCAGGTGCCCATAGTACAATGATGAAAACCAGGAAATTTATGCTGATAGAAAGACTTTTAATTAAATTAGAGATTTTTTTCATATTTTGTTAAATTTTCTTTACTGTTTCAGGATCCAATCCAAGGTCCTGCATTGAATTGTCTTGTTTCATTAGTCTCCTTCCGTCTGTGAGAGTTCTTTAATCCTTTTCATCTTTCAGGACTTTGACCCTTTTGAAGAGTACTGGCCAGTTATTTTGGAAAATATCTTTTTTTTTCTTTTTTTTTTTCTTTCTTTCTCTCTCTTATTTTTTGAGACGGAGTCTCTGTCACCCAGGCTGGAGTGTAATGGCACGATCTAGGCTCACCACAGCCTCCGCCTCTTGGGTTCCAGTGATTCTCCTGCCTCAGCCCCCTGAGCAGCTGGGACTATAGACACACACACACCATTATGCCCAGCTAATTTTTGTATTTTTGGCAGAGATGAGGTTTCACCATATTGGCCAGGCTGGTCTTGAACTCCTGACCTCGTGATCTACCTGCCTTGGCCTCCCACTGCACCTGGCCGCTTTTTTTTTTTTTTTTTTTGAGACGAAGTCTCACTCTTGACCCCCAGGCTGGAGTGCAATGGCGCGACCTCGGCTCACTGCAACCTCTGCCTACCCGGTTCAAGTGATTCTCCTGCCTCAGCCTCCCGAGTAGCTGGGATTACATGTACCTGCCACCACCCCTGGCTGATTTTTGTATTTTTAGTAGAGATGGGATTTCACCATGTTGGCCAGGCTGATCTCGAACTCCTGACCTCAGGTGATCCGCCCGACTTGACCTCCCAAAGTAGTGGGATTACAGGTGTGAGCCACCACACCTGGTCCTGGCCACTTTTTTTTTTTAATAGACAAGGTCTTCCTCCATCATCCAAGCTGGAGTGCGAATGCAAGTGCAGTGGCATGATCATGGCTCACTACAGCCTCAACCTTTAGGGCTCAAGCAATTCTTCCACCTCAGCCCCTGAGTAGCTGGAACTATAGGTGTACACCACCACTCCTGGCTATTTCTTTTCTTTTCTTTTCTTTTTTTGTAGAGATAGCATCTTGCTATATTGCCGAGGCTGGTCTTGAACTCCTGGTTTCATGCTATACTCCTGCTTTAGCCTCCCAAAGTGCTGGGATTGCCATACCCGGCCTGTAGAATATCTTTCAATTTGGGTTTACCTGATGTTTCTTTATGGTTAGATTTAGACCGTGCAGTTTTGACAAGAAGATCACAGAAATGACGTTAAACTCTTCTCAGTGTGTCACATCAGGAGATATATATATATTAGTATATCTCGTTGGCAATGTTAACTTTGAAAACTTGGTAACAATGTTGTTTGCCAGATTTCTCCTCTGTAAAATTACTGTTTTTCCCACTTTATTTAGTAAGTATCTTGTGGAGAAATAATTTGAAACTATGCAAAAATCCGATTTCTCATCATGCTTTCTCACCCATTGGTTTTAACATTCATTGTAAAAACCAATTTTTACAATGTAACAATTTTTTTTTTTTTTTTTTACCTGTAACAGTTATTACTGTGATGTTTGCCTAGTGGTGCTTTTCTCCTTCTATCATTTCTTACACTTTGATAATTTAAATTCTACTATAAGGAAGAGCTGTCTCTTCTTCCTCCTGTTAAAGTGAACTAAATATGGCCTGAGAAGGACTTTGTATTTCTATATTTGAGTCCTTACGGATGAACTGTATCCTAATAGGTAGACAGAATTGGAAACCTAACTTGTATGCCTGTAACAATAATATGTGCCTGTAACAAGCTGAGTCTTGACCAATCCCAGCAGCAATACTTCAACCACTCATACACTGGTGAGTGTTCAAACTGTGTTAAATAAGGCAAACACCGTCCGGGCACAGTAACTCGCGCCTGTAATCCCAGCACTTTGGGAGGCCGAGGCAGGCGGATCACCTGAGGTCAGGAGTTGGAGACCAGCCTGACCAAAATGGTGGAATCCCATTTCTACTGAAAATACAAAAAATTAGCCAGGTGTGGTGGAGTGCGCCTGTAATCCCAGCTACTCAGGAGGCTGACACAGGAGAATTGCAGTGAGTCGAGATCACGCCATTGCACTCCAGCTTGCGCAACAAGAGCGAAAATCCATCTCAAGGGAAAAAAAAAAAAGGCAAACACCAACTTGTAACCAGTTGAGCTGTTTCTCCACCTCACTTCTGATTTTTGTACGTCACTTCCCTTTCTTTTTGTTTATAAATGTGTTCTGACCACAAGGCATCCCTGGGGTGCCTCTGAATCTGCTGTGATTCTGGGGGTTGCCTGATTTGCGAATCGTTCATTGCCCAGTGAAACTCCTTTACATTTAATTCAGCTGAAGTTTTTCTTTTATCCCCATTTGTTTATTCAATTGTCTACCTATGGACTCGTGGACATTTATTTTATTCTATTCTCTATTATTATTATTTATTTATTTTGCTGTTTAAAATTTCCCAGATTTGGCCATCAGAAGCTCCTTAAGTTGGCTCTTGTGTCCTTTCCAACGTGTGATCATTTTTTTAAAGCTTCCCCCGGACCCCGCTTTCTGGCACCATAAGATATTCCAGGCTCATCTTGTATCTTCCCTAGTCCATCTCTGGGCTCAGCAATTTCTCCAAGCAGTGTTAGTTTCTTTTATTGGAGAATGAATTTTTAGACCAAGATCTGGGCACTTGGTGTGCTTATTACTACTGGTGTGTCTTTGCTCTGGTTCTGGTCAGTGCAGACAGTGAGAAAATACACAAATGTCTATACACACATTTATGTCTATTTATTTATATGTTAAAAACACACCAGTTTACACTCATATATTCAATTCTATTCCAGTACCACAGGATATTTTTTTTTCCCCAAGAACTATGAAATATCTGAGATTTTACCCTAGTTGTAAGCCAGTAAGTTAGCTTGTCAGTATCACAGATACGTTCAGAAGACATTAGACTTCTGAGTCAGAGACAAAGGATGCTTTGTTGCTCATGGCAATCTTCAGAATATCTACATTCTCTTGGCACTGGTTCAGTCATACACCCAGGATTATGCAAAATACATGGTAATCTGTGTGTTCCCTTGACCCTAGGAAACCTGAATTTTTTATAATGGGAAGTTAGAATGCCTACCCTTTGCTGTAGAAGGAGATGAACTCTGTCTTCCAAGGCCGTTCACTGTATAAACAACTTGGCAAAATAGTGCAGAACAAAAGCACTTAGTACCTCTGCTTGCAAGATACGCAGAAACATGCAAGACCCATGGAGAATTGTCTCCCATCAAATTTAGCCATTTGCTGGTTACTTCATTTTCCAACAGAGAGAAATCTGCTTCTCAGAATCAATAATTAGCGCTATCCTAGAATACATTCAAATTAGTTCAGAGTTGCTAACCTGGACCTGTGTAAAAAACAAATTTACTAACTACAGTAGAGAATCTCTGTGTAGCTCTTTTCTTTAAGCTTATAGTATATAGTAAAAAACATCTTCCAAAGTTACTCAATTTAGTTATTTTCTTTGCCACTTTTTTCAGGGTGGTTTTGCTACTCATTTTTCTTACATTTAAAGATCATTCGTTGCATTTGGGTTCCCCCACATCCTGGTTGATTGTAGCAGGCTACACTATTTTGAATGTGAAAACATTCGCCGGGCATGGTGGCTCATGCCTGTAATCCCAGCACTTTGGGAGGCCAAGGCAGGCAGATCACCTGAGGTCAGGAATTTGAGACCAGCGTGGCCAACATGTTGAAACCCTGTCTCCACTAAAAATACAAAAATTAGCTGGGCATGGTGGTAATCCCAGCTACTCTGGAGGCTGAGGTGGGAGAATCACTTGAACCTGGGAGGCAGAGATTGCAGTAAACCAAGATCATGCCACTGCACTCCAGCCTGTGTGACAGAGTGAGACAAGGAAGGAAGGAAGGAAGGAAGGAAGGAAGGAAGGAAGGAAGGAAGGAGGGAGGGAGGGAGGGAGGGGGGGAGGGAGGGAGGGGGGAGGGAGGGAGGGAGGGAAGGAAGGAAGGTAGGTTGCATGGAGTCTTTCTCATAAATCAGGTGACAGTATATACATGTGGCTATGTGGCTGTCTTTCTGGACTCTGTATTGTTTGGTTTTATTTATTCTCTTCTATGGACTGCTCTCTTGAAATCTGTAGTTTTAGTCCTCCTACTTTTTTTCTTTTCCAAACTATCTTGGCTATTATAAGCTCTTCCAATTTCCAAATAAATGTTAGAATCAACTTGCTAATTTTTACCTTATACCCCCCAAAGCCTTGCTGGGGTTTTGTTTACGTAATCTATGTGTTCATTTTGGGGCCCGATGCAGTGGCTCACATCTGTAATCCCAGCACTTTGGGAGGCCAAGGCTGGAGGATTGCTTGAGCCCAGGAGTTTAAGACAAGCCTGGGCAACATAGTGAGACCCTGTCTCTACCAAAAAAAAAAAAAAAAAACCTAAAACCAAGCAAACACGCAAACAAACAAAGAAACAAAACCCCAAACACATAGCTGGACTTGATGGTGTGCTTCTACTCCCAGCTTCTCAGCAGCCTGGGGTGGGAGAATCGCTTGAGCCCCTCAGGTTGAGGCTACAGCGAGCTTTGATTGTGCCACGGCACTCCGGCCTGGATGACAAAGCAAGACCCTATCTCAAAACAAAAACAAAAACTGTGTTCATTTTGGGAGAATTGACATCAATATTCAGTCTATAGTACATATGGTATATGTCTACATTTGTTAAGATCCTTAATTTCTCTTACCAATTTGTTGTCGTTGTTAGCAACATTTTTTGCTAGCTTTATACCTGGGTATTTGATGTTTATTATCGAAACTCTGAATAGTATTTACATTTTTAAAAAATTTCCAATTACTCGTTACTAGAAATGCAATTGATTTTTGTCTATTGGCCCTATATGAGACCATGTTATTTAATTCACTTGCTAATTTTAAGAGTTTATTGATTATTTAGGATTTTCTATGTCTGCAACTTATCATCTGTGAATAATGATCGTTTTATTTCTTTCCTACCAATCTTTGTACCTTTTATTTCTTCATCGTGCCCTATTGTACTGACCAAGCCCTTTAGTACATTGTTAAAAAGAAATGATGATAATACACATTATTCTTTTTTTCCTGGATTCAGGGGGACATTTTTCAGTGTTTCAACATTAGGTATAATATTAACTCTAGGATTTGATATTTTCCTACATACAAGCTAATACATTAGCCTGTTAGTTTCATGAATGCTGGAAGAAAACATGAGACTCCTGGATCAGAGACAAAGACTTAATTACTCATGGCACAGCAAGCAGCATAGGCATCAGTGTTCATCAGTTCCTCTTTCTTTCAGCTCCCATGGGGACAACATGAAGGTCTATATGGATGCTATTCATGCAGTGCACAGGCATAGCCACTGAGGAACACTGAGCCTGGATAATCCATTGCTTTTATAGTCAGCAGTAAGCAAGCCTGCTGTTTGTGCTCTTACCTCTTCTCTCAAGGTTATCAGCTGCATAAATAACCCTGGGAAATGAGTAGTTAGAATCTTGCATTCTAGGCATACCCAGCAAGATGCCTAAGAATGTGAGAGACCCACGGTGACTGTCTTTCCCAACAGTAGGTATTTTGTAGATGCTACTCATCAAGTCGAGGAAGTTTTCTTTCTCATTTCGTTAAGACTTTTTTTTTTTTTTTTTTTTTTACATTAATGAGGGCTGAATTTAAAAGAGAGGAGCAGATCCCCCATGCAAAAATTCAGTCTGGGAGGCTGCCCTCTGGGGCAAAGATAAGGAGTGTTGAGAATGCAACAAGCATGGTATGGAGCTGTTGAAGTGGGAATGTTTCATGCCATCCTGCTTGGAAGGTACAGCATTTGAAGACATCCCTTTAACCAGAGGAAGGCCAGGAGGAGAGACCAGAAAGGAGGGCTTAAAGTGAGCACTATACAAGAAGGAACTCTGTTCCCAGATCTTTCTGGATAATTTTTGACTCTTTAGTATCTAGCACGATGCCTGGCTATTATATATCATAGGCTATTTGGTTGATAAAATAATACTAAGAGCGTAATATGTAGTAGTAATAATAATAATATCAAAGGGTGCATTTAGGTTTTAAAGAAGAGACACTTGTATTCCTTTGGTATTCATCTGGGGAAGTACAGTGAGTGAGTGCCTGTGAGTAGAGGAAACCGTGAGGTAATTGACAACATGGTGCTACTTTCTGGGTGGTCAGTTTTACATGAAATAATTGATGAATTGTTTAATGATCAGGAAGCTTGGTGCATAGAGAATAATAGTGCTCTTTATAGTTTGTATAATTTTAAGTTTATTAAGTTCTTGTAGCTGATAAGCAAAACACCAAAGTTTTTGTAAACATTTAAATGTTGATCACTAATTCAGTTCTTCCCCTTAAACAATGTAGTCTTCCTTTACTATAACTTATTCTTTCAGGCACTTTAAACATCTTAAAGTGAAGATGTTTATAAAGAATACACACAAGGCTGGGTGCGGTGACTCACACCTGTAATCCCAGCACTTTGGGAGGTCAAGGTGGGAGGATCACCTGAGGTCAGGAGTTTGAGACCAACCTGGCCAACATGGTGAAACCCCATCTCTGCTAAAAATACAAAATTGAGACGGACATGGTGGCGGGAGCCTGTAATCCCAGCTACTCAGGAGGCTGAGGCAGGAGAATACCTGGAACACGGGAAGTAGAGGTTGCAGTGAGCTAAGATCCTGCCACGGCACTCCAGCCTGGGTGATAGAGCAAGACTCCATCTCCAAAAAAAGAAAAAAAAAAAGAATAACATACAATTGGCCAGATGGGGTGGCTCACGCCTGTAATCCCAGCACTTTGGGAGGCCGAGTCGGGCGGATCACGAGGTCAGGAGATCGAGACCATCCTGGCTAACCCGGTAAAACCCCGTCTCTACTAAAAAATACAAAAACTAGCTGGGCGGTGGCGAGCGCCTGTAGTCCCAGCTACTCCGAGAGAACTGAAGGAGGCAGGAGAATGGTAAACCGGGAGGCGGAGCTTACAGTGAGAGCTGAGATCCGGCCACTGCACTCAGCCAGGCGACAGAGTGAGACTCTGTCTCAAAAAAATCTTTATATGTGTGTATGTGTGTGTATATAAACACGTATTTTCCAAGCCATGTTGAGTTGCCCTAATCCATCCTGTTCCAGTTATAGCCTGGTATCTTTGAAGCTAGGGATGATAGAGACATTTGCCCATTCTCCTCACTGATACCCTGCAAGCGTTTCTGAAGCATGAACAGAAGGGAAATGATCATTCTGGGTCGGAGCTGTGAGGAAAGTGGGGTCTTATCTATCTTCTTTTGCCTCTCCCAGCTCTACTCTTCTCCAAAAGAAGAGCCAAGAGAAGGTCCTTTTCTACAAATATCAGAGCCATGGCTCAGGTGAGATACTGTTTCCTTTTGCTCAGATAGAGTGATTTTTACCTCTAGTACCTGTAAACATTTGTTTTCCTCATTATGATGCTTTTTGATGTTAGAAAAACAACACCTTTCAGAAAGTTTGGTTATGAGCAATGCCGGAATTTTGCTGTAAAGGAAAGGATCTCTAACAGGCCAATTCATAGAAAAAAAAGAATTGCTTAGATAATCATTGTTAGAAAATTTACACACACCCCCCCTTTTTTTTTTAATTTGAAACGGAGTCTCGCTCTGTCTTCTAGGCTGGAGTACAGTGGCACAATCTCGGCTCACTGCCACCTCTGCCTCCCGGGTTCAAGTGATTCTCTTACTTCGGCCTCCTAAGTAGCTGGGATTACAGGCGCCCACCACCACACCCAGCTAATTTTTGTATTTTTGGTAGAGATGAGGTTTTGCCATGTTGTCCAGGCTGGCCTCGAACTCCTGACCTCAAGCGATCCACCTGCCTCAGCCTCCCAAAGAGCTGGGATTACAGGCATGAGCCACTGTGCCCAGCAAAAAATTTATATTCTTAACTCACAGTTACGTATTAGTCAGCCAAGTGGTTGAATAACAAATTTCTCTGAAGAAGTTTTAATTTAGATTAATGTCCATCAGAAAATCCCCTATCAATTGCATCAAGAATACTTATTTCTTTCCATAAAGAGATTAAGAATTATGTAATGTAAAAATGATCTGACCCAGATCAGGTGTGGAATAATTTTTTTACACTGGTTTCCAGGGCCCCCTGTCAGGAAAAGGACATGCATTTCCTCCTAAACAACCCCAGTCTCCTCTCCAGTTACCCCCGCTTTTAAACAATGTTTACATACTCGTTTACGAAGTCCTTCAGCGTCTCCTATCTCAGGCTTCTACCAAAAATCCTGATAGGACAGAAATGTGTTCCCCACATTGAATTAATATGAATCTAATTTGCTTGGACAGTGATTTGATGGGATGAAAATAAGTAATTAGGGGCACCTTATAGGGAAAAGCCCTCATTAGCTCCGTAGACCTGGGTTTTCCAATAAGAAAATACATGCTGTGGTTTTGTTTGATTTCAGTCCTAGTACAGGGCAAGGCCTCCTGGTTAATGAGCCTTTTATGTTCGAGAGTGTGACTAGTGGTTCGTACAAAGCTCTCACACCTCACTAAGCATCCATGAAAAATTGACGTCAGTGGCCAAATGTGGTGACTCACACCTGTAATTCCAGCATTTTGGGAGGTTGAGGCTGGTGGTTTGCTTGAACCCAGGTGACTAGCCTGGGCAACATGGCAAACCCCGTCTCTACAAAAAATACAAAAATTAGCCAGGCCTGTTGGTGCACGCCTGTAGTCCCAGCTACTCGGGAGGCAGAGGTGGGAGGATCACATGAGCCCAGGAAGTCATGGCTGCAGTGAGATGTGATCATGCCACTGCACTTCAGCCTGGGTGACAGAAGAAGACCCTGTTTGAAAAACAAAAACAATGATGTCACTAATACCAACGGTGAAACTGGATCATCCCTTCACTAATTTTCTGTAGCTTAGTTATAAGGGGAATTTACAGCTGGGCAGTAGGTGGTTATAAATAAGATTGGGCCAGTGTTGGAGAGGTCTTTAAAGATCACCTGCAGCCTGAATTTCTAAAGGCCAAAGAACAGATATCATTTATAGGCTTATAATAAATATTATTCAAATTATGTTACAACAAATTTGAATAGTATTTGTTTTAACAAGGAACATTTATTATTGTATAATAGTCTGGCATAGGAATGGATCAGAGTCTTAAACTATATGCTAATTTTATTTTCTAAGATACAAATTTTTTACAAGTAATTTTACACATGTCTACAAGGGAAGTAGTTCATTTCTGGTTTTGTCCCATTACCAGTCCCACTCCAAGCAACTCTTGAAAATTGGTTTACTACCATTTTTTGATAAACCCACTTTAGTCATTATCTCTTGATTGATTGCAAAGTTAAAGGGAACATTGTATTCCCATACTGCACTTTCATTTTTCCTGACTGTTACCATATCACTGTTTTTGGTTAAATCAACAGTATACACCTTGTTATGGCTGCAAATATTATTCTCTGCCAAGCGAGCTCATAGTTTTGTTCCACACAAACCTTC
This sequence comes from Papio anubis, assembly GCF_008728515.1. Classification (NCBI taxonomy): domain Eukaryota; kingdom Metazoa; phylum Chordata; class Mammalia; order Primates; family Cercopithecidae; genus Papio; species Papio anubis. The sequence goes on from NC_044995.1 coordinate 19,951,882, forward strand.
ATTTTCCTGGGGTTAATTGCTTTCCCCCCATTTGCTTAGTCATTTGTGTGTTTACATCCAGAATCTCCAGCATCACTGCCACAGGCCAGTCAATACGTTTTCCCTCTGGTCAGACACATCAGTTCCTTTTGATGTAGAGACTTGCTTCCCCATTTCCTGTGTCCTTGTTCCCATCTGGTCTGGTTTACTCTATCAGTCACAGCTTTCCTGAGACTTTACCTATTTCCTGAATCCTATGTTGTCTTCTTTTTTTATTTACTCCCTCGTTTTTGTGGAGCATATCCTCTAGAAGTTTCCGAAGAAACTCTTCTTGAGTCCTTGGATGTCTACAAATGTCTTTTCTCAACACTCAAAACAGAATGATAGTTTGTTTATGAAAGTCTAGGTCAGAGTTTATTTTCTCCATATTGAATATTGAAGAATTGTTCTTATTGTTTCTCGCTTTTAGAGGTGTTCTTGAGAATTCCATTGCCCCTCTAATTTTCAATGCCTTTTATATGACCTGCTCTTCGCTCTGGAGGCTTTTAATGTCTTGTCTTTATCCCTTATTCTGAAATTTGACTTTCAGCTATTTGGGAAAAGAGAGGGAGACAGATCAAATGTATTGTTGATTTATTATATGACAGGTATAGTGCAAGGCATTGCATATACAATTTCATTTAATTGGGAAAGCCCTCTTAGCTGAATTTTTATACCTTCCCAACCTTGTTTGGATAATGGAGGTATCCTCCCGTACTCAGGCAGTTTCATTTGGAGGAAAAAGAATGACATGGAAACCCAGTGATTCAGTTGTGCTTATTTGATTACAGTCCTCCACTGCATCCCAGGCATTCGTATGCTATGTTTTACTTCCTCTACCTTAATCTTTTTCTTCTCTCTTTCCTTCATAAAAATACTTTTTTTTTTTTAATTAATCAAGTCATATACGTGGTTATTGTTCCAGGAGTCAGTGATGTTCAGTGATGTGTCCATAGACTTCTCTCAGGAGGAGTGGGAGTGCCTGAATGATGATCAGAGAGATTTATACAGAGATGTGATGTTGGAGAATTACAGCAACCTGGTTTCAATGGGTAAGGACATCTGTCCGTAGTAATTTAGATTCTGCACTTGGAAGGGCTACTTCCTCCAATGTGAAATGCTCACCTGGCTTTCAAAAACCAGTCAAATTTTGACATCCTGTTCTCACAGGAATGTTCTGAATATGGTAGAGTTAGAAAAAGGAAGCTACATTGAGTTTCGGGGGATGTTTTACATCTTCCGTTATGTTTCACAAGTCCGTTGTACCTCTCTTTGACTCTTCTCGCAGTGCTATGTCTTTCTTTATAATGAAGGGACTGGATTTGAATTCTAGGATATTCTCATGATAAATTTGTTTTGTCACTTCTTTTGTAAGCAGGGCATTCTATTTCTAAACCAAATGTGATCTCCTACTTGGAGCAAGGGAAGGAGCCCTGGTTGGTTGACAGAGAGCTAACAAGAGGCCAGTGGCCAGGTAAGTGAGGCACAGCAGGTAATGTGTGATTTGGCCAGTAGAGAGACTGCGTCTTTTAGATGCTATCTGGGAAACTCCCCTCAAAGGCTTTTGGCCTGTTGTGCAAATGTAAGACCTTTTCTACATGAGCTTTCAAAATGATCCTACCTTTCCCCCTTACCTAACACACTTTGCCTGCTTTTCTTCTCTTATTCTTCTCTCTCAGTTCTAACCAGCTGGTGCCCTCCTCTACCCTTTCTAGTGGTATTCCTTTCTATCCATATTTTGGGCCCATTTCCTTCCTAGCTTTTCATCCCCCTTTGTATTTAGTCTAATAAAAGCATCACTGTCTCCAGAAAGAGATTTTTTCCTGCACTGCCAGAGACTTATTTTCTTTTACTAAGTTTTTTTGGGATGGGGTTTATGCCCTCATTGATTCATTAATATTTTTTACCAACATCTACTGATTTGCACCTACTCGGCTAGGTGCTGCAGAGTTTAAAAAAGGAATAAGCAATTTCAGAACTTACTGCCTAGTAGAAGTACTAGAACATGTCTACAAATAACTTCTACAAAATAGAACCACCATAAGTGAAGTTAAAATAGGGAGCTTAGCAGAAAGCGAGGGCTAACGATGTAGAAGAGGAGTTGATCCACATAGAAGTCATAGGGGGAGATTTTGGTTGTGAGCGTCATTGACTTTATATAGAGGGTTGGAAATAAAGGGCTTGTGTCTCCATGGAGAAGGTAAGAGCTGGCAAAGAGAGATTTGGTATGAAGGGGAGGAGAGCACATTCATTCATTTAGTTTATGTTTCTGGAGTGCCTATGGTATGCCCAGCACTATTCTCAACACTGAGGTTACAGTAATGAATAGAACATGCGTGATTGGGTGCAGTGACTCACGCCTGTAATCCCAGCCCTTCGGGAGGCTGAGGCAGGAGGATTGCCTGAGGTCAGGAGTTTGAGACCAGCCTGGCCAACATGATGAAACCCCATCTCTACTAAAAAATACAAAAATCAGCCGGGTGTGGTGGCAGGCACCTATAATCCCAGCTACTCAGGAGGTTGAGGCAGGAGAATCACTTGAACCCAAGAGGTGGAGGTCGCAGTGAGCCAAGATCATGCCACTGCACGCCAGCCTGAAAAAAAGAAAAAAAAGAACGTGCATAATCTGTGTTCCCACAGCCTACCCCACAGTGTAGGGAGAGATATGAAAATAGATGAATATATAACATACCAGGAAATAGTAAATACTAAAAAGAAATAAGAAGTAGAGGAAAGGGATAAAGGATGATATTTTATGTGAAGAAGCAAGAGAAATTTACCATATCTTACCAAATGATATGGTAACATTTGGGCAGAGACCCAAAGAAGTACCACGGTAAGTCATTGTGTATGGGTACTAGGCGGAAGACTGCTCCAGATGGAGGAACGCAGACCTTCAAAGGCCTGAGGCAACTGTGCATTGGCTGTGTTTGAGGAGCAGCACCAGAGGGCAGTGACTGGTAGCAGAGGGGTACATGGGTGGGAGATGAGATCAAAGAGGCAGGAGTGGGAAAGAGTGGGTCAGTTTATGTACAATCTTCCATACAGGCCATGGGAAATCTTTTCATTCTAAGGCAAGAAGTCATCAGAAGGCTCTGCACCTAGAAATGGCTTGATGCAACTTATTTTTTTGTTTGTGTTTTTTTTTTGGAGACAGAGTCTTGCTCTGTTGCCCAGGCTGGAGTGCAGTGGCATGATCTCAGCTCACTGCAACCTCCACTTCCCAGGTTCAGGTGATTCTCCTGCCTCAGCCCCCTGAGTAGCTGGGATTACAGGCGCATGCCACCACACCCGGCTAATTTATTTGTATTTTTTTAGTAGAGATGGGGTTTCACCATGTTAGCCAGGATGATCTCGATCTCCTGACCTTGTGATCTGCCCACCTCAGCCTCCCAAAGCGCTGGGATTATAGGCGTGAGCCACCATGCCTGGCCATGTTTTTGTTTGAGATGGAGTCTTGCTCTGTCGCCCAGGCTGGAGTGCAGTGGCATGATCTTGGCTCACTGCAACCTCCACCTCCTGGGCTCAAGCGATTCTCGTGCCTCATCCTCCGGAGTAGCTGGGATTACAGGCGCCCGCCACCACGCCCAGCTAATTTTTGTATTTTAGTAGAGACAGTGTTTCACCATGTTGGCCAGGCTGGTCTTGAAATCCTGACCTCAAGTAATCCTCCCACCTCAGCCTCCCAACGTACTGGGATTACAGGTGTGAGCCACTGCACCTGGACTTGATGCAACATGTGTTTTAAAAGGATTTCCCTAACTGCTTTGTAGGAGACAAGGTTGGAAGCAGAGTGGCTGTTTAGCAGATTTTTATAGTAGTCTGGTTGGAATACAGTGATGGCTCAGAGACGATTGAAATGTTATCAGTGGCAGTGGAAGGAAGCGGTGGGTTTGAAATCTTTTCAAGGAAGAGTTAGCAGGATTCAGTCTTGGAGTATAAGAGGAAAAGGATTCATGCTTTTTAGGGAGAGCCTATGGAAGAATGGGCTTTGTAATTACTGAAATGGGGAAAGAGTAGATTTGGGGGTTGCAAAATCAAGGGTGGGTTCGCTTATGTTAAGCTTCAGTTGCTTATTGGACGCAGCATAGATGCCATGCAGGCAGTTCAGTATAGAAGTCTGGAACTGGGAGGTCAGATCAGCGTTGGAGGAAAATTTGGAGAGCCTTCAATATAGAGATATAGAGTCTTGTGACTGGATGAAATCTCCTAGGGAATAAATATAGCAAGGACAGAAACCTGAAGCACCCTAATACCTAGAGCTTTACAGCAGGAGAAGATATGGCAAGGAAGTGTGGGTTGAGAAGACAGCAGGATGGAAGGTGAACTCAGGAACTCAGAAAGAAAAGTACGAGAAAGATCTGGCCATGAAGATTAGATAGGTATGTAATAGTTTCTACATGCATTTTCTCATATAATTCTGTTTTTTTCTTTTAGTACAGTTCAAGTACTTATACTTACATAGTTAGGCTGTTTTCTAATCAATGCTTGTTTGTAAAAGCACCATTCTTTATGTAAAAGCACAACTTTATGCATATAGATTTTTCTGTATTTGCTTAGGATAGATTCTCAGAGACAAGATATTTCTGAAACTTTCAGACACTCACAATGTTTGGTAGTATTCATTTCACTGTACTCTTTAAGAATGGTTAATTTTTATTTGAAATAAATGTTTTCGCTCATTTATTTTACAAGTCATAGAATGTTGTTTTTCATTGTGAAAATTTTCAAAACTACATGCCACTCATCTACCCCTATTGTTGCACAAATATTTTCTTTTTTTTTCTTTGTTTTCGAGATGGAGTTTTGCTCTTGTTACCCAGGCTGGAGTGTAATGGTGTGATCTCAGCTCACTGCAACCTCCGCCTCTCGGGTTCAAGCGATTCTCCTGCCTCAGCCTCCCGAGTAGTGGGGATTACAGGCACCCGCCACCATGCCTGGCAAATTTTATTGTATTTTTCATAGAGATGGGGTTTCACCAGCTTGACCAAGCTGGTCTCGAACTCCTGACCTCAAGTGATCCACTTGCCTTGTCCTCCCAAATTCTGGGATTGCAGATGTAAGCCACCGCGCCCCACCGCAGATAATTTCAAGTAAATCCAGAACCTCATGTCATTTCACCCTTGCATAATCTCATTATGTAATTCTAAAAAATATGGATATTTTCTCCCTTATATAACTTTAATGCAAAGTTATATAAATTTTATAAGTTATATAAATTTTACAGTGATTTCTTCGTATACTGGACTGCTTTATTGTTGTTATATTGAGTACTTGTGAGAGTGGACGTTTTCACCATAGCATAATTAACTTGTTCATTTCTATATTTCATACTTTTAATCTGTTACTGAGTTTATTCTTTCAGTTTTTATGGACTTTGCAAAATAATAACATTTACCTATTGGTTTCCAGAGGGTGCTTTTACTTTTTTTTTGAAACAGGGTCTCACTCTTGTCCAGGCTGGAGGGCAGTGGCACTATCATGGCTCACTGCAGTCTTGACCACCTCTTAGGCTCACGTGATCCCCCCACCTCAGCCTCCTGGGTAGATGGGACTACAGGTGCATGCCACCACACCTGGTTAATTTTTTGTATTTTTTGTAGAGATGGGGTTTTGCCATGTTGCCCAGGCTGGTCTGGAACTCCTGGGCTCAAGTGATCCCACCGCCTCAGGCTCCAAAAGTGCTGGGATTACAGGCATGAGCCACTGCTCCCAACCTAGCTGCCTAATTTTTTAGTTTTTTTGAGACAGAGTCTAGCTCTGTGATCCAGGCTGGAGTGTAATGGCGTGATCTGGGTTCACTGCAACTTCTGCCTCCAAGATTGAAGCAATTCTCATGCCTTAGCCTCCCGAATTGCATTACAGGCATGCACCACCATACCCAGCTAATTTTTGTATTTTTAGTAGAGACAGGGTTTTGCCATGTTGGCCAGGCTGGTCTCTAACTCCTGGCCTCAAGTGATCCTCCCACCTGAACCTCCCAAAGTGTTAGGATTACAGGAGGGAGCCACCTCGCTCAGCCGAGCTGCCTAATTTTAACTTTTCTTCAACACTTGTATTTGTTTACAATTTCACCAGCAGTATATGAACATTCCTATTGTTGCACATGCTTCCTAATATACGGTATTATCAAACTTTGATTTTTTTTTTTTTTTTTGAGATGGAGTTTCGCTCTTGTTGCCCAGGCTGGAGTGCAATGACACGATCTTGGCTCACTGCAACCTCTGCCTCCCAGGTTCAAGTGATTCTTCTGCCTCAGCCTCCGAAGTAGCTGGGATTACAGGCATGCGCCACCACGCCTGGCTAATTTTGTATTTTTAATAGAGATGGGGTTTCTCCCTGTTGGTCAGGCTGCTCTCGAACTCCTGACCTCAGGTGATCTGCCTGCCTCGGCCTCCCAAAGTGCTGGGATTATAGGCATGAGCTACCACACCCAGCCCAAACTTTGATTTTTATCAGTTAGTGAGTGTATAATAATAATTCGGTATGGTTTTAATTTACATTTCCGTCTTTTTTTTTCTCTTTTTTTTTTTTATTTGAGACGGAGTCTTGCTCTGTCACTCAGGCTGGAGTACAGTGACACGATCTTGGCTCACTGCAACCTCTACCTCTCAGGTTCAAGCAATTCTCTCACCTCAGCCTCCCAAGTAGCTAGAATTATAAACACATGCCACCATGCCCGGCTAATTTTTATATTTTTAGTAGAGATATGGTTTCACCATGTTGGCCAGGCTGATCTTGAACTCCTGACCTCAAGTGATCCACCTGTGTCAGCCTCCCAAAGTACTGGGATTACAGTCTTGAGCCACCGTGCCCGGCCACGTTTCTTTCTTTACTGATGAGTTTTAGCACACATTTTCATGTCATTTTTAGTTTTTGGAAATTCTTTTTTTTTTTTTGGAAATGGAGTCTCACATTGTTGCCCAGGCTAGAGTGCAGTGGTGAGATCTTGGCTCACTGCAAACTCTGCCTCTCAGGTTCAAGCAATTCTCCTGCCTCAGCCTCCAGAGTAGCTGGGATTACAGGTGCCCACCACCATGCCCAGCTAATTTTTTGTATTTTTAGTAGAGACAGGGTTTCACTGTGTTGGCCAGGCTGGCCTTGAACTCCTGACCTTGTGATCAGCCTGTCTCAGCCTCCCAAAGTGCTGGGATTGCAGGTGTGAGCCACCACGCCCAGCTGAAATTCTTTAGTGAAGTGCCTGCTCAAATCTTTTGCCTGTTTTTCTGTTGAATTGTCTGTATTTTTCTTTTTTATTTTATTTTACTTTATTTTTTTTGAGATGGAGTCTTGCTCTGTCCCTCAGGCTGGAGTGCAGTGGCGCAATCTTGGCTCACTGCAAGCTCCGCCTCCTGCATTCACGCTATTCTCCTGCCTCAACCTCCCGAGTAGCTGGGACTACAAGCCCGCCACCACATCCGGCTAGTGCATGTTTTAGTAGAGAGCCGAGGGGTTTCACTGTGTTAGCCAGGATGGTCTCGATCTCCTGACCTCGTGATCTGCCTGCCTCGGCCTCCCAAAGTGCTGGGATTACAGGCTTGAGCCACCGCGCCTGGCTCGTAATAATGTGTATTTTTCTTAATAATGTGTAAGGGTTCTTTTTTTTTTTTTTTTAATGAGACGGAGTCTGGCTCTGTAGCCCAGGCTGGAGTGCAGTGGCCGGATCTCAGCTCACTGCAAGCTCCGCCTCCTGGGTTCACGCCATTCTCCGGCCTCAGCCTCCCGAGTAGCTGGGACTACAGGCGCCCGCCACCTCGCCCGGCTAGTTTTTTGTATTTTTTAGTAGAGACGGGGTTTCACCGGGTTAGCCAGGATGGTCTCGATCTCCTGACCTCGTGATCCACCCGTCTCGGCCTCCCAAAGTGCTGGGATTACAGGCTTGAGCCACCGCGCCCGGCAAGGGTTCTTTATATATTCTGCTTGTGGGACTTTGCATGTTCTACAAACTACAAGTCTCTTTTTCTACTCTGAATTGAATTTAGCTCTCTTTATGGTTTTCTTTTCTGTGAGCAGAAGTTTTTAATGATTACTGTAGTCAAATGTATCCATCTTTTCTTTTATGCTTCACACTTCTAGGGACTTAAGAAATTCTTCCTTAGCCTATATTTGAATCTTACATAAATGGAATCACCGCATATGTATAGTCAGCCCTTCCTATGCGTGGATTCTGCATCCACAGACTCAACCAATCATGGATGTAAAATACATATAGTTGGCCCTCTGTATTAATAGGTTGAGAGCCATAGTTGGTTGAAGCCAACTTACTGTGCCATTTTGTATAAGGGACTTGAGCATCTAAAGATTTTGGTGTCTGCCATGATCCTGGAACCAAACCTCAACCCTCCTCACCCCTCCCACCCGGTACAGAGGGCCAGCTGTACATTGTTGTCTTTTTAAATATATCTTTGCCTGCCACAAAGCCATGAAGATATTCTCCACTGTTTTCTTTCTGATAGACGATTCTTGTTCCTTTCCATTAGAGAAAAATGTTTTCCTCTAACAGGCTAAATTTTTACTGTGATAAATTCAGATATGGTTAGCTTTATTCCCCTTATGCTTTGCCTCTGGTAGCATTTTTCAATCTGAGGACTTACATCTTTTTTTGTGTGTGTGATAGGAAATTCTTAGTAGTCATCTCTTCAAATATTGCCTTGTTACCATTTCCTTTTTTCCTTCTGTTAGACTGACATAAAACGTCTGTATTATCTCCTGTGTCTCTTACTCTTCATCTGTTTTTCCATTTATACTGCCTTTGTATATATTTCTTTGGCCCTCATTTGTATTGATTTGCTAATATATTCTGTAACAATGACCTTTACACTTTTGAACCCGTCCATTAAAATTTTCCCTTAAAATGGTATTTATAAACATAGTAGAATATATAGCATGTATATACATAAACATATTATTATGACAATAATATTTACATCTGCAGACTTACATGTGCAAGAGATTTGTTAGGAAATATACTTAGGAATGCCATTGCGGGATCTTGGTGTACATGCTTACTCAGCTTTGCAAGGTGATGCCAAACTGTTTTCCAAGTGATGTATTAGTTTATGTGGGAAGTACTTTTGTTCCACCATCTCTCCTTATGATATTATAAGATTTTTTCATTTTTTAATAATCTGATTCATGAGTATGAAATCTTATTTTGTCGTTTTAAATTAAATTTCCCTGGTCGTTATTGAAGATGATTACCTTTCCATACGTTCATTGGTCATTAGTGTCTCTTCTGTGTAATGTCATTTTGATCCTTTTGTATTAGGCTAATTTGTCTTTTTCCTAAGATTTGTAAGAATTCCTTGTATCAATTCTGGATACTCATTTTTGGTCAATCACATGGTTTGTAGATATGTTTTCCAGTTTACATCTGTTTTATTCACTTTTGTTATGGTATCTTTTGATGAACAGTAATTATTTGTGTTAATATTGCCAAATTGTATGTTTAATGGTTAAATTATATGTTGCTTATAAACATTTTTATCTTTTTCCTGTATGCTTTATACTTTTTGGATCCTCAGAAACCTTTCCTAGCCCAATTTTCTATTTTAATTTCAAGATTTTTCTTTTTTTTTTTTTTTAGACAGAAAAAGTCAGACAGGCTAGAGTGCAGTGGAACAATCACGGCTCACTGCAGCTTCTACCTCCTAGGCTCAGGTGATCCTCCCACCTCAGCCTCCTGAGACTGAGACTGCAGGCACGTGCTGTCACTCCTGGCTAACTTTTTATATTTTTTGTAGAGACAGGGTTTTGCCATGTTGCCCATGCTGATCTCAAACTCCCAAGAATTTTTATGTTTTCGCTTTCTTATTAAAGCCCTATTAATGCAACTTTAATTGATTTTTATGAATAATATGAGATGGAGATCAGTTATTTTTCCTGTATAGAAAATGAATTGGCTGGGTGTGGTAGCTCATGCCTATAATCCCAGCACTTGGGGAGGTTAAGGCAGGAGGGTTGCTTGAGCCCAGAAATTCAAAACCAGCCTGGGTAACAGAGGGAAACACCGTCTCCTAAAAAAAAAAATTATGTTTCCCTCTCAAATGAAAACTCCATCTATTCTTCACTGATCAACAATGCTCCTCTGTCATATATTCAGATTTCATATATGCACGGGTATTTCTTGTTATATTGAGCCTTGTTATCCCTGCCTAAATTACTCATGTTTATATAACAAGTCTTGATTTCTGGTAGGACATATCCCTCCACCTTTTCTTTAGGCGTGTTTTGGTTATACTTATCTCTGTGATCTTTCATATAGTATTAAAAATTACTTTATATTTTATTTAAAATGTTGAGTTGAATTTGGCCGGGTGTGGTGGCTCGCGCCTGTAATCCCAGCACTTTGGGAGGCCGAGGTGGGCAGATCGGTTGAGGCCAGGAGTTCGAGACCAGCCTGGCCAACGTGGTGAAACCCTGGCTCTACTAAAAATACAAAAATTAGCCAGGCGTGGTAGCGCACAACTGTAATCCCAGCTACTCGGGAGGCGGAGGCACAAGAATTGCTTGAACCTGGGAGGTGGAGGTTGCAGTGAACCGAGATCGTGCCACTGCACTCCAGTCTGGGTGATGGAGTGAGACTCTGTCTCAAAAAAAAAAAAACCCCAACAAAAGCAAACACAAAAATTAGCCAGGTGTGGTGGTGCACAGCTGTTGTCCCAGCTACTCGGAAGTCTGAGGCATGAGAATCACTTGAACCCAGGAGGCAGAGATTACAGTGAGCCAAGATGGTACTACTGTACTGTAGCCTGGGCAACAGAGCGAGACTCTGTCTCAAAAAAAAAAAAAAAATTACATTGAATTTTTATATCACTTTAGTAGTAACTGATATCTTTATTATATTAAATGATATTTGCCATTATCACAGTACTTTTCTCCATTTATTTAGGCCTTCTTGATGATATTTCAGTGTATTTTTATAAACTTATCCCAAAAAAGGGCTTATAGTTCATTTGATATTTTATTTCTAGGTATTTTCTGTATGTTTTGGGGGGTCTACAAATGCAGTTGACTTGTTTATTGCATAGGATATAGACAGAGGTAATTCCAGCTGGAGTGTAGTGGTGAACCCACAGCTCACTGCTGTCTGGACCTCCTGGGCTCAAGCGATCTTCCTACCTCAGCCCCCAAGTAGCTGAAACTGCAGATGTGTGCCACCATGCCCAACTAATTTTTAAAATTTTAATAGAAACCAGGTCTCCCTGTGTTGTCTAGGCTGATTTTGAACTCCTGGGCTCAAGTAGTCCTCCCATCTTGGCCTCCCAAAGTGCTGGGATTACTGCACCTGGCCCAAGACAAGCCTTCTAGTTTTGGCAGAAGGCACAGGAAATGGGATTCTTTTTTTTTTTTTTTTGAGACAGAGTCTCGCTCTGCCACCCAGGCTGGAGTGCAGTGGCGCAATCTCAGCTCACTGCAACCTCCATCTCCTGGGTTCAAGCGATGCTCCTGCCTCAGCCTCCCAAGTAGTTTGGATTACAGACACGTGCCACCACACCCGGCTAATTTTTTGTATTTTTAGTAGAGATGGGGGGAAATGGGATTCTTAACACCAAGAGAGATTGGAGCAATCTCTTGCTTGTGTGTGTATTTACATACATATGTACATACATACATATATGTATATATACACAAATATGTGTCTATATTTTCCCCCCCGTTTTTGCGCATCCCAGCCTCCAGACAATCTCACAGCAGCAGCAGCAACAGTGGAAGCAGTGGGGGCCTGCAGGTATCTAAAACTACAAGGGGTAGGAATCTTCTTTTCCTGTTAGAGTTGCTGTGGAGTGAACCCCCATCACTTTTTTTCTCTGTCTCCTCCTGCCATACCCAGGCGTAGTTGTAGAAAGTACATAGCAGAGGGAGGTAACTAAAACCCCAGCATTATGACTGGAGAACTGAATAGGGGAGCTCCAGGGAACTAGAAAGTATCAAGAAGATCCCAGAAAGGAACAAGTTCAAAAAAGCAACCCATGTTCAAGTTCAAAAAACCCAAAGTTGGCCCCGGCATGGTGGCTCACGCCTGTAATCGCAGCACTTTTGGAGGCTGAGGTGGGTGGATCACCTGAGGTCGGGAGTTTGAGACCAACCTGACCAACATGGAGAAACCCCGTCTCTACTAAAAATACAAAATTAGCTGGGCGTGGTGACACATGCCTGTAATCCCAGCTACTCGGGAGGCTGAGGCAGGAGAATTGCTTGAACCCGGGAGGCGGAGGTTAGGGTGAGCCGAGATCGTGCCATTGCACTCCAGCCTGGGCAACAAGAGCGAAACTCCGTCTAAAAAACAAAAAAAAAAAAACAAAAAAAACCCCAAAGTTCAAAAAAACTCAGTTTTTAGGAACTCTTAGGCTCATTTTTGCCTGAATATATGTGGATCTGTCCCTAAATAACATATCGAAGACTTTAAGAACTAAAGTGTAAGTTTCAGATTGGATTGGATGGTGCACACAGTGGACAAATCCAAATAACACTGCAAAGGCCTTGAAAACTGACGCTGGAGTCACAGTCCACACAAGGCTTATTGGAACTTGCAGCCTGAACCCAACACGGTCAATACCTGTTAAAACAAAAGTATCAACCATCTCCATAGGATTTATTTTATGTTTTATTATTTTTTATTTTATTTTTTTTCTGAGACAGAGTCTCGCTCGGTCGCCCAGGCTGGAGTGCAGTGGCGCGATCTTGGCTCACTGCAACCTCTGCCTCCCGGGTTCAAGGGATTCTCCTGCCTGAGCCTCCCTGAGTAGCTGGGACTACAGACATAGTGGCACACGTCTGCAGTTTCAGCCACTCGTGGGCTGAGGTAGGAGGATCGCTTGAGCCCAGGAGGTCCAGACTGCAGTGAGCTGTGGGTTCACCACTACACTCCAGCTGGAATTATCTCTATCCTATGCAATAAACAAGTCAAATTAACCACTAAGCCTAGCCTTTTTTTTTTTTTTTTTTGTATTTTTAGTAGAGACGAGGTTTTACCATGTTGACCAGGCTGGTCTCGAACTCTTGACCTCAGGTGATCCGCCCGCATCAGCCTCCCGGAGAGCTGGGATCACAGACGTGAGCCACTGCACCCGGCCAAGAATTTTAATTAGATGTATCTTGGTATAATTTCTGAAGTTCAAAGAAACAGAGAAAACTCCACTGAAGTAACAACCTAGTGACTCAGGGTGTATCCTATACATGTTTGTGTTTGGTGCTGCCCCTGCAGTTCTCTAAAGTTCTGAATTAGTTACCAGACTCAAGCTATCAGGGGATTTAATACAGAAATCTGGATTTCTGGTTTTCTTTGGAGAGCTGGAAAGCAGCACTGGACCTTCATTCTTACATGACAGCTGTCTCCTAGATTTAACAAGCACTTAACCCCTTTGAGAAGGAGTACAAGCTCTTTCACTAACCACTGTCCCCACTATTGCCTACTCCCACACAGACGCTGAGGGCACAGCCTGAGCTGCAACGTACATTTGCAATATTACTTTCCTTAATCTCACCTTCATTACTGAAGGATATTTTTGCTAGATATAAAATTCTGGATTGACAGCTCTTTTTTTCAGCACAATAAATTACTGTTCCACTTTTTTCTGGCCTCCAGAGTTTATGAAGAGTAATCCAGTCATTCAAATCATTGTTTCACCCATAAGTAATACATTATTTTTTTACAGTTCTTTCACTATTTATTTTGTCTTTCATTTTCAGCAGTTTGATTATGATATGTCTGAGTATGGATTTCTTTGGGTTTATCCTATTTGGGGTGGCTTCTCAAAATGGCTTTGTTTGTTTTATCTTTCACCAAAATTGGTAAGTTTTCAGCCATTATTTCTTCAAATCTTTCTTGAGTCCTGTACTTTCTCTTCTGAAACCCTGATGACACAAATGTTAAATCTTTTCTTGTTCTACATTCCCAGAGGCTGTGTTCTTTTTACATTTTCCATCTTATTTTTACTGTTATTCATATTAGCTAATTTCTTTTGAACTGTCTTCAAGTTTATTGACTTTATTACCTCCATTCTGCTTTTGAGACTAGCCAGTAGTTTTTATTTCGGCTACTGCACTTTTCAGTTCTAAAATTTGTTTATTCTTCTTTATATCTTCTACTATTTTGCTGAAACTTTCTATTTTTATATTGGTTTGCAGAGTGTGCATGGTTCCTTGTTCAAGCATTTTTAAAATATCTGCTTTAAAGTCATTATCTGATAATTCCAACATGAATCACCTTTATTTTGGTGTCTGTTGTCTTTTGCCATGTGAGTTAAAATTTTCTTCATTCTTCATATGTTGAGTGATTTTGGATGGTATCCTAAGGCATTCTGAATATTATTCTGTAAGACCCCAGATCTTCTTTAAATCCTATGGAAGCCAGGCACAGTGGCTTACGCCTGTAATCCCAGCACTTTGGGAGATCGAGGTGGGCAGATCACTTGAGGTCAGGAGTTCGAGACCAGCCTGGCCAACGTGTTGAAACCTGTCTTTACTAAAAATTCAAAAAAATTAACTGGGTGTGATCTCAGCTACTCGAGAGGCTGAGGCAGGAGGATCTTTTGAACCCAGGAGGCGGAGGTTGCAGTGAGCTGAGATCACGCCCCTGTACTCTCGCCTGGGCAACAGAGCAAGATTCCATCAAAAAAAAAAAAAATTAATAGGCTGGGTGCGGTGGCTCACGCCTATAATCCCAGCAGTTTGGGAGGCCAAGGTGGGTGGATCACAAGGTCAGGAGTTCAAGACCAGCCTGGCCAAGATGGTGAAACCCCATCTCTACTAAAAATACAAAAGTTAGCCAGGCATGGTGGCGCATGCCTGTAATCCCAGCTACTTGGGAGGCTGAGGCAAAAACAAAATGAAACAAAAACCACTTTCCTCATATATATTGCTCAGTAAAAAGGGAACCATCTGAATACTAAGAGTTTTCATCAACCCTGGAAATTTGTTTTATTAGGGTTCTATATCATTGCCATATTTTCCTTCCAGAATTCATATTTTACATTCATTTTATTTCTTACATCAATTTTTCTTCCCTGTGACTTACTGTTTTCTGTCATCATTTTCATCCTTCTCTGAAAGTTTTTTAAACAATTCATTCCAGCTTTTTCCCTAGCATTATTGAGGTATATTTGGCAAATAAAAATTATATATATTGACTGGGTGTGGTGGCTCAAGCCTGTAATCCCAGCACTTTTGGGAGGCTGAGGCAGGTGGATCACCTGAGGTCAGGATTATGTGACCAGCCTGACCAATATGGCGAAACCCATCTCTACTAAAAATACAAAAATTAGCCTGGTGTGGTGGCACATGCCTGTAGTCCCAGCTACTTGGGAGACTGAGGCAGGAGAATTGCTTGAACCCAGGAGGCAGAGGTTGCAGTGAGCCAAGATCGTGCCATTGCACTCCAGCCTGGGCAACAAGAGTGAAAACTTTGTCTCAAAAAAAAAAAAATTATATATATTTACAGTATACAATTAGGTGTTTTGATATATGTGTATGCATTGTGAAATGATTACCATAATCAAGCCAATTAATGTATCTATCACATCACATAGTTACCAATTTGTATATGTGTGTATATGGTAAGAACATTAAGATCTACTCCCATAATAAATTCCAAGTATATAATACAGTATTATAAACTATAGTTACCATGGTATACATTCTGTACTGGTATTACTATTAATGGTATGTACTTACATGGCAGTACGTACTATTAATATATAATGCTGTATATTAGATCTCCAGAAATTTTTTATTCTGTGTAACTGGAACTTTGTACCGTTTGACCAATATATTCTTTCCTCCATCCCCCAACCCCTGGCAACCTCCATTCTACGCTCTTCTTCTATGAGTTCAACATTTTAGAGTTCATATATAAGTGAGATCACTGCAGTATCTGTCTTTCTGTGCCTGGCTTATTTCACATATGCCCTCCAGCTTTATCTATGTTGTTGAAAGTAACAGGATTTTCTTCATTTTTTAAGGCTTAATAATATTCCAGTGTTTGTGTATTTGTATATATACACACACATTCCATTGTGTGTGTGTGTATGTGTGTGTGTGTATACATACATACACCCACACATCACATTTTCTTTATCAGTTTATCCATTGATTCCATATCTTGGCTATCATGAATGATGCTGCAATGAACATAAGAATGCAGATATTTTTTTCCCCATACTGATTTGATTTCATTTGGATATATACCCAGAAGTGAGTTTGCAGGGTTATAGGGTAGTTTTGAGAAACCTCCATGCTGTTTTCCGTAATGGCTGTTTCAATTTATGCTACTAACAGTGTACAAGGATTCCCTTTTTGCCACATCCTTTCCAACACTTGTTATTTTTTGTCCTTTTGATTATAGCAGTTCTGACAGGTGTGAGAGGATTTTGTTTGTTTGTTTGTTTGTTTGTTTGTTTGTTTGAAATGGAGTCTCACTCTTGTTGCCCAGGCTGGAGTGCAGTGGTGCAATCTCGGCTCACTGCAACCTCCGCCTCTGGAGTTCAAGTGATTCTCCCGCCTCAGCCTCCCAAGTAGCTGAGATTACAGGTGCCTGCCACTATGCCTGGATACTTTTTGTATTTTAGTAGAGATGGGGTTTCATCATGTTGGTCAGGCTGGTGTCGAACTCCTGACCTCAAGTGATCCACCTGCCTTGGCCTCCCAAAGTGCTGGGATTATAGACCTGAGCCATGGTGCCCGGCAATGAGGTGATATTTCATTGTGGTTTCAATTTCCATTTTCCTGATGATTAGTAATGTTGAGTGTTTTTTCATATACCTATTGGCTGTTTCTATGTCTTCTTTTGAGAAATGCCCACTTTTTAAATTGGGTTATTTGTTTTCTTGTTACTGAGTTGAGTTCCTTATATATTTTGGATATTAGCATCTTACCAGATAAAAGGCTTGAAAATATTTTATCCCACTCTGTGGATAGTCTCTTTACTCTGTTGTTTCCTTTGCTGTACAGAAGCTTTTTAGTTTGATGTAATCACATTTTTCTATTTTTTGCTTTTCTTTTATGTGTTTTGGGGTCATATGCAAAAAAAAAATCATTGCCTAGACTGATGTCATGGAACTTTCCCTCCTCTGTTTTCTTCTAGTAGTTTTATAGTTTTGTGTCTTATGTTTAAGTCTTTAATCCATTTTGAGTTCACTTTTGTATATGTATGTGATAGGAATTCAATTTTATTCTTTTGCATGTGGACATCCAGTTTCTCATCACCATTTATTGAACTGTCTTTTCTCCATTGTGTGTTCTTGGCATTTTTATTGAAAATCCAATGACCGTAAATGCAAGGGTTCTGTATGGATTCTTGGTTCTGTATTCTGTTCCATTGGTTGATGTGTCTATTTTTATGCCAGTGCCATGGTGTTTTGATTACTGCAGCTTTGTCATCTGTTTTGAAATCTATCTGATGTAGTGATGCCTCCAGCTTCGTTCTTCTTGTTCAAGATTACCTTGACTATTCAGGGTATTTTATGGTTCCATATGAATTTTAGGATTGTTTTTGCTGTTTCTGTGAAAAGTACCTTTGGAATTTTGTTAGGGATTCCACTGAATCTGTACATTGCTTTGGGTTGTATGGACATTTTAACAATATTAATTCTTCCCATTTATGAATACAGAATATATTTTCATTTATTTGTGTCTTCATTTTTTTTTTATTATACTTCAAGTTCTGGGATACATGTGCAGAATGTGCAGGTTTGTTACATAGGTATACACATGCCATGGTGGTTTGCTACACCCATCAACCTGTCATCTACATTAGATATTTCTTCTAATCCTATCCCTCTCCTAGCTCCCCACCCCCGCCCTTTTTTATTTAATGCAATTTTTTTTTAGACAAGAGTCTCACTCTGTTGCTTAGGCTGGAGTGCAGTGGTATGATCGCAGCTCACTACAATCTATGCCTCCTGGGTTCAAGCAATTCTTTTGCCTGAGCTTCCCGAGTAGCTGGGACTACAGGCACATGTTGCCACGCCCAGCTAATTTTTTTTTTCTTTTATTTATTTATTTATTTTTTGAATTTTAGTAGAGATGGGGCTTTACTGTGTTGCCCAGGCTGGTCTTGAACTCCTTAGCTCAACCAATCCACCTGCCTTGGCCTTCCAAAGTGCTGTGATTACAGGCGTCATCCACCACGCCTGGCGTGTCTTCATTTTTTTCATCAGTGTTTTATAGTTTTACGTATACAGATTTCCCTTGTTAAATTTTTTCCCAAGTATTTTATTCTTTTTGATGTTATTATACATGGGATTGTTTTCTTGATTTCTTTTTCTGATAATTTGTTGCTAGTGTATAGAAACAACTGATTTTTGTATCTTACTGAATACACATACGTTTATAACTTTTTTTTTTTTTTTTTGAGACGGAGTCTCGCTCTGTCGCCCAGGCTGCAGTGCAGTGGCGCAATCTCGGCTCACTGCAAGCTCCGCCTCCAGGGTTCATGCCATTCTCCTGCCTCAGCCTCTCTATTAGCTGGGACTACAGGCGCCCACCACCATGCCCGGCTAATTTTTTGTATTTTTAATAGGGGTTTCACCATGTTAGCCAGGATGGTCTCAATCTCCTGACCTCATGATCCACCCACCTTGGCCTCCCAAAGTGCTGGGATTACAGGCATGAGCCACCGTGCCAAGCCTTATTACATATTTTTTTTTTTTGAGACAGAATCGTGCTCTGTCACCCAGGCTGGAGTGCAGTGGCATGATCTTGTCTCACTGCAACCTCCATCTCCTGGGTTCAAGCAATTCTCGTGCCTCAGCCTCCTGAGGAGCTGGGATTACAGGTGCCCACCACCACACCTGGCTAATTTTTGTATTTTTAGTAGAGACGGGGTGTTGCCATGTTGACCAGGCTGGTCTCAAACTCCTGACCTCAAATGATCTGCCCGCTTTGGCCTCCCAAAGTGCTGGAATTACTGGTATAAGCACACTGAGCTGTAAATAAATAATATTTATTACTTCTAACAATTTTATGGTAGATCCTCTGGGGTTTTTTTGAATTTGGATGGCTTTTATTCCTTTTTATTGCCTTAAATGAATAAAAAGGACTTTTGGTACTATGTTGAGCAGAGTGTCAAGAGCGGATATCCTTGTCTTGTTTCTGATCTTAGGGGAAAAACCTTTATCTTTCCAATGTTGAGGATAATGTTAGCTGTAGGTTTGTCATATATGGCCTTTATTATGTTGAGGTAGATTCCTTGTACACCTAATTTGTTGAGAGAGTGTTGATTATGAAAGTATGTTCAATTTTGTAAGATGATTTTTCTGTGTCTACTGAAATGATCATGTGGTTTTTGTCCTTTCACTTTGTTAATGTGATGTATCACATTGATTGATTTGCTTATGTTGAAACGTCCCTGTATCCTAGGAATAAATCTCACTTGATCATGCTGTATGATCTTTTAATGTGCTGTTAAATTCCATTTGCTAGTATTTTGTTGAGGATTTCTGTATCTATGTTCATCAGGGATATTGGCCTGTTATTTTCTTTTCTTTTTTGAGACAGAGTGTCGCTGTGTGGCCCAGGCTGGAGTGCAGTGGCACGATCTTGGCTCACTGCAAGCTCCGCCTCCTGGGTTCACGCCATTCTCCTGCCTCAGCCTCCCTAGTAGCTGGGACTACAGGCGCCCACCACCTCGCCCGGCTATTTTTTGTATTTCTTAGTAGAGACGGGGTTTCACCGTGTTAGCCAGGATGGTCTCGATCTCCTGACCTCGTGATCCGCCCACCTTGGCCTCCCAAAGTGCTGGAATTACAGACGTGAGCCACAGTGCCTCGCCGGCCTGTTATTTTCTTGTAGATTTTTTGTCTGGCTTTGGTATCAGGGTAATACTATCCTCATAAAATGAGTTTGGAAGTGTTCCGTCTTCAACATTTTGGAAGAGTTTGAGAAGAATTGGAGTTAATTCTTCTTTAAGTGTCCGATAGAATTTACTTGTGAAGCCATCAAGTCTTTGTCTCTTCTTTATTAGGAGGTTTTGGATTACTGATTGAACTATCCTACTCATAATTGGTCTCTTCAGATTTTCTCTTTCTTCATGATTCAGGCTTGGTAGTGTATGTTTCTAGGAATTTATCCATTTTTTCCTAGTTTATCCAATTTGTTGGCATATAATTATTCATAGTAGTCGCTTATGATTCTTTGTTTGTGTTGTTGTTGTTGTTTTAGAGATGAAGTCTCCCTCTATTGCCCAGGCTAGAGTATAGTGGCATGATCATAACTCACTCCAGTTTTGAACTCCTGGGCTCAGGCAATCTTCCTGTCTTAGCCTCTCAAGTAACTGGGGCTATAGTCGTGCACTACTCTGCCGAGCTAATCCTGACTGTTTTATGGTGTCTTTGTTCCTAGCTCACTCTTTCTTTCTGATTTGATTTTTTTATGGTGGTATGATTTGATGTTTCTTTGTCTTCAGTGTATCTACTAGAGAGTTTTTCTTTGTGGTTACCATAAGGCTTACATAAAACATCTCATAGTTATAACAGTCTATTGTAAGTTAATAATATCTTAACTTTAGGCTGGGTGTGGTGGCTCACACCTGTATTCCCAGCACTTTGGGAGGCTGAGGTGGAAGGATCGCTTGAGCCCAGAAATTTGAGACCAGCCTGGGCAACATAGCGAGACCCTGTCTCCACCAAAATGTTTAAGGATCACTTGAGGTCAGGAGTTTGAAACCAGTCTGGCCACCATGATGAAACTTTGTCTCTACTAAAAATACAAAAAATTAGCCAGATGTGGTGGCAGGCGCCTGTAATCCCAGCTACTTGGGAGGCTGAGGCAGGAGAATTGCTTGAACCTGGGAGGCAGAGGTTGCAGCAAACCGAGATTGCGCCACTGCACTCAGCCTGGGAGACAGAGCAAGAGTCTGTCTCAAAAAAAAGTTAACCAGGTATGGTGGTACACATCTAGTTCCAGCTACTCAGGTGGTTGAGGTAGGAGGATCCCTTGAGCCCAGGAGGTTGAGGCTACAGTGAGGACTCTGGCCTGGGCTACAGAGCAAGACCCTGTTTCTCAATAATAATAATAATAGTAATAATAATAATAATAGCTTAACTTTGACCACATACAAAAAGTCTGCACTTTTCCAGCCACATTACGTTATTGATGTTACAATGTACATCTTTTATATATTGTGCATCTATTAGCAAATGATTGTAGGTTTATTTTTAATACCTTTGTCTTTTAACTTTTTTTTTTTTTTTTTTTTGAGACAGAGTCTTTCTCTGTCACCCAGGCTGGAGTGCAGTGGCACGATTTCAGCTCACTGCAACTCTACCTCCCGAGTTCAAGCAATTCTCCTGCCTCAGCCTCCTGAGTAACTGGGATTACAGGCACACGCTACCTACCCAGCTAATTTTTATATTTTTAGTAGAGACGGGATTTCACCATATTGGTCAGGCTGGTCTCGAACTCCTGACCTCGTGATCTGCCCACCCCAGCCTCCTAAAGTGCTAGGATTACAGGTGTGAGTCACTGTGCCCAACCTTGTCTATTAACATTTATACTAGAGTTAAAAGTGATTTATGCACTATTATTACATTATCAGAGTATTCTGAATATAACTATATTCATACCTTTACAATGAGTTTTATATTTTTATATTGTTAGTGTCCTTTTCTTTCTACTTGAAGAACTCTTTTTAGTGTTTCTTATAAGTTAAATCTAGTGTTGATATCCTCTCACGTCTTTTGTTTGGGATTCAGTGATCAGATTAAATGCCTTACAGCTATCAGAGAAAGATTGTATGATGTACGTTTTTTTGTTTTTTTGTTTTTTTGTTTTTTTTGAGGCGGAGTCTCAACTCTGTCGCCCAGGCTGGAGTGCAGTGGCACGATCTTGGCTCACTGCAAGCTTCACCTCCCAGGTTCACGCCATTCTCCTGCCTCAGCCTCCCGAGTAGCTGGGACTACAGGCGCCCACCACCTTGCCTGGCTAATTTTTTGTATTTTTAGTAGAGACGGGATTTCACCGTGTTGGCCAGGATGGTCTCGATCTCCTGACCTCGTGATCCGCCCACCTTGGCCTCCCAAAGTGCAGGGATTACAGGCGTGAGCCACCACGCCCGGCATGATGTATGTTTTTACCATATCATCTAGTATGATTTCAAACTATCTTCCTTACATAATTCAGAACATTATTCCACAAAAATATTGAGTACCTATTAGTGTCATACACTTGATGATTTTACAGATGATAAAAACAGTGTTCATTGAGGTTTCATAATTTGTCTATGGCCTCTCAGCTAGTTAAAAAGTCCAGAATTCAGACCTCTTTTACAACCCTAAAGCCTTCAGTTTTCTCAACCACCTTGCTATACTCATTTTTTCTTTTCATCATATCTCATTTCGTAGTCATTTCTTTCTCTATGGGTAAGTGATAAGAATACTAGCTGAGATCCTGTCCCTCTGTAACCAGACCAAGCTATTTCTTTTAAAAATGTATTTGTATTACATGTATATTATAATAGTTTACAAAGCTGTACCTTCCTTACCCCTCCATTTCCTTGTCTAAGAGTCAGTGACTTTCAAGTCTTCTAGCTATTCTCCCTGACTTTATTTTTTTTAGGAATCAAGGGGTCGGGCCTAATGTCCCCACTTTTGTATGGAAATTCTTTTTTTGTGTGTTGTCTGTTTGTTTGTTTGTTTGAGATGGAGTCTCACTCTGTTCCCTAGGCTGGAGTGCAGTGGCGCGATCTTGGCTCACTGCAACCTCTGCCTCTTGGGTTCAAGCAATTCTCCTGCCTCAGCCTCCTGAGTAGCTGGGATTACAGGCACACGCTACCAACCTGGCTAATTTTTGTATTTTTAGTAGAGATGGGATTTCACCATTCTGGTCAGGCTGGTCTCAAACTCCTGACCTCGTGATCCACCTGCCTTGGCCTCCCAAAGTGCTGGGATTACAGGCATAAGCCACCGTGCCTGGCGGAAATTCTTCCGTGGTATTTACAAACAATCCCAATCCTCACAACAGCTGTAAGGGCTGTCATTCCTATTGTATTAGACAGAGAACTGGAGGTTTGGAAAGTGGAACTAATTTGCCCAAGAAAACAAAGCTTATAATTATTCAAGTTTGAGTATAAAACGCATGTAACTGAATCTAGTATCTCTGATCTGTCAGTACCATACAATGCCTTCCATTTTACTCTCTCTCCTTTCCTTGAACCTACAAATGTCTTTTCTGCCAGTCAGTCATCACTACTATAGTGCTCGTGTACTTGTTAAGTCCCCTCTTCTCTTTAACAAAGGCCAGCATCTCAGAATTACAAGACAAACACTATTTTCATCCAACCCCAAACATATATCATATCTGTGCACACATGAGTCCTACCTACTACTCATACTATGTTCATTCCACACTTGACTTTTCTTAAGCTAGGCTTTTTTCTGGATGGCTACCCTCTAGTTCCTTATCATTTTTTAAAGAGCTCTGGACCTCCAGTTACAGAATCCAGACCAGGGCTATCCAAGAGAACATTCAGTGGTATTGGAAATGTTTTATATTTGTGATGTTTAGTACAGACTTCCAGTACAAAAGCTACCAGCCAAGTTTGGCTGTTGAACATTGGAAATGTGAATAGTGTGACTGAGAAACTGAATTTTCAAATTCGGCTGTTTATTTCAAAATAAAATGCACACTTCATTTAAATTATTTGAAAATGTTTTTTATTGTTATACTTTAAGTTCTAGGGTACATGTGCATAATGTGCAGGTTTGTTACATATGTATACTTGTGATATGTTGGTGTGCTGCACCCATCGACTCGTCAGCACCCATCAACTCATCATTTACATCAGGTATAACTCCCAATGCAATCCCTCCCTCCTCCCCCCTCCCCATAGTAGGCCCCGGTGTGTGATGTTCCCCTTCCCGAGTCCAAGTGATTTCATTGTTAATTATTTGAAATTTTAAATATGACATGTAGCTAGTAGCTACCATGTTAGACAATGCATATCTAACCAGGGGCTGGCAAACTTTTTCTTGAAAGGCAAATAGTAAGTATTTTAGGTTTGCAGTTCACACATTCTGTGTCATAACTACTCACTTCTGCCCTTTTAGCGCAAAAGCATCCATAGACAATACGTAACAAGTATGGCTAATAAAACTTCATTTATAAAAATCGGTGCGGGGCCATAGGCCATAGTTTACTGATCCCTGGGAATTTTTCATTAGGCGTATTCATTTCATCCTGACAATAGCCCTGTTAACAGTGTGATTGATTATTTATTTATTTATTGAGACAGAGACTCACTCTGTCGCCCAGGCTGGAGTGCAGTGGCGCAATCTTGGCTCACTGCAACCTCTGCCTCCCGGGTTCAAGCAATTCTCGTGCCTTAGCCTCCCCAGTAGCTGGGATTACAGGCGCATGCCACCATGCCCAGCCAATGTTTATATTTTTAGTAGAGACAGGTTTCACCATGTTGGCCAGGCTGATCTCAAACTCCTGACCTCAAGTGTTCTGCCTGCCTCACCCACCCTAGGTGCTGGGATTACAGGTGTAAGCCACCATGCCTGGCCATTTCCCTTATTTTACAATTAATACTGTGGGATCCTATTATATGTCCCGTGTGTGTATATGCAATGAGACATTTTGCGTGTGTATGATTAGAGTCATCCTTTAACAAGGGAGACAGGACTAAGGCATGTGTGTATTTAGCAAGCTTCCCAAAGTAATCCTGAGCTATAGCAATGTTTGGGAAGCAGTGACTTATTTTGTTTTCCTGATCACTACCCTCATCTTATTATGTAACCTGTCTTCTAACTCTCTTTTTTCCTCATTCATTTGTAAAAAAAAATCAGTGAAATTCTCCCATATTGATTGAAGTTTCATTTCTCCCAAATAAGAAAAACATGAGTGAATTACTTTCATATTTTCTTTCAGTCCTGGAATCAAGATGTGAGACCAAGAAATTATTTCTGAAGAAAGAAATTTATGAAATAGAATCAACCCAGTGGGAAATAATGGAAAAACTCACAAGACATGATTTTCAGTGCTCTAGTTTCAGAGATGATTGGGATTGTAATATCCAGTTTGAGAAACAGCTCGGCTCTCAGGGGGGACATTTCAATCAATTGGTATTCACTCATGAAGATCTGCCCACTTTGAGTCAGCATCCATCCTTTACATTACAGCAAATCATTAATAGTAAAAAGAAATTCTGTGCATCTAAAGAATATAGGAAAACCTTTAGACATGGCTCACAATTTGCTACACATGAGATAATTCATACCATTGAGAAACCCTATGAATGTAAGGAATGTGGAAAGTCCTTTAGACATCCCTCAAGACTCGCTCATCATCAGAAAATTCATACTGGCAAGAAACCCTTTGAATGTAAGGAATGTGGAAAAACCTTTATTTGTGGCTCAGACCTTACGCGACATCACAGAATTCACACTGGTGAGAAACCCTATGAATGTAAGGAATGTGGGAAGGCCTTTAGTAGTGGTTCCAACTTCACTCGACATCAGAGAATTCACACGGGTGAGAAGCCTTATGAATGCAAAGAATGCGGGAAGGCCTTTAGTAGTGGCTCAAACTTTACTCAACATCAGAGAATTCATACTGGGGAAAAACCGTATGAATGTAAGGAATGTGGCAATGCCTTTAGTCAGAGCTCACAACTTATTAAACATCAAAGAATCCATACAGGTGAGAAACCTTATGAATGTAAGGAATGTGAAAAGGCTTTTCGTTCTGGCTCAGACCTTACTAGACATCAGAGAATTCATACTGGTGAGAAACCCTATGAATGTAAGATATGTGGGAAGGCTTATTCTCAGAGTTCACAGCTTATTAGTCATCACAGAATTCATACTAGTGAGAAACCCTATGAATATAGGGAATGTGGAAAGAACTTTAATTATAACCCACAACTTATTCAGCATCAAAATTTGTACTGGTGATGAGCCAGAATATATGAAATGTGTAGGGAGGCTTTTAATTATGGCTCAAAACAGAATTTATCTTGTTTTTTTTGTTTTTTTTTTTTTGAGACGGAGTCTCGCTCTGTCGCCCAGGCTGGAGTGCAGTGGCCGGATCTCAGCTCACTGCAAGCTCCGCCTCCCGGGTTTACGCCATTCTCCTGCCTCAGCCTCCCGAGTAGCTGGGACTACAGGCGCCCGCCACCTCGCCCGGCTAAGTTTTTGTATTTTTTAGTAGAGACGGGGTTTCACCGTGTCAGCCAGGATGGTCTCGATCTCCTGACCTCGTGATCCGCCCGTCTCGGCCTCCCAAAGTGCTGGGATTACAGGCTTGAGCCACCGCGCCCAGCCCAGAATTTATCTTGTTAATAATTTCCCTAGATGGAATAATGTAGAAACATTGTATTTGTGGACTACAGCTTATTCAGCCTGGGAAAAATAATGTTGGAGAAACACCCTATGATAGAATATATTTTGAAAACCTTAATCAAATCTCACTTCTCTTGACATCAGATAATTCAGTCTGTCGTACTGAAAATGACAGCACTTTTAACACCTTTCTAACCTTCTTAAGCATCAGAGAATTTTTGTAGAAATGTAGTCCTGTGGTTTTCATTTTTTCCTGTAATTTGTCTAACTTACATTCTTTTTTTTTTTTTTTTTTTGAGACGGAGTCTCGCTCTGTCGCCCGGGCTGGAGTGCAGTGGCCGGATCTCAGCTCACTGCAAGCTCCGCCTCCCGGGTTCACGCCATTCTCCGGCCTCAGCCTCCCGAGTAGCTGGGACTACAGACGCCCGCCCGGGCTAGTTTTTGTATTTCTTAATAGAGACGGGGTTTCACTCATGTTAGCCAGGATGTCTCGGGATCTCCTGACTGCATCCTCCCCGCCTCGGCCTCCTCCCAAAGTGCTGGGATTACAGGCTTGGAGCCACCACCGGCCCTAATCCTTACACATTCTTAAAAATACTTTTAGTATCTTGGGAGAAATGGGACGCCTTTTATTTTGAAGATGTATTTATTCTTTTCAGTTTTTTATAACATTAAGGCATTCTTTTTTGAGACAGAGTCTCGCTTAGTCACCAGGCTGGGAGGCAGTGGCGCCGATCTCTGCCTTTTCACTGCAAGCTCCGCCCTGGTTCACGCCATCTCCGCCTCACTACAAGGCCGAGCAGCTGGGGACTACAGGCGCCTGGCTAATTTTTTTGCATTTTTAGTAGAGACGGGTTTCAATTTGTTAGCCGGTAGATGGTCTCGATTCTGACTGATCCACCACCGGGCTCCCAAAGTGCTGATTACAGGCATGAGCCACCGCCACATTACAGGCATTCTTATTGTAAAAATGTTCATGAACAACATTTTACTCGATAGAGATCCTTCAATATCTTCATGGTGTTTTGTTGTGTTACTGTAATATTGCTTATGAAATCCTACTGGTGGATATCATGGTCTCCTCTAGATATTTTGCCATAATACATGCCAAAATACAAGTCCCTGATGGACATTCTCCCTAAGCACATATTCGTATCATATCTTTTAACTGCAGAAATAATGTGTGAATATATTTTCCTTATAAAAGATGCAAGCATTACAAAAAGGCAAATGTACCCTTTGACCATTGTCTTGTGTCCATTCCCTTCCCAAAGTATAGTCTTTATCAGTTTATTGTTTATTGCTGATCATTTTTCTGTTTATATATACATGCGTGTCTCAGTAAAAATTAGAAAATGGGGGATAATTATAATACCTACCTCATAATGCTTTGTGAGGGTTAAGACCCATAAAGTGCTTAGCATTGTGCCTGACATGATAAATGCATACTCACTGAATGTTAGTCATCATTATTATATTCATCGTCATCAGTATTATTATTTGTAGAAAGGCTTTTTAACTTCTGCAGAACTTAGTCACCATTAGGCAGGGTAATTGACTGAAGAAAGACCCTTTTTAAAGGTAACAAGTTAAGAAAATTTCCCATCATCATGTACTTCCTATTGAACATGGAATAATCCTAGCTATTGGTGGGGAAAGTACTGTGAATAATGTGTGTGAAGGACTTTATTCCAGAATACTCTTTTTGCCACATTATATACCCAGTAAAAAAGAAAAGAGAACATAAACAAAATATTGGTGCACTGAGGAAAAAAGTATGAAGAGAAACAGCATCATATTTAAAAAATGGACAGAGATAGAAACATAGTTACAGATTTAAAAGGTTATGTTAAATATAATGCTTTTTTCTGATATGTTTGAAAATTTAAACAAAATGATTTTTAAGGCAAGTATACATCAATATTGACTCCAAGAAAATTAGGACTCTTAGAAGACTCTCATAAACACAGAGAATGCGAAAAATGAGCATGTGATCAATTAACTATTACTAATGAAGCACGAAATCCAGTTTCTTTCTAAGGAAAACTTTATCAAATGTTCAAGGAACTATTTCAGTTATATAGAAGTACATGTCTTGGCTCACGCCTGTAATCCCAACACTTTGGGAGGCTTAGGTGTTAGGATTATTTGAGGCCAGGAGTTTGAGACCATCCTGGCCAACATGTTGAAACCCCATTTTTAGTAAAAAATACAAAACTTAGCCAGGTGTGGTGGCACATGCCTGTAATCCCAGCTACTGGGGAGGCTGAGGCAGGAGAATCACTTGAACGCAGGAGGCAGAGGTTGCAGTGAGCCAAGATCACGCCACCGCACTTCAGCCTGAGACAGATTGAGACTGTGTCTCAAAAAAAAAAAATGTCCACAGTGTAGCTTTGTTTGGGGTTAAGTTAGTGTTTTGAAATGTGCCTTCCCTGTGCTCAAAGCATGCTTAGCAAGCAGCAACCCACACTGGACAGATCGCATGTGTGGAAGGATGAAGTTTATGTCTGTAGAACTGTTATTTTATGCCCCACTTCCTTTTTTCTTAGATCCTGTGTAGACGGGTCTCTCTGAACGTTGTGTTACTTTACTGGCAGAAGGAAGTAAAATATTTCATAATAAATTTGAGAAAGGTAGAGTGAGTAAAAATATCTGCAAATGAGAGAATTACTAAAAATGGACTGTTGTAATATTTTGCATTATCAAAATGAGAATTGCCCAATGAAATTTGTTTTACTTTCTTTTCTTGTGTGCTTATGTCTTTAAAGTTCCTCATCTAAAATTAGAGATAGTGCATTTGCACCCAAATTAATGAAGCAATACCATTAAAGAAAAAGAAAAGGGGCTGGGTGCGGTGGCTCACGCCTGTAATCCCAGCACTTTGAGAAGCCAAGGCAGGTGGATCACGAGGTCAGGAGTTCAAGACCAGCTTGGCCAATATGGTGAAACCCCATCTCTACTAAAAATACAAAAATTAGCTGGGCGTGGTGGTACATGCCTGTAGTCCCAGCTGCTCGGGAGGCTGAGGCAGGAGAATTGCTTGAACCCGGGAGGCGGAGGATGCAGTGAGCCGAGATCCTGACTGCACTCCAGCCTGGGCAACAGAGTCTCAAAAAAATCTGTCTCAAAAAAAAAAAAAAGGAAAAATGATTATCTTTGCTCTTCTCCATTCCCCATTCCCTTCCCTCTGTCCATTTTCTTCTGAATAATGTTTAAAGGTTGTGTATATTACCCATATATACATGCTAAAACATTAACACACAGTTATTTATTTTATTATGTTTTTACAGAAAAATGGATAACTATACATTTCCCTGAAATTTGCTTTTTTACATTCAGCTGTACATCTTGGATTTTCCTTCAATAGATGATGATCTAACAGTCTTTCTGATGGTTGCAGTATGTTCCACAGTATTCTTTACCAATGCCTTTTCAACCACTTTCCCAATTGTGATATTATGGACTGTTTGCGCTTTTTTGCCATCTAAAAGTAATGCTGCAATAAACACTTTTGTATTCTCTGTTTTATTTCTGTAAAATAAGCTCCCCAAGTCATTTCCAGTGTATTTGTTTTGTTTTGTTTTGACACAGAGTTTCACTCTTAATTGGCTAGGCTGGAGTGCAATGGCACGATATTGGCTCACCGCAACCTCTGCCTCCCGGGTTCAAGCGATTCTCCTGCCTCAGCCTCCCAAGTAGCTGGGCTTACAGGTATGCGCCACCACACCTGGATAATTTTGTATTTTTAGTAGAGATGGGGTTTTTCCATGTTGGTCAGGCTGGTCTCGAACTCCCGACCTCAGGTGATCCGCCCCCTCGGTCTCCCAAAGTGCTGGCATTATAGCCGTGAGCCACCATGCCCAGCATCATTTCCAGTGTTTTCTATGTTTCCTAGGAAGGTTTTGCTTCTAGAGGATTTCAGAGAGCAAGAGAATAAAGGTACAGAGTGCAGTTTTTCACATGTGATTCTGAGTGTGTATACACAGATTTAATCTTTTAATACATCAGGAATTGATTATACAATATAATGCAGGATGTCAGACTTGTTTCTCTCCAGGAATAAAACCAATTATGCCAGAAGTAACTATTATTCACCTTTCTCCTACTGAATTAAAATACTATCAGTTGTATATTAAGTGCTATACATCTATTTCTGTTCTCTATATTCTAGCAATCCTTGACACTTTTCAGTAGCTTTTATTTCTTTGAAATAAAGATGTATGTATATATTATTAATATGTAGTTGATTATTTGCAAATAAAGACATGTTTCTTCATGAGAATTTTTGACTTACTCATTTTCCAATGAAAAACACATTAGGATTATATTTTGAGTTTCTTCAGTTTTAAATACAGAGTATCCTAAATGAATAAATGATTGACGCTGAGTGGATATTCATTAACACATCTTGAGGTTTCTTTTATAACTCCTCATCCTCCTGACCCTCTAATATCTAATAATAACACTATCTACTGTAATGTCTCACAAAACTTAAAATATGCTAGTAATATCTGAAAATTTATTAGGGTTCTGCTTATAAGGTGATAGATTCTTTTGGGCTCTATAGTTACATAATCTGCAGATAAAAGGTGACATACCTATCACAATATTTTTTATATCTATCTTATTTTATTTTATTTTTATTTTGAGACAGAGTCTCCCTCTGTCACCTGGGCTGGAGTACAATGGTGCAATCTCGGCTCACCATGACCTCCGCCTCCCAGGTTCAAGTGATTCTCCTGCCTCAGCCTCCCAAGTAGCTGGGATTACAAGCATGCGCCACCATGCCCGGCTAATTTTATATTTTTAGTAGAGATGGGGTTTCTCCATGTTGGTCAGGCTGGTCCGGAACTCCCGACCTCAGGTGATCCGCCTGCCTTGGCCTCTCAAAATGCTGGGATTACAGGTGTGAGCCACCACGCGCGGCCCAATAACAGAAACTTTAAGACAAAATGCATTATGAGACATGTCTTGCTTCAGGATCCTATAATGATCTTGTCTGAGGTAGTTACCTTGCAAGGGTGTTACTGTTTTTCTTGCTCCCCCTGTAACATCCAGACCATAAAATGTAATAAAAACCTCAGCATTCTCTCAATGACCAATTATGAAATCAAAACTACATATCAAAAATATTGCCAGATTTTGAAACTTTATCTAAAAATAATGTAGTGAATAGATGAAGGAGCACCTTCACCAGAGACACAACAGTGATTCCAATAAAATGGAAAGTGAGAATATAATCCAGCTATTTGGTGCTCCTTGTGACCATAGGCAACAGACCAAAGTTTGGGGTGGGAGAGGTAAGGGGGAGTAGGTTGCTGTTTGCTGGGCTGATTGATCCTGGCTCTCAAGCGAGAAATAGGTTTGAACCTTCTAAATGTAACATGGATAGAATGCAAAGATTCCCCTGGGTCAACTCCTACCTCTACCTTTTACAATAGTAAAAGTTAATAGAAAACTATAGTAACTAACAATAATTCAGATCCTATGAAAGAAGATTTGAGTCACTTTAAAAACTTCCAATCACAGCTGGGTGTGGTGGCTGGCTCATGCCTGTAGTCCCAGCTTTTGGGAGGCCAAGGCAAGAGGATCACAAGCCCAGGTGTTCAAGACCAGCCTGGGCAACATAGTGACACATTGGTGATACAAAAAATAAAAAAAAAAATTAACTGGACATTGCAGCATGTGCCTGTAGTGCCAGCCATTCGCAGGGACTGAGGTAGGAGGATGGCTTGAGCCCAAGACATCAAGGCTGCAGTGACCCATGATGGTGCCACTGCACTCCAGCCTGGGCAACAGAGCTAAAAGCCTGTCTGAAAAACTTTAAAAAAAAAAAAAAAAAGAGAGAGAAGAAAGAGAGAGAGACAAAGGAAAGAAGGAAGGAAGGAAGGAAAGAGAAAGAAAAGAAAGAAAGGCAGGCCAGGCGCGGTGGCTCATGCCTGTAATCCCAGCACTTTGGGAGGCCGAGGCAGGAGGATCACAGGTCAGCAGTTCGAGACCAGCCTGGCCAACATGGCGAAACCCCATCTCTACTAAAAATACAAAAATTAGCCAGGCGTGGTGGTGGGCACCTGTAATCCCAGTACGTGGGAGGCTGAAGCAGGAGAATCACTTGAAACCAGAAAGCAGAGGTTGCAGTGAGCCGAGATGTGCCACTGCACTCCAGCCTAGGCAAAAAAGCAAAACTCCATCTCAAAAAAAAAAAAAAAAGAAAGAAATTGTCCTCATTTTTCAGTTAAGGAGGTTGCTCCAAACAAAAGAAATTTTCCCATTTTTACCTTCAGTTTCTCTTAAGCATTTGTTGTGTTTATTCTTTGTGGTGGTCCTTTTAGTTTAGTTTTCATTTCTGAAATGATTCTTTTATTTTGAATTATTTTCTGAATTATTACCTCATTTCCCACATTTTCTGATTCTAATTGATTTTGTTCTTTCATATCTTGTATCATTTTGTTAATGAAATTTTAGCTCAATTTGAAATAGCAAGTTCCAGTTCTGATCTCCTGTGGGCATGGCTTTTGGATATGCTTTTATTGTCTGGAGGAATGTTATTGTGTTCCTTATTCTCTCTCTCTCTTTTAAATTGTAACTCTTAGAGAATTCATGCTTGATACTTTTCTGTTGCTTTTTGAAATTATTTATTTATTTATTTATTTGCTTGTTTGTTTATTGAGATGGAGTCTCGCTCTGTCGCCCAGGCTGGAGTGCAGTGGCACGATCTTGGCTTACTGCAACCTCTGCCTCCCGGGTTCAAGCCATTCTTCTGCCTCAGCCTCCCAAGTAGCTGGGACTACAGGTGTGCACCACCATACCTGGCTAATTTAGTAGAGACGGGGTTTCACCATGTTGGCCAGGCTGCTCGAACTCCAGACCTCATGATCTGCCCACCTCTGTCTCCCAAAGTGCTGGGATTCCATTTAATTTTATTGTTTAAGACAGAGTCTCGCTCTGTCACCCAGGCTAGAGTGCAGTGGTGGGAGCTCAGCTCATTGCAACCTCCACTTCCCAGGCTCAAATGATCCTCCTGCCTCAGCCTTCCTCTTTTTTTTTTTTTTTTTTTTTTGAGACGGAGTCTTGCTCTGTCACCCAGGCTGGAGTGCAGTGGCGCAATCTCAGCTCACTGCAACCTCCGCCTCCCTGGTTCACACCATTCTCCTGCCTCAGCCTCCCGAGTAGCTGGGACTACAGGCGTCCACTACCACGCCCGGCTAATTTTTTTGTATTTTTAGTAGAGACAGGGTTTCATTGTGTTAGCCAGGATGGTCTTGATCTCAAAGTGCTGGGATTACAGGCGTGAGCCACTGCGCCCGGCTTCAGCCTTCCAAGTAGCTGGGATTTAGTGTGCCAACATGCCCATCTAATTTTTTTTGTATTTGTAGTAGAAACGGCGTGTCACCATGTTGGCCAGGCTGGTCTTGAACTCCTGACCTCAAATGATCCACCCGCCTCAGCCTCCCAAAGTGCTGGTGTTACAGGCGTGAGCCACCGTGCCCCGCCGGTGTTGCTTATTTATTTATTTATTTAGAAATGGAAAAGAATTTTGGCTGTCGGTTTTAAGAGTTGTCACAGGCCGGGCGCGGTGGCTCAAGCCTGTAATCCCAGCACTTTGGGAGGCCGAGACGGGTGGATCACGAGGTCAGGAGATCGAGACCATCCTGGCTAACACGGTGAAACCCTGTCTCTACTAAAAAAATACAAAAAACTAGCCGGGCGAGGTGGCGGGCGCCTGTAGTCCCAGCTACTCAGGAGGCTGAGGCAGGAGAATGGCGTGAACCCGGGAGGCGGAACTTGCAGCGAGCTGCGATCTGGCCACTGCGCTCCAGCCTGGGCGACAGAGCGAGACTCTGTCTCAAAAAAAAAGAGTTGTCACAGAGAAGAGTTCACTGGCCCCTTCAGGTCTTCCCTCGTGGACCACTTGCATTCCCCTCCTGTTGATGTGGGCAAAGCCTCAACCCCTCTCTGCTTGCTGCTCTCAGTGTGGCCCTCTGTTTTCCGTTGTTTTGTTTTTTCAAGACGGAGTCTTGCTCTGTCACCCAGGTTGGAGTGCAGAGGCACAATCTTGGTTCACTGCAACCTCCACCTCCCGGGTTCAAGCGATTCTCCTGCCTCAGCCTCTCATATAGCTGGGATTACAGGTGCCTGCCACCATGCCCAGCTAATTTTGTATTTTTAGTAGCAATGGGGTTTCGCCACGTTGGCCAGGCTGGTCTTGAACTCCTGACCTCATGATCCACCTGCCTCGGCCTCCCAAAGTGCTGGGATTACAGGCATGAGCCACCATGCCCAACCCCTTCTGTGTTTTAATACTCGTTTTGAGGCTCTTCCGTTTTCAGATGATTTCAGATGCCCCATCACTTCCCTCGGCTGCCTCCTTCACAGATGCTCAGGTCCACTATTGCAGGTATTGTGATGTTTATGATTGTTCTGATCTGCTTATATCTGGGGGCTCATGGGGACATTTCCTGTATTAGTTTGCTGGTACTGCTATAACAGATCACCACAGCTGGTTAGCTTACACATAACTTTGTTTTCTCACAGCTCTAGAGGCTTTTTGTCACAGATCAAGGTGTTGGCAGGTCTGGTTTATCCTAAGGCCTCTCTCCTTGGCTTGCAGACAACTGCCTTCTTGCTGGATTTTCACACGGCATTTCCGCTGCATGTGCACATCCCTCATGTGCCTCAGCATATCCAAATTTCCTTTTTTAAAATAAGGACACCAGGCTGGGCGTGGTGGCTCACACCTGTAATCCCAGCACTTTGGGAGGCTGAGGCGGGCGGATCACCTGAAGTCAGGAGTTGGAGACTAGCCTGGGCAACATGGCGAAGCCCCGTATCTACTAAAAATACAAAAATTAGCCAGGCATGGTGACACATGCCTGCAGTCCCTGCTATTCGGGAGGCTGAGGCACAAGAATCGTTGAACCCAGGAGGTGAAGGTTACAGTCAGCCAAGATCAAGCCACTGCCCTCCAGCCTGTGTGACAGAGTGAGACTCTTGTCTCAAAAAAAAAAAAAAAAAAAAAAAAGATAAAATAAGGACAACAGTCATATAGGATTAGGACCCACCGCAACTACCTCATTTTAGCTTAATCATCTCTTTGAAGACTGCACCTCCAAATACACTCACATTGTGAGGTACTGGGGGTTACAGCTTAAACATACGAATTTTGGAAGTGTGCAATTCAGCCCATCACATTATCTCACGTAGTTTTGTTTGAATGTTGTCAACAGGCTTTTGGTTTTGCTGTCTGATTGCTCTATTTTTATTTGGGGATTTTGGAAGATTCAAAAACTACTGCTGGAGGCACAATTTTTCTAGAATCTTGGTGCTTCTGTTTTTGTTTTGTTTTAATCAGCTTTATTGAGGGAAAATTTGCATGCAACAAAATGTATCAATTTTAAGTGTACAATTTGATGAGTTTTGACACATATGCAATCATGTAATTATTACCATTGAACCTCGAAAATTTGAGAGAGGTCTCAGTTAATTTAGAAAGTTTATCTTGCTGCAGGGCACGGTGGCTCATGCCTGCAACCTCAGCACTTTGGGAAGCCGAGGTGGGCAGATCACGAGGTCAGGAGTTTGAGACCAGTCTGGCCGACATGGTGAAACGCCGTCTCTACTAAAAATTAAAAATAAATAAATAAATAAAATAAAATAAAATTAGCCAAGCATGGTGGCGGGCACCTGTAGTCCCAGTTACTCAGAAGGCTGAGGCAGGAGAATCGCTTGAACCCGAGAGGCAGAGGTTGCAGTGAGCCAAGATCTCGCCACTGCACTCCAGCTTGGGCGACAGAGTGAGGCTCCGTCTCAGGGAAAAAGAAAGAACGTTTATTTTGCCAAGGTCGAGGACATGCGCCCGTGACACAGCCTCAGGAGTTCCTGATGACACGTGCCCAAGGTGGTCAGAGCACAGCTTGGCTTTACACATTTTAGGAAGATATGAGACATCAATCAATATATGTAAAATGAACATTGGTTTGGTCCAGAAAGGTAGGACAGTTCACAGGTAGGTGAGAAACAAATGGTTGCGTTCTTTTTATTCATGGCTTTTATTTTTATTTTTATTTTTTGAGACGGAGTTTCACTCTTGTCTCCCAGGCTGGAGTGCAGTGCTATGATCTTGGCTCATTGCAACCTTCGCCTCCTGGGTTCAAGCGATTCTCCTGCCTCAGCTTCCCAAGCTGGGATTACAGGCGCCTGCCACCACGCCCGGCTAATTTTTTTGTATTGTTAGTAGAGACAGGGTTTGGCCATGTCTTGAACTCCTGACCTCAGGTGATCCGCCCGGCTCGGCCTCCCAAAGTGCTGGGATTACAGGCGTGAGCCACCGCGCCTGATCATGGCTGCATTCTTTTGAGTTTCTGATGAGCCTCTCCAAAGAGGCAATCAGATATGCATTTATCTCAGTGAGCAGAGGAATGACTTTGAATAGAACGGGAGGCAGGTTTGTCCCAAGCAGTTCCCAGCTTGACTTTTCTCTTTACCTTAGTGATTTTGGGGGCCCAAGATGTGTTCCTTTCACAACCACAATCATGATATACAGAACTTCCATCAACTCAGAAAGTTCCCTCATGTCCTTTTTTTTTTTTTTTTTGAGACAGAGTCTCGCTGTGTTGCTCAGGCTGGAGTGCAGTGACGTGATCTCGTCTCACTGCACCTTCTCTCCCCACCTCCAGAGTAGCTGTGACTATGGTGCCACTGAACCCGGCTAATTTTTGTGTTTTTAGTAGAGACAGGGTTTCACCATGTTGGCCAGGCTCCTCTCGAACTCCTGACCCAAGAGATCCGCCCACCTCGGGTTCCCAAAGTGCTGGGATTACAGGTGTAAACCACCGCATCCAGCCCCGCATGTTGCCCAGGCTGTAGTGCAGTGGCGCAATCTTGGCTCAATGCAACCTCCACCTCCCAGGTTCAAGCGATTCTCCTGCCTCAGCCTGCCAAGTAGCTGGGATTACAGGCATGCACAATCACACCTAACTAATTTTGTATTTTTAGTAGACATGGGGTTTCTCCATGTTGGCCAGGCTGGTCCGTGATCCTCCTGCCTCAGCCTCCCAAAGTGCTGGGATTACAGGCATGAGCCACGGCGCCCGGCCACTCATGCACTTTTGCAGTCCGTCTCCTCCCCAACCCCTGCCCCAGCCCCGGAAGGCCGCTGTTCTCCTTCCTGTCCACAATAGTTGTACTTTTTCTAGAATTTCATATAAATAGAATCATATAGTATTTGATCTTTTATGTAAAACTTCTTGTACTTAACATAGTGCTTTTGAGATTCATTCATGTTGTTGCATATGTCAGTAAATTATTCTTTGTTTTCTGAGTAATATTGCATTGTGTAGACATCTTCCAATTTGTTTATCTGTTTACCAGTTGATAGAGAATGGGTAGCGTCCAGTGTTTGGCAGTGTGAATAAAGCTACTATGAACATTCAAGGGCAAATTTTTTTTTTTTTTGAGATGGAGTCTCGCTCTGTTGCCCAGGCTGGGGTGCAGTGGTGAGATGTCGGCTCACTGCAAGCTCCGCCTCCCGGGTTCAGGCGTTTCTGCTGCCCCAGCCTGCTGAGGAGCTGGGATTACAGGCGTGAGGCATCACGCTTACCTGATTTTTGTATTTTTAGTAGAGACGGGGTTTTACCATGTTGGTCAGACTGGTCTCAAACTCCTGACCTTGTGATCTGCCCACTCAGCCTCCCAAAGTGTTGGGATTACAGGCTTGAGCCACCACGTACAGCCAATAATTTTTTTTTAAGGAAAATAAGTGCTAGTGAGAATGTAGCGAAATTGGAACTATCATACATTGTTTATGGAAATGTAAATGGTGTAGCTGCTGTGGAAAAAAGTTTGGGGGTTACTCAATAAACTGAACATAAATTACTGTATGACTCAGGAATTCCATATATATATGTGCTTTGTGTATGTGTGTGTGCGTGTGTGTGTATATATATATACACACACACATGCTATGCATTTTTTTTAAGACTTTTTTTTTTAAAGACAGAATCTTGCACTGTTGCCCAGGCTGGAGTGCAGTCTTGGCTTACTGCAACCTCCCCTTCTTGAGTTTAAGTGATTCTCATGCCTCAGCCTCCCAAGTAGCTGGGATTACAGGTGCACACCACCATGCCCAGCTAATTTTTGTACTTTTAGTAGAGACAGAGTTTTACCATGTTGGCCAGGCTGGTCTTGAAATCCTGGCCTCAAGTGATCTGCCCACCTTGGCCTTCCAAAGGGCTGAGATTACAGGTGTGAGCCACCATGCCTGGCCCACTTGTATATATTGAGTATATACTTAAAAGAATTGAAAATGAGTGTTTAAACAAAAACTTGTACACAAAGTTTATGGCAGCAATATTCACAATAGCCAAAAGGTAGAAACAATGCACTTCTATCTACTGATGGGTCAACAAAATGTGGTACATTCATACAATAGAACAGTATTCAGCTAGAAAAAGAAATAAAGTATTGATGTATTGATGTATGCTATAGCATGGATGAATATTCAAAATATTATGCTAAGTGAAAGGAGCCAGACATAAAAGGGCTCATATTGTATGGTTCCATTTATATAAAGTATCTATAACAGGCAAATCTATAGAGACAGAAAGCAGATTAGTAGTTGCCATGGCTGGAGGAAGTAAGGAATGCAAAGCAACTTAGAAGGTATGGGGGTATATTAGTTCTTTTTCACACTGCTATAAAGAACTGCCCGAGATTGTGTAATTTTTAAAGAAAGGAGGTTTAATTGACTCACAGTTCCGCATGGCTCGGGAGGCCTCAGGAAACTTACAGTCATGACGGAAGAGGAAGCAAGCACGTCTTACACAGCAGCAGGTGAGAGAGAGAGTGTGAAGGAGGAACTGTCAAACACTTATAAAACCATCAGATCTGGTGAGAACTCACTCACTATCACAAAAACAGCATGGAGGAAACTGCCCCTATAATCCAATCACCTCCCATCAAGTCGCTCCTTCAACATGTGGGGATTATGGGGATTACAATTTGAGATGAGATTTAGGTGGGGACACAGAGCCAAACCATATCAATGGCTTTTATTTTTATTATTATTATTTTTTTGGGGGGTGGTGATTAAATGTTCTGGAACTGGATAGTGGTGATGAAAGAACACCATGAATTCAGCTGGGCACAGTGGCTCACGCCTGTATTCCCAGCACTTTGGGAGGCCAAGGCAGGCAAATTACGAGGTCGGGAGTTTGAAACCAACCTGGCCAACATGGTGAAACCCCGTCTCTACTAAAATACAAAAATTATCTGGGCGTGGTGTTGGGCACCTATAATCCCAGCTACTCAGGAGGCTGAGGCAGGAGAATGGCTTGAACACGGGAGGCAGAGGCGGAGGTTGCAGTGAGCCGAGATCGTGCTGCTGCACTCCAGACTCCAGCCTGGGCGACAGTGCGAGACTCTGTCTCAAAAACAAAAACCACTGTGAATTCACTAGGTGCCTCTAAATGTTATGCTTTAAAAATGGTTACAATGGTGACTTTTTATATTATGTCTATTTTGCCACAATAAAAACATTTTTATTGCCTTCCTGGTGTTATGACATGGAACTTTTAACTCCAACTCACCCATCCTTTATCCAGTTCTACCTGAGCACCAGAGCCCTCTTACATCTTACATCCCTGCTGACTTGGCTCTGTCTTATTTGCCCCATGGCTAAAGCCCTCATCCTGCTGGTCACCAACTCTCCTTCATTACCTTCTCACAATAGACATTTCTCATATCTTCAGGCTATCCACAATTGTGACCCCACTTGTAATCAAATCCACAAAGGTACAAAAGATACAAAAGGGAATCTGGCATAGAAGAACTATAGATAAGACCAGCTGGAATTGAGAAAGAGATTACTGCTCCCTGAACTCATTGTTGTTCACTGAAGGGTGGAAGGTGGCCTTTTCCTTGGCTTCAGGGAGATATTTATTGTGTGTTACACTGAGTAGACCATGAACTAAGATACCTAGTGTGTGGCTTTTTTGGCACAGAAGTTTTTGGAATGACTATCAGCAAATAGCATCCCAGAAAGAGAATTTCAGTTCCAAATGATTTAATGGAAAAGTTCTACCAACCCATTCAGGTTAAGAACAATTCCAACCTTACATAAACGTTCCCAGAGAATAAAAAGGCAGAAACAGTGACTTCTTTAATGAAAATAGGATCACTGGACGGGCGTGGTGGCTCACACCTGTAATCCCAGCACTTTAGGAGGCAGAGACGGGTGGATCACGAGGTCAGGAGTTCAAGACCAGCCTGGCCAACATAGTAATCCATCTCTACTAAAAACACAAAAATTAGCTGGGCATGGTGGCGTGTGCCTGTATTCCCAGCTACTTAGGAGGCTGAGGCAGGAGAATCTCTTGAACCCAGGAGTTGGAAGTTGCAGTAGGCTGAGATCATGCCACTGCACTCCAGCTTGAGCAACAGAGACAGACTTTTTCTCAAAAAAATTAAAAAGAAGGAAAATATGATCACCTTGATTTCAAAATCTCTCAAAGACAGTATGAGAAAAGAAAATTATGGGGTAGTTGTATTCATGAAGGTAGAGACAAAGTTCTTATCTAAATCATTAAGGGAACTAGATTTTTAGCCAACTAGATTATGACCAACTTGAGATATTTATTCCAGAAATGCAAGTTTGACTTATTATTTAAAAATCAGTTAATATGATTCCCCACATTAATGTATTAATTTAGAAAGAACCCCAGGATCATCTGAAAAGATATAGAAAAGATGATAGAATTTCAAATTAAATTATCATCAAGCCTCTTGGAAAAATGGAAATACAAGGAAACTTCTAAGAAAGGATATCAAAGGAGAACTTTAAGCGCATTTTTTTGATGGGCACGGTGCCTCATACTTGTAATCCCAGCACTTTGGGAGGCTGAGGCAGGAGGATTACTTGAGCCCAGGAGTTTGAGACCAGCCTGGGCAATATAGTGAGACCTCATCTCTACAAAAAAATTTAAAAATTAGCTGGGTGTGGTGGTGCTTGTCTAGTACCAGCTACTTAGGAGGCTGAGTCAGGAGAACTACTTGAGCCTAGGAGGTAGAGGCTGCAGTGAGCCCTGATGGCACCATTGCACTCCAACCTAGGCGACAGAGGGAGACCCTGTTTCAAAAAAACAACAACAGCATATTTTTTACTTAATGATGAAATACTGAAATCTTTCCCTTTAAGATCAGGACCAAGGCAAGAAGACCTGCTACCGTCACTGCTAGTCAATAGTGTACTGGCTGCATCACTTGGTGACCAAAAAAGGCTCTATCATCTGCAATGCTTCTCGTTCTGTGCTAATGATAAAATGTTACTCCAGCTTCATACTAATAAAGTCATTCCAGTGTGAAGACACTGATTGAGTCTGACATATTAATGTCACATGTCTCTTTCTGGAGAGTCATGTATTGTGAACTCTTCAGTGATAAATGGAGGTGAGACAAGAGAATAGGTCTGGAGGCAGGGAACCTAAGGCCATTCCCGCTGACTTCTTAGAACTGAATCAAAAGGAAAATCCTGTCTCTCCACACCCAAGTAACAAAAGGATCAGAAGCTACTACCTTTGCACTGTGGTGCAGAAATCAATCAGACACTTGCATAGGGCGTAACTTTGTAACTACCTTTTAGTCTCTGATTGGTCCTGCCTTCCACAACCAATCAGACTGGTTTTGGGCCATTCCTTCATTTACATACAGTGTAACCAAGTACCCAATGGGAAACCTCTAGAGGGTATTTAAAACCCAGAAAATTCCATAACCAGAACTCTTTGCACTTAAGCCTGCTCCCCCTCTGCAGAGTGTACTTTTGTTTCAATAAATCTGTGCTTCCGTTGCTTCATTGTTTTGTTGCTTTGTGCATTTTGTCCAATTCTTTGTTGAAAACATCACCTGGATGACTACCATGAGACAAGAACTTAGCTTAAATCCCTACTACAATAATAACAGTTATCAGATTTCTCTATCTCTGTAAAGATTTCAGTTGCTATCAAAACATTTACATTTCTAATATACAGCTTCTCTCTTATGGAGACGCTTTGGTGAGTGTAAAGATTTGACTTTCAATGGAAACATTTACCACACACTAATATGTGTATGGCTTCATTTTTTCCATACTCTGCATTTATTTGGTTCCTTCCCTTGAAGACTTTTTGAGTATCAGGAAGCATTGAGTGAAAGCCAAACACCTCAATATACATTTATCACATTAACTTAGTTTTTCTCCCATCTTGAATGGATGAGAGCTAAGCTGTTTACATTTATTACATATAAAACATGTATTAGGTTTCAGACATATGTGAACACTCTATCAAGGCTTGACATTGATAAATACACTTCTAAAGTGTCATTTAATTTCCAATTGCAAACATCCCTAGTGTTATATCTCTTAGATATCTCCTCTGTGGCCTCTCCAGGTGGCTACCTTGTGTTTTGAGGAGATTGCTGTGCTAGATAGAGGCTGTAACTAAACAACTTCTCTTTGCCTATATCTATGGGAAAATTAAGTTACATGTATGATACTTCGTTCAGAGATTTCTAGTTTACTGATTTTTTTTTCTTTTTTTTTTTTTTGAGACGGAATCTTGCTCTTGTCTTCCAGGATGGAGTGCAATGGCATGATCTTGGCTCACTGCAACCTCCACCTCCTGTTCAAGCGATTCTCCTGCCTCAGCCTACCGAGTAGCTGGGATCATAGGTGCCTGCACCACTCCTGGCTGATTGTTGTATTTTTAGTAGAGACGGGGTTTCGCCATGTTGGCCAGGCTGGTCTCGAACTCCTGACCTTGTGATCCGCCCGCCTCCGCCTCCCAAAATGCTGGGATTACAGGCCTGAGCTACCGCGCCCGGCCGATTTTTTTTTTTTTTATGACAAAGACATGGCTTTAATGTTTAATGTTATCCAGGAGACAGCTGATTCACATAGGGTTATTGAACACTAGAATCTGATGTTGAATCTATCATGTCAACAACAGACAAATGCATTACAATTTAGGGAAAGCTGTTTTCTGGGTACCTCCCACATGTTTGCAGAAGGTGGCTAGAATTTGCTTCCAGGCATCTACCTGGGCCTTAGAATGAGCCCTGGCTCCCCAATCCACATCACATGTTTGTTCAGTAATTTGTGAAGGGAAGCTGGGCACAGAGGGAAGTAAGGAGGCTCAACGTAAAGCCCAGTCCCAGGGTAAAAAGACGATCTGGGCTTTTTCCTTTTCATGGGCCTGTAACCGTTCAGAGACTGGGCATGCAACTCACTCCTCCAGTTATGGTCATCCTGACCAACAATGAAAAGGATGGGGCCCTGGGCCTTCTCTATTGAAATCATGCTGGGGTTCTCATACCCTCCTACGAGATCATTCCTTATATCCACGACGTCCACGAGGCCTGAGAAAGCTACCTTGATTCTCCTCAGGTCATAGCCCAGTCGTGCAATGCTATTCTGCTTCTAGTTTATGCCTCTGTTCCCACTGATCCCAGATCCATTAATGGAAACTGGCTGAGACATTCTTCAAGAATGAGGCCATTGAGAGACAAATATCAGTTCCTAGAGAAATGCCCCAAAGCCCAATGCCTGGACCTTTTACCTGGGGATGTTGAAACATGTAGCATAGGGCTTCTTCGAAGTACTCCAGGGGTTTGTTGTCCACGTTCTTGGGGAGATCTTCAAAGTTATAATAAGCTAGAGCCAACGTGACAAAGCCACGGCCAGCAAGGAGGCTGGCTCGATATTCCAACAGGCTCCCTCCGATAACCAAAGATGCCAATGATCCCTAGGAAGGGTCCAGGTCCTGGCGACAGGAAGGGCGTGGCGCGCACCCGGCCCGCGCGCACTGACTCGCGCCGCACCCCCAGCGAGAAGAAGCCGCGCTCGTGCCGCGCGTGGCATAGCAGCCGTCCAGGCTCGGGGTCATGGCCGTCCAGCACCTCCAACTCCACGACAAAGGGAATCTGTACATCCCGCTTCAGAAAGCGCCAAAAAGACTTCTTGGATTCCAGGGCCCAGAGCAGTCCCATGGGCTCGAGCCCTCGAGGCTGCCGCCCAGCACCGGCGCTCGCTCCAGGTCCAGCTCGCCGCGGGCGTCGGCTCAGTAGCGCGCGTGGGCCCAGAAGAGCGTGCCCTTCTTGTCGCGCAGGGGCGCGCGCGCAGTGCGACCAGCTCCTCCGGGGCCAGGCCGCGCACGGCGATGCGCACCGCTTGTCCCAGCAGCCGCGGCCCGTGGGCTCCAGGATCAGCGTTGCTGACATCTTGGAGCCGGAGCGGGGAATCCTAAGGTCGATGCCCGAGGCCCGTCCAAGATCGTGGCAAGTGCGCCGATTGTCCAGAGGGCGTCCGGCGTCTCCTGGTGCCGGGAGCGGCCGGTGGCTGAGCAGTCCCAGAGAGCGCCTGGGACTTTAGACCAGTTAACCCGGCGCCCTGGACTCGTCTGAGGCAAAAGGAGCTAGACTCCTCTCCTGGGTCCTCTCCTCGGACCCCGGGGAGCGCAGATTTTTTTTTTTTTTGAGACACGGTCTCGCTCTGTTGC
The DNA here is from genome assembly GCF_008728515.1 of Papio anubis. Lineage (NCBI taxonomy): Eukaryota > Metazoa > Chordata > Mammalia > Primates > Cercopithecidae > Papio > Papio anubis. The sequence continues at coordinate 19,996,706 of NC_044995.1, forward strand.
CCAGGCCGGAGTGCAGTGGCCGATCATAGCTCACTGTAATCTCGATCTCACAGGCTCAAGCTATCCTCCTGCCTCGGCCTTCTGAGTATGTAGCATGAGCCATTATGAGTATAGGCATGAGCCTTCACGCCTGGCCTAAGCCATCACGCCTAGCCTGATTTTTTTTTTTTTTAACTTGGAAAAAATATATACTTCACTCCCACAAAGTATATTTTAGACTCCTGCCCCATTATTCCTAGAGAATTATAATTTCCAAGTAAAGTAAAAACAAAAAAAGTGGTGAAGACAGAAGAGTATTTAACAATATCCCTGTAGAAAATTTTATTGAATATTCTAAGGAATGTACTTGTCCTTTTTGTGTCTCTTGGTAGAAAAAGAATAAACATTAAACTCAGCTTAGTATTTCCAAAGTAATAAGAAACACTCTTGCACATAAGGATACTTTGGGAAACCTCGTTTCCACCACTGTGTTTATTTACACTGAGTGAGTGACAAGGCTCTGTAAAGACGCAGGGGAATTGGTCACTAGCAGGCAAAGCAGACATCAAGTACTGTAAGAAATCAGAGCCGGGCGCGGTGGCTCAAGCCTGTAATCCCAGCACTTTGGGAGGCCGAGGCGGGTGGATCACGAGGTCAGGAGATCGAGACCATCCTGGCTAACACGGTGAAACCCTGTCTCTACTAAAAATACAAAAAACTAGCCGGGCGTGGTGGCGGGCGCCTGTAGTCCCAGCTACTCGGAGGCTGAGGCGGGAGAATGGCGTGAACCTGGGAGGCGGAGCTTGCAGTGAGCCGAGATCGCGCCACTGCACTCCAGCCTGGGTGACACAGCGCGAGACTCCGTCTCAAAAAAAAAAAAAAAAAAAAAAAAGAAATCAGAGACTGACTTCAAAGAAAACTCAGCGTTTACTGATAAATTGGGTTATAATATTACCCCACCAATGGCTGGCCTTCATGCCATGAAAATGCATCCATGTTAATGATGTCACTGTCTTACCTAACTGCAGGTGATGGCTGCCATGACATAGAAATGACATTGAACTTAAGGAAAATACTATACTGTGCAAAATCCTTGTTAAAACCAAACATCATAAATGCATTTGAAGCACAGTGTCTAAGCCACGTAAAATCAAACACCTGATAGTTATTAGCTGGCCTTCTATAAAGAAAGCTTTTTTTCTTTTTGCTTATTTAATGGGGTACAATCAATTATAGACATAATTGATGGCATAGGGAAAATAATTATTTCAAGTAGTTTTTAAACACTAGCTGTATAACTAAGAGGGACATATAAAAACAGGGATTGGCAAACTTTTACTTTACAGGGCCTGAGAGTAAATACAGTCAATCTTCATTCACAGATTCTGTATCTGTGAATTCATCTACTTCCTAAAACTTTTTTGTGTAAACTCAGAGTCAATATTTGCAGCACCTTTGTGGTTATTTGTGGACATCTGAAGAGCGGTGAACAGTTTTGAGTCCCTTAATAGGCATGTTCTCAGCCAAAGTCAAACAAAGTGACTCTCTGTCTTCTTATTTCAGCTCTCATACTGTAAACAAGTGCCCTTTTTATCGTCCATTTAGTACCTTGGCTTCTCGTATTTTTGTGATTGCTGGTGATTTTGCTGTTTCAAAGGGACCCCAAATGGAGTAGTGCTAAAGTGCTGTTGAATGTTGCTATGAATGAGAAAGCGGTCTTGTGTCTTATAGAAAAAATACATGTGTTAGATAAGTTTCATTCAGGCATGAGTTATGGAGCTGTTGGCCATGAGTTCAAGTGTTAATGAATCAATAATATATATTAAGGTGTTTAAATAGAAACACAATAAGGCTGGGCACGGTGGCTCATGCCTGTAATCTCAGCACTTTTGGGAGGCCCAGGCGGGTGGATCACCCGAGGTCAGGAGTTCGAGACCAGCCTAGTCAACATGGTGAAACTCCGTCTCTACAAAATACAAAAATCAGCTGGGCATGGTGACATGCATCTGTATTCCCAGCTACTCTGGGGGCTGAGGCAGGAGATTTCTGGAACCTGGGAGGTGGAGGTTGCAGTGAGCCAAGATCCCACCACTGCACTCCAGCCTGGGTGACACAGTAAGACCCTATCTCAAAAAAAAGAAAACGAAAAAAAAAGCAAGAAAGAAAAAAGAAAGACAAGAAACACAACAAAATAAGCTTATGCATTCATCAGTTGACTAAAATGTGACGAGATGCTTACAGGAAGCTAACCCTGTATTTCCCCTAGAAGCAGTGGAATGGTATGCACTAATTCCATGTTTGCAGCAAGTTTATAGACCATAACTACTGTGAATAGTGAGAACTGACTGTATTTTAGGATGCGTGGGCCATCCGGTCTGTGTAACTACTCGAGTCTGTCCTTGTAGTTCAAATATAGCCATAGACAGTACACAACCAAGTACGGCTATGTTCCAATAAAACTTTTATTTATGGACACTGAAATTTGACATGTATGATTTTCATACTTCACAAAATATTCTCCTTTTCATTTTTTTATTATTTAAAAATATAGAAATGGAAAATATAGGAACGGGCCGGGCGCGGTGGCTCACACCTGTAATCCCAGCACTTTGGGAGGCAGAGGTGGGAGGATCACTTGAGACCAGGAGTTTGAGACCAGCCTGGCCAACATGGTGAAACCCCATCTCTACTAAAAATACAAAAATTAGCCAGGCATGGTGGCGGGCACCTGTAATCCCAGCTACTCAGGAGGCCGAGGTAGGAGAATTGCTGGAACCTGGGAGATGGAGGCTGCAGTGAGTCAAGATCGTGCCACTGCACTCTAGCCTGGGCAACAGAGTCTTGCTCTGTCTCAAAAAAAAAAACACACACACACACACACACACCCCCCCCACACCCATATATACCATTCCTATTTCCTTAGCTATACAACAACTGGCAGCAGGACAGATTTGGCCTGCAGGATATAGCTGCTCTAAAAGAACTGCAATCTGATATTTCAATTACTAGCTTTGTTGTTAGCAATAATATTGGTGTTGCAATTTTAAACTTTTTATAGCGATTTAGTCTAAAACTAATAAATATGTTAATATTGCTAGGAACCAAAATTTGTTAAAGAAAATAAACAGGAATATAAAAGGCAAGAATAAAACCTTGTGATGTTAAATTTAGATTGGTAATGTGAGTATGAACTCATGCTTTGGGTCTCAAGTTTCTTGCCCTGCTTTAATAAAGGGAAAACAATGCCTGATCTAGAACCCAAGATATCTGACTCCATAATCCTGGGCTGTCTGATTTAGCCATACTGCTGCTTTTATTTTTTCTTAGTCTAGGCCTTCTCAAATCTTCCCTCACTTCTCCCTCAAAATCCCTAATAAAGAAGGAATCTGGGGCAGAAGCAAATAAACTATGCCAGGAATCTCCTATAAAATCTTAATGTAAAAGTTACGCTCATTTGCATTCTCCCCCATAATAAGCCTGTGATTAAATGCAAAATAAATACGTAATTTTTAAAAATGCGCTTTTCACCAAATCCTGCAGTCAAGCTGATGCTCTTGAGGATGCAACATTCCCCTCTCTGTTTCGTAGTTGAGGAGAGCGAGGCTCTGGGCCACAATCAATTATCCAGTCACTTCGTCACAGCCCCGCAGGCACACACCCACCACACAATCAGGGGCGTCGTTTCTCAGACACACACTGACTCACACGATCTCCAGGAAAGATCCGAAGAGGAAAACAAACATCAGAAAAACCGCGCCACATTAAAGTTTATCGTGGGTTATATACGCGCTCACAGAAACGCAAGCGCACGCACTCAGTCAACCGGGTGGTCTCACAGTCGCCCACGGTACTCTCAGTCCTACGGAGCTCGACTCAATTCCAGTCACACAATCTCTGTCACAAACCTCATCCCGGTCATCCCCGAGTCTGCCGAGTCACACCGTCTCAAATCCCAACCAGCCACACCCAGTGAAAGAATCCCACTCAGGACCGCGCCAGGGACAGGACCGTGCCAGGGACAGGACCGCGCCAAGGACAGACCCGCAGCGCCGTCCTCGCTCACAGAGCTCCCTAGTTGGCCCTATGGAGAGGCGGTCGCGGGCGCCTTTCTTTAACGCGCCAGCCATCTGTCCCCGCTCCCTTCCAGGCCCTGCCGCCCTTTCCGCAAGCGCTAAGGGACTCGAAGCGCAGCCTCATTGGGACAGGCCTAGCTCCGGCTCGCGGTTCACACAGAGCGTGGGGCTGCACCAGTGAGCGGACCCTTGAGACTGGCCGCGCCTGCGCACTCCGTGAGTGCGCCCGGCCCTCCCAGCAGCCCCCGCGCGCAGCCCGTTAGGCCCCGGGGATTGTGGCCCGATCCGGCCGCGGCTCCCTCTGTTTCGGCATCGCTGTGCCTCGGGTTCGCGTCCCGAGTGCGCAGTCCTGGCCCGAAGCGTCGGTCCTGGCAATCCGTAGGAAAAGCACTGCGGCACGGGGTAAGGAGAGGGGAGCGGGACCACTGCAGTATCGCAGAGCGGCGGGACCCCGCGCCTCAGGCCCGGGTGTGTGTGTCGTGGGCGTGACGGGGCCGGGGCTGGGATGTGACGGCGTCTGTGCGGCTGACTTGGGTGCAGAGCCTATTGTATGAGCGAAGGTTGTTGTGGCCGTGGAGTGCGTGACTGACCCCAGCATCCTCTGCCCACACCGGGCCCAGCTGCAGAGAAATGGCCCTTGGTTAGTTTCTGCGCGCCAGAAAAAAGACTTCCAGCAGAAAGGCTCAGACTAGGCCGGGCCAGGTGGCTCACATCTGTAATCCCAGCGCTCTGGGAGAGCGAGGCGGGAGGATCGCAGGAAGCCAGGAGTTCGAGACCAGCCTGGGCAGCAAAGCGAAACTCCCATCTGTACCAGAAATTTTAAAAATGAGCCGGGTGTGGTGGTGCTCTCCTGTGATCCCAGCTACTGGAGAGGCTGAGGCGGGAGGATGGCTTGAGCCTAGGAGTAGGTCGAGGCTGCAGTGAGCTATGATAGCACCAACTGCACTCCAGCCTGGGCAACAGCGGAACAAGGCTCAGACCCGACCTTGGGATAGGAATGTTAGAACTGAACGAGCCCCCGCTCCCGCCCATGCTTGCTCCTGGAGGGACTCCCACGCCACCTCCCCGCGGACCCGGACCCATGCACGTACACTCACAGGTCTGAAGAGTCCAGCTGCAGGTTTCAGAACCACAGCATTGCTTCCAGGAAGCTACTGTGAACTCCAGTTCCAGCCCCGGGCATCCATGACCCTGATCTTTCTTTGATACTGGGAAGAGTTAACAACACCCTCTCTCTTATGTTACTCTGGTTATGTGTGGGTGGGCGGTAGTGGCATTGTGCCTAATTTAACCATGCGAGGCTGGGCTGCAAGAAAAGCCAGGTTCCCTTCTTAGCCAGTCCTGCCCAACTCTTTAAGAAAAGGGGTCTGAGGGGGAGGAGGAATGAGTTGCTGTTGCCTCTTTAAGTCAAGGTCGAGGCGAGTGGGTGTTTCTGCTTTCTTCTGTGAAATGCATTCTTATTTCTTAGGACATGAGAATATTTGTTTCGTTCTCCATAAATGTCCTGTCCATTGAGTTGATACCTAGGTCCGCTCCCGAGAGCCTGTATGCACATACCCGTTTGGTAGATATTTTTCATTACTTCTGTGGGCCTTCTTTTAATTACTATGTGTAAAGCTCTTAGAACAGAGATTAATAAAACATTTTGCAAGGATTATACATAATATAAAACTAGTTTCTTAGTGGAGAAAAAGAGATAAACTGTTGTTTACCACACTGTTCTGTCTGCTTTGGTATACTTTTACTGAATTTAGGAATGTTACTTGATTGTGTTCATTCATAGAAGAATCTTGATAGTGAAAATAGCCCGTCGTTTTGATGAAGAACAGTTAAAGAACTGATGGGTGTTACTTATTTGTGCCATGCTGTTGTTTATTTTCCCGAAACCCACTCATGTCCCAGGCTTATAGAATCACAATTTTCTTAACAACTAAAAGATATTCCCTCTTCACAACTCTGTTTTTAATTTTATTTGTATGAAAATAGTTTAATTGGGTGGGCGCAGTGGCTCATGCCTGTAATCTCAGCACTTTGGGAGGCTGAGGTGGGCAGATCACCTGAGGTCAGGAGTTTGAGACTAGCCTGGTCAATATGGTGAAACCCCGTCTCTACTAAAAATATAAAAATTAACTGGGCATGGTGGCGCATGCCTGTAATCCCAGCTACTAGGGGTGCTGAGGCAGAAGAATTGCTTGAACCCGTGATGCAGAGGTTGTGGTGAGCCGAGATCCTGCTATTACACTCCAGCCTGGGTGACAGAGTGAGATTCTGGCTTCAAAAAAAAGAAAGTCCTGGTTTAAGCTGCCAACTATTTTTAGTACTATTCAGAACAGATTTTCTCCATCCCCTACCACCCAGTCATCTTCACTCTATAATAATAAAATTTAAGTTGCCCGTAGTCTCACCGTGCAGAATAAATATTACTATTCTAATGTTTGTTTTTCCATTTTTTTCTGTGCACTTGTGCACTGTGTTTGTTTTCCAAAATAGAATCACAATTGATCATTTAAGGAGACAAAGACTCTCCAACACTTTGTTTGAAAAACGAAAAAGAGGCCGGGCGCGGTGGCTCAAGCCTGTAATCTCAGCACTTTGGGAGGCCGAGACGGGCGGATCGTGAGGTCAGGAGATCGAGACCATCCTGGCTAACACTGTGAAACCCCTCTCTACTAAAAAATACAAAAAAAGAAGCCGGGCGTGGTGGCTCACACCTGTAATCCCAGCACTTTGGAAGGCCAAGGCGGGTGGATCACCTGAGGTCGGGAGTTCGAGACCAGCCTGACCAACATGTTGAAACCCTGTCTCTACTAAAAATACAAAATTATGCCGGGTGCGGTGACTCACGCCTGTAATTCCAGCACTTTGGAAGGCTGAGGTGGGCGGATCACGAGGTCAGGAAGTCGAGACCATCCTAACACAGTGAAACCCCACCTCTACTAAAAAAATACAAAAAATTAGCCGGGCGTGGTGGCGGGCACCTGTAGTCCCAGCTACTGGGGAGGCTGAGGCAGGAGAATGGTGTGAACCCAGGAGGCAGAGTTGCAGTGAGCCCAGATCGTACCACTACACTCCAGCCTGGGCGACAGAGCCAGACTCCATCTCAAAAAAAAAAAAAAAAAAAGGCTGGGCGCGGTGGCTCAAGCCTGTAATCTCAGCACTTTGGGAGGCCGAGACGGGCGGATCGTGAGGTCAGGAGATCGAGACCATCCTGGCTAACACCGTGAAACCCCTCTCTACTAAAAAATACAAAAAAAGAAGCCGGGTGAGGTGGCGGGCGCCTGTAGTCCCAGCTACTCGGGATGCTGAGGCAGGAGAATGGCGTGAATCCGGGAGGCGGAGCTTGCAGTGAGCCGAGATTGCGCCACTGCACTCCAGCCTGCGTGACAGAGCGAGACTCCGTCTCAAAAAAAAAAATAAAAAAAAAAAAAAAAAAAATTAGCCAGGCGTGGTGGTGTATGCCTGTAATCTCAGCTACTTGGGAAGCTGAGGCAGGAGAACCACTTGAACCCGGGAGGTGGAGGTTGCAGTGAGCCGAGATCATGCCATTGCACTCTAGCCTGGGCAACAGGAGCAAAACTGTCTCAAAAAAAAAAAAAAAGTATTTAATATGATACCTTATCAAAGCAAAATTCTTGAGCTGGTTTTGTGATATGGAATGATGTCCCTTTGGAGCTACTAGGGATGGAAAGCAACAGGGCCCTTGCTCTACTTTTTGATTTCTGTGAATCCTTTTTTGATAACATTATTAAGAAGAATTACATAGGCCAGACGCAGTGGCTCATCCCTGTAATCCCAGCACTTTGGGAGGCCGAGGCGGGCAGATCACGAGGTCAGGAGATTGAGACCATCCTGGCCAACATGGTGAAACCTCGTGTGTACTGAAATACAAAAAATTAGCCGGGCGTAGTGATGGGTGCCTGTAGTCCCAGTTACTGGGGAGGCTGAGGCAGGGGAATCGCTTGCACCCAGGAGGCAGAGGTTGCGGTGAGCCAAGATCGTGCCACTGCATTCCAGCCTGGCGACAGAGCAAGATTCCATCTCAAAAAAAAAAAAAAAAAAGAATTACATTTTCAAGCCTAGTTCTAACATTTATCAATGTTTTAAGAGCAGTGCTGAAAAATCTCAAGAAGTTTTTAGAGAAAGGGACTACTATTAAAATTATTAAAGATAATTTATCAGCAAATACCAAATTTTGAAATTGAAAATAATTGAAGATAATTTTTAAAATAATGGAATGAGGGGTATGTAATGTTTTTCACTGAATTTAGTGCTTACAGTAAGCCATTTTAAGTGCTTTATGTATTATGTTCTTAACCTTCACAACAACCCTATAAGGTAGGTACTGTTGATTCCTTAATTTATCTCTGAGGAAACGGAGACACTGAAAATTAATGTGTCCAAATTCTCACAGTTAATAATTCCCAGAGCTCTGTTCATATCCTGAATCTTGACAACAAAGCCTGTATTTTTAATAAATGAGAATCTGCCACCTCCCAACATTGTATATGTTCTTTTAGTCTGACTCCCATAACTAGTAATTTATCATGAATATCTTCGTTCTTTAATTAATATGGGCCAATGCCATCAATAATAATTGCATAATATGCTATAATATAGTGGAACATCATTTATTCAACTTGTTGCCTACTGTTACATATTTGATTTCAGGTTGTCGTAAATTATTCTTTTTTTTTTGAGACGGAATCTCTCTCTGTTGCCCAGGCTGAAGTGCAATGGTACAATCTCGGCTCACTGCAACCTCTGCCTCCCAGGTTCAAGTGATTCTCCTGCCTCAGCCTCCCAAGTAGCTGGGATTACAGGTGTCCGCCACCATGCCAAGCTAATTTTTGTATTATTAGTAGAGATGGAATTTCATCATGTTGGCCAGCCTGGTCTCAAACTGCTGACCTCAAGTGACCTGCCTGCCTCGGCCTCCCAAAGTGTTGGTTACAGGTGTGAGCCACTGTGCCCAGCCAGTAAACTATTCTTTGATGAACTCTCTTGCAATACATCTTTGTATACTTTTACAAATATTTCCTAATGATAAATTCCTAAAAGTGGAATTTCTGGGTTGAATTATGAGACATTTATAAAGTACTCACAATATGCCAGATCCTGTGCCAGTCCTCAGGGGAAATACAGTGACCAAAATGACATGGTTGGTATCCTTAGGTTGTTTGTTATCTTTCAAGGTAGATAAGCCTTTGCAAGAATAAGACTGAGATAGATGAGGTAAAGGTCATTGAAGAAGTCAGATGGCATGGCTTGAGAGGTCACGGGAAGGAGACAGCTGATTATAGCAAGCATTGTCAGGTCATGGCCAAATAATACCAAACTCATGGGGTTCCTATGGGGTAATGGATTTTATGTAATAAGCATATGCCTTATAGTTTTTATTCTCATGATGTTGATGCAAATGAACAGGACAAGATTCAGCAACTCCTAGGAGGGCCTCATGGCTAAAACAACTCTTTGAGAAGCAAAACAAAAGCTTGGTCAAGAAGTCATGAGAAGTAGCAGCAGTGAAACAAGGCATTAATTGAAGATGTGTAGCCATGTTTATGTAAGCAGAACTCCAACATACATGAACACACTTAGAAATAATGGAGTCAGTTCAAATTTTGGAAGCTGAAATCAACAAAACCAGTAAAAACATAGCAGCGTTTTTTAAGATAGTTTTTTCTCCAAGTTCAAGGGATGACTACTTTAAAAAGTATCTAACCTATTTAAAGAACCTTTTCCGGCCGGGCGTGGTGGCTCAAGCCTGTAATCCCAGCACTTTGGGAGGCCGAGACGGGCGGATCAGGAGGTCAGGAGATCGAGACCATCTTGACTAACACGGTGAAACCCCGTCTCTACTAAAAAATACAAAAAACTAGCCGGGCGAGGTGGCGGGCGCCTGTAGTCCCAGCTACTCGGGAGGCTGAGGCAGGAGAATGGCGTGAACCCGGGAGGCGGAGCTTGCAGTGAGCTGAGATCCGGTCACTGCACTCCAGCCTGGGCGCAGAAGAGCGACCCCCGCTCGTACTCACTCATAAGTGGGAAGGAAACACTGAGAGGCATCAGTAGATAGTGATCTTGATTTTCTTTTTGCTTACATTTATTTCATGATTCTACATGACCATATATATATTTGAAATATGGACTTTAACTTTGAATAGTGGAAAACGTTCTTTTTTTTTTTTGAGACGGAGTCTCGCTCTGTCGCCCAGGCTGGAGTGCAGTGGCCGGATCTCAGCTCACTGCAAGCTCCGCCTCCCGGGTTCACGCCATTCTCCGGCCTCAGCCTCCCGAGTAGCTGGGACTACAGGCGCTCGCCACCTCGCCCGGCTAGTTTTTTGTATTTCTTAATAGAGACGAGGTTTCACCGTGTTAGCCAGGATGGTCTCGATCTTCTGACCTCGTGATCCGCCCGTCTCGGCCTCCCAAAGTGCTGGGATTACAGGCTTGAGCCACCGCGCCCAGCCGCCTCTCAGTGTTTCTTTGTGCTGATTTGTATGTATACTTTACAGATGTCCTCATAATGTTCATTTTATTTTTCTAAGAGATTGTATATCTTTAATATTTTATATGTCCTTGTATATTTTCTAAAACTTAGTATTTAGAGATTCATACACACACACACACACACACACATATGCTCTCTCTCTCTCTCTCTCTCACATCTGTTTTTGCTGTACCTTAACAGGATCATACCACTCACAACTGTTACTGCATTCTTCGCTCAACAAACTGTACTGAACATATTTCCATCTTTCCAGTTAAAGAGCTACATCATCAGCGGTGGTGAAACCGAGCCTAGCATCCCAGCACTTTGGGGAGGCAGGGGCGAAGGCAGATCCGCCGATCAGGAGATCGAGACCAGCCTGGCTAAAAGCGGTGAAACCGTCTCTACTAAAAATACAAAAACCTTGGTGAGGGTGGCCGAGCCTGTATAGTCAAAGCTACTCAGGGGGGGCAAGAGGCAGGAGGGAGATAAAGTGAACCAGGGGCCCGGGCTTGCAGTGAGAGCTGAGATCGGCAGCTACGCTCAGCCTGGGCAACAGAGCTGAGACTCCCGTCTAAAGCGAGGCCCGTGGTGGCTCAAGCCTGTAATCCCAGCACTTTGGGAGGCCGAGGCCGAGGCGGATCAGGTCAGAGGTCCCGGGGGCCATCCTGGCTAACCGCAGTGAAACCCGTCTCTACTAAAAAATACAAAAAAACAGCGAGGCGCTTGATGGGCGCTATGATCAACTACTCGGGAGGCTGAGGCAAGAATGCGTGAACCGGAGATGAGGAGCTTGCAGTGAGCTGAGATCCGACCACTGCACTCCAGCCTGGAAGCGGCAGAAGCGAGACCGTCTCAAAAGAGCTACATCATCATTTTTTTAAATGACAGCAGTTTGTTTTACTCTATGGATGCTTTATGATTTATTTAACCTGTTTTCTATTGAAGGACATTTAGGTTCTTTCCAGCTTTTTTCTATTATGAACAATATCCACATACTCTTACACATACCTTTGATCATATGTACAGTTATTTTTTTAATCCCCAAAGTAGAATTTCTGAATCAAAGAGTGTGTATGGTTTAAATGCTGCTCATACATACTTTAAAATCTATATAGTCTGCAGTATACTGGTTAGAATGTTCATTTGCTCTCATGCTTACTAATATGGGCATCAGTACCAGATACCTGTTGGCAAGTTGATGTGTTATTTTTATTTCATTTTATTTTATTTTATTTTTAGTGAATCATGCATGCCAGTTTTCTCTCACTGGAATAGAAATTCTGGGTTTCAGAGAAAAGAGCTAGAGTTGAAGGAAAGCTGACTCTGTGGTTAGATAAATGATTCCAAATGCAGCTTTGCTACTCATAAACTGCATTTCTACAAGTGATTTTATTTCCTTTTTTTTTTTTTCTCAAGACGGAGTCTCGCTTTATCTCCCAGGCTGGAGTGCAATGGCGCAATCTCGGCTCACTGCAACCTCCGCCCCCACCAAGTCCAAGCAATTTTCCTGCCTCACCTGGGATTACAGGTGTCTGCCACCATACCCAGCTAATTTTTGTATTTTTAGTAGAGACAGGGTTTTACCACGTTGGTCAGGCTGGTCTCGAACTCCTGACCTCAGGTGATTCACCTGCCTCGGCCTCCCAAAGTGCTGGGATTATAGACGTGAGCCACCACACCCAGCCCAAGTGGTTTTATTTCTCTTCGTGTGAATTTCTGATCCATTGCATGGATAGAATAATTATTGTGCTAAAGAGCCATCCTGAGTATAGAGTTAATATATTTAAAACAGGCCAGGTGCGGTGGCTCACATCTGTAATCCCAGCACTTTGGAAGGCCAAGGGGGGCAGATCACGAGTTCGAGACCAGCCTGGTGAATATAGTGAAACCCCGTCTCTACTAAAAATACAAAAATTAGTTGGGTGTGGTGGTGTGCGCCTGTAGTCTTAGCTACTTGGGTGGCTGAGGCAGAAGAATCGCTTGAACCCAGGAATTGGAGGTTGCAGTGAGCCAAGATTGTGCCACTGCACTCCAGCCTGGGCAATAAGAGAGAGACTCAATCTCAAAAAAAAGAAAAAAGATATATATATATATATATTTATTTATATATGTATGTATATATACACATGCACATATAACTTTTAATGTCTGGGAATTCTTAGTGGAAAGTAGGAGCATTTGTATTTATCCAGAATGAAATGGAGGCATGATCCATGCCTGGCTTCCAGCCTAGGTTACATGGAAGGGCCAATAGATAGATTCATTTCCAGGAGACAATGCTGGATGATTCCTAGGATTCCCCAGGCTGGGAAAGGGGAGTGAGTAGGCCCAGGGAGGTTGCAGAGAGAGTTATTCTAGCTCTTGCAGAAGCAGGGCTGCCAGTGCAACAATTTTAATAATTAATGGCCAAACACTTGGAAGCCGGTCTTTACTTAGCGTTCTCTCACATGTCACGAGTGGGATCTAGAGCAGATCCATAGAGCACAGAGGGAGGGGAGGGTGTAGTTTTAGATGAGTGCATGAAGCCCTTATCAGCCCTCTGGAATTAGTAGATTAGATTTCGTCAGGCTCCCTCAATTTCCTCTTTTGCCTATGTATGTATGCATTAATGCGTTAGGGGCTGTGGTGGGAGATCAGAAGGAGGGAAGGTCCCTTGAAGTAACTCAAGTCATTGGGGATTTCTGAGGTCCATCTGATCTCATGGCTTTGTTTTCCTCCCCCTAGATCAGCCTCTGTGAACTCAGTGCTTCTCCTGGCAAGTAAACCTCAAGGAGGACTGACCAGTTCTTGAATTTCTATACCATGGCCCTTGTAAGTTTTTTTCTCCTTCTGGGAATACTATCATGTTAAGGTCCTGTCACCATTTTTTTATCCTGAAACTTCCTAACTGGAAGAACCTTCTTTCAGTTCTTCCATATCCAGTGGCGGGTGAACCACAATGTTTGTCCTATGAACACTCTTTATTCTAGTCATTGTTCTTTTATTTGTTGAACAAATCATTCAGCGTCTCCTATATGTGCTCAGTCTTCTGCTAAAAGCTGCGATGGAGGAAAAATGAAATCTCTTAAATATTTGACCAGTCTTTGTGAGTTGATAAGAGAGGATGGGCCCATTTAGCCACTTACAGGAAAACTGAACTTTTCCAGACTTGAGTTTTCCAAGTGTGTAAGATAAGGGTCGTGGCTGGGCATGGTGGCTTGCACCTGTAATCCCACCCATTCAGGAGGCTGACATGGAAGGATTGCTTGAGCCCAGGAGTTCGAGGCTACAGTGAAGCTATGGATGTGCCACTGTACTCCAGCCTGGGTGACAGAGGGAGACCCTGTCTCTTAAAAAAAAAAGAAAAAGGGCCGGGCGCGGTGGCTCAAGCCTGTAATCCCAGCACTTTGGGAGGCCGAGACGGGCGGATCACGAGGTCAGAAGATCGAGACCATCCTGGCTAACACAGTGAAACCCCGTCTCTACTAAAAAATACAAAAAACTAGCCGGGCGAGGTGGCAGGCGCCTGTAGTCCCAGCTACTCGGGAGGCTGAGGCAGGAGAATGGTGTAAACCCGGGAGGTGGAGCTTGCAGCGAGCTGAGATCCGGCCACTGCACTCCAGCCTGGGCGACAGAGTGAGACTCCGTCTCAAAAAAAAAAAGAAAAAGTTAAAAAACAAAAAGGTAAGAGTTGCTGTTAGCTGGCCTCAGCCTCAGTGTATCATAAGATCTCATGCTCTGTGAGGCTTTTAGGACTGATTAGGGGTGTGGCTAGGTCTTACACACAGAGAGATCTGAGATCTTCTCTTGGAATTCCTGAGTTACATAGGAACAAGATTCTATTTTTGGTTGAACAGGATGTGCTGGTCTAGAATGACATCTTTGTGATTCTGGATTATGCTGTATCAGTATCCTTTAACTCAGGAATCAGGAAGGCATACAGTGAGGGATGGAAAGTGATAGCATGTGAGAAGGTAATCCAGGTACATAAGTAGTCACGTTGACTCCCAGAATTGAGGAGGATCTTAAGGTTTTGTCCAACCAAAATATCTAAGTATAGAAGAATGATTAAATCTCACATATGCATTGTATAGACTATTATACAACCAATTTTTTTTTTTTTTGATACGGGGTTTTGCTTTTGTTGGCCGGGCTGGAGTGCAATGGTGCCATCTTGGCTCACCAAAACCTCTGCCTCCTGGGTTCAAGCGATTCTGCTGCCTTAGCCTCCCGAGTAGCTAGAATTAGAGGTGTGCGCCACCAGGCCCAACTAATTTTGTATTTTTAGTAGAGACAGGGTTTCTCCTGTTGGTCAGGCTGATCTCGAACTCCCGACCTCAGGTGATCTTCCCACCTCGGCCTCTCAAAGTGCTAGGATTACAGGCGTGAGCCACGGTGCCCAGCCTATATAACCACATTTTTAACAGTCATGATTAGAAAAATGCTTATGATATGATCTGCTTCTAGGACAAACTTAGAAGACATTCTCTAATTGCATTTAGATCCTTTTCTAAAATAAAGATATTATACGGAGGGAGGCTTTAAAAAACAATCTGTTATTTAAGGAGAAAGGGGTGGAAGAACTCACCTTCCTTGGGAATTTATGAGGGAGACATAGTAGGCAAAGGCTTATATACAGTATTTCATTTAATTGGAAAACTGATTTTTTTTTCTTTCCCAGGCATGTCTAGATTAAGATTTGCCGGAGTATAAGAGGCTGTGTCTGTAGCAACAGGATCCTTCAGGAACCCAGGCACTTTGCTTCAGGCACACTCATTTCCTGACTCGCTGTGTTGCAGGCTTCCAGCCGGAGCCTGTTTTCTTACCATATGGTCCACTTCCTGCAATATCTCTTCCCTCTTTTCTCCTTCTATCTTAAAATACATTTTCTTCCATTTCATTTATAATGTGTGGTTTGTCATTTCAGCGATCGGTGATGTTCAGTGATGTATCCATAGACTTCTCTCCGGAAGAGTGGGAATACCTGGACTTGGAACAGAAGGACTTGTACAGAGATGTGATGTTGGAGAACTACAGCAACTTGGTCTCTCTGGGTAAGGTCAACTGCTTCTAGGAATTTAAACTCTGTTCTCTGTAACATCAACTTTTTTTTTTTTTTTTTTTTTTGAGACGGAGTCTCGCTCTGTCGCCCAGGCTGGAGTGCAGTGGCGCGATCTCGGCTCACTGCAAGCTCCGCCTCCCGGGTTCACGCCATTCTCCCGCCTCAGCCTCCGAGTAGCTGGGACTACAGGCGCCCGCCACCACGCCCGGCTAGTTTTTTGTATTTTTAGTAGAGACGGGGTTTCACCATGTTAGCCAGGATGGTCTCGATCTCCTGACCTCGTGATCCACCCGCCTCGGCCTCCCAAAGTGCTGGGATTACAGGCTTGAGCCACCGCGCCCGGCCAACATCAACTTTTTCCTCTGGAAATTTCAAGAGTATCTTTTAGGAAACTATCTAAATTTTTGCTCCACTTTCTAAAGGGAACACTTTGAGCTTTATTTCACTGGAAGTGAGCACCTTCATTAAGCACATCCACCCTCCCCATCCTTAAGTAGCCCTTGGGCCTTCCTTAATAACGAAGGGGCTGGGTTTGAGATCTTTGTGATTTGTAGCCTTACCAGTGTCAAAGAAAACAAGTTTCACTTTGTGTTTGGATTCAGAATTACTTTAGATGTTTTGTTGCTTGTTGGTGTATTTGTAAGGGAAATAGCTAGATCCTGTTTATTGAGTTTACTCTATCAAAAGAATACATATGATTTATGTAGTGGTAAAATGGATCAACAGCATTTATTTACAATTCAAGAGAACTCATACCTTTCATTAATAAACAAACATACTCAATTTTACCAGCTTTACCTACTTTTATGATTGAAAATTAAAAACGTAAGAATTTTGTTCATGTGTTTTATTGCACAGCAAGATGAGTATAGTTAATAATAATGTGTATTGTATATTTCAAAATGGCTACAAGAGAGTGTTTTTAATGTCCTCACTACAAAGAAAAGAAATAATAAATATTTGAGGTGATGGATATGCTAATTACCCTGATTTGCTAATTCCACAGTAACATGTATCAAAACATCGCATTGTAGCCTATAAATATATACAATTATTAGTCAAAAGACAAAATAATTATTAGTGAGTATATGGAAAAACTGGAACCCTCATACATTACAGTGGGAATGTAAGATGTTAAAGATACGACCCTGTAATTCTCCTAAATGTTTACTCAAGAGAAATAAAAACATGTGTCTATACAAAGATGTATAAGTATTCACAGCAGCATTATTCACAATGTCTAAATAAATGGATAAATAAAATATGGCACAGTCATACAATAGACTACTCATTGAAGGACCAAACTCCTGATACATGTTATAGCATGCAAGAATATCAAAAACACGATGCTAAGTGAAAGAAGCCAGATGCAAAAGATTACATATTATATGATTCTGTTTATATAAAATGCCCAGAAAAAGCAAATCTGTAGAGACAAAAAGAAGATCAATGGATGTCTGGGGCTGGGAGTAGGAATGAGGATTGACTGCCAGTGACCAGCAGGGATGTTTGGGGGATGATGGAAATATTCTAAGTGTTGATTGTGGTGATGTTTGCACAACTCTGTAAATTTACTAAAAATCATTGAATTGTACACTTAGGTAGATTTTATGTTACATAAATTATATTGCAGTAAAGCTGTTAAAATCCAAGAACTTTACATTTAATTTAACATTGTTTGAATATCCAAGAAATAATAATACATCTCCTAGGAAGCTTATTTTTCCTCTCAGCAAAAGAAGAATAACCAATAGCTAATGAAATATGAATAGTGTTTGGTATATACTCTAGGCAATGTTTAGATACAGACATATATAAATATAGTATTAACAATAATCATATAAGATAGGTACTATGATTATCCCTATTTTATAGGGAAGGAAAAGGTAGCATAGAAGTAACTTGCCCAAGGCCACACAACTGGGACGTGACTCAGGCAGGATCTGCACCCAGCAGTCTGTGATCTCAACCACTATTGCCTCTGAAGAAGAAACACTTATATGAATATAGATTTTGAAAAGATTTTTTCATTCCTTGTTTAATCTCTATTTATTGTGTAACCTTAATGTACATGTTTTTAAAACATCTTTCACTTCTTTGTTTTGCCTTATCAATTACTGTTTTGACATATAATTTAACCAAGTCTGAATCAAAGTAATTTTGATTTATTTTTTATTTTCATGTACCTTATATTCCTTTTCTTCTAAACAGGATGCTTCATTTCTAAACCAGATGTGATTTCCTTATTGGAACAAGGAAAAGAGCCTTGGAAAGTTGTGAGGAAAGGAAGAAGACAATATCCAGGTGAGGGCCAGTTGGGCAGCCATCACCACAGGGAGCCCCAGATGGTTGGGGAAGAGGCACATCCTTATGTTGTTTAGAAAGCCCTCTTGAAAGGTCTGTGGCCCAAGGAGGAAAGGTCTGCAACCTGGGGAGCAAATTAAGGTCTTAGTTGGGGGTACTAAAATAACCACTTATTTGTCCCATTTACCACTCTTCTTTTTTATTATTGTTCTATCTAGTTTTCCTCCTCTTTGATGGAACTGAGGGGTGGGGTGGTGCTCTCTTTGGCTCACTGTTGACAACCATTGTATATTTTGATTCAGTTGCTTTCCTCTTTTGCATTTTTTTTTTTCCTGAGATGGAATTTTGCTCTTGTTGCCAGGCTGGAGTGCAATGGCACGATCTCGGCTCACTGCAGCCTCCACCTTCTGGGTTCAGCGATTCTCCTGCCTCAGCCTCCCGAGTAGCTGGGTTTATAGGCACGTGCCATCGCGCCTGGCTAATTTTTGTATTTTTAGTAGAGACGGGGTTTTGCCATGTTAGTAGAGACAGGGTTTTGCCATGTTGGCGAGGCTGGTCTTGAACTCCTGACCTCAGGTGATCCGCCCACCTCAGCCTCCCAAAGTGCTGAGATTACAGATGTGAGCCACCGTGCCCGGCCCCTCTTTTGCATTTATAGTGTCAGCTGAAGAATGACAAAGTTCATACATTTGGAAAGGAGTGCTTTAATTTTCATAAAGGGTTGCAGCTTGCAAGGTGGTTATTCTGACAGACTGGGAAGTGTAGCCTAGGTTTCTGCCCAGAGACAGGCACTTCAAGGGAGGTAGAGGGTAAGACAGAAACATATGCTGAATGTTAGCCAAGTATACATGTTCAACAGGCTACAGGAGGAGCTATGAATACTCAGGAAGGAGACTGTACACATGCATATTAGGTTAACATAAGTCCTATGATCACTTTAGGGTAGAGATTTAACATTTAAATGCATTATAAGTAGGACCTATACATTAAAAGGGTAAATGTAGGACACAAGTCCATGATCTGTGTATCCTTGGGAGACCAGTCAAAACCAGTCCAAGGCTGTAAGTTGTTTATCAAGAACAAGCTGTGGACTGGAATAGCTGTCATGTTGGAACCATAAAAACAGGAGTGTGGAGTGGTGGGGGAGTGTTCTGATGAAGTAAGCGAAAGGGTCTTTCAGCCTTTGATTTTCTCAAGCTGACTTTTGAGAAAATCTAATGATCAGAAAGGTGAAAGGGATTGGAAGCAAATGGGTCATGACCAGCCTTCTGTTCCGCCATGTGCCATGACTGGGAACTTAAAGTTTGGGGGTCTTTAGCCAAAAGAGGGTCCTTCAGTCTGTCGGGGTTTAGGACTTTTACTTCGGTTTTTAATAAATAGATAGGTGGCCTCGGAGTACAGTGGTAAACAACCAGTCAAGTTTCTATTCCCACCGAATTTACCTTGTAATAAGAAAAACGTAATACCTATAAATAAATAGGAAATACAATGTCAGGTAATGAGAGTGCTATAACGAAAAGTATGCAGTGTAAGGGGATGGAGATGTGCTATGGGAAGATTATTTTAGTTATCAGAGAAGCCTTTTTTCCCCCATCTTTTCTCATAAATTATTAAAGGAAAATAAAAGACTACAAAAACGGTATGCTTGATATTATAATCATATGTGTGTTATCAGCAACTAAAGTTTCATATGAATTATTCTAGAAGATAGCTCCTAGATCACAGAATATCATTCTTACTTGCTTTTTCCATCTATGTATCTATCTATCTTCACATTAAGAAGAAATATGGATATAGTAGACTCTAGAGAGAATGATCTCATTATCTTTCATTTACCTTGTCTAGGTGCTGTTTTCATCTCTCTTTGCAGCTCTTGTTTCACATGTTTTTGTTTTGGTTTTTTTTTGAGACGGAGTCTCGCTCTGTTGCCCAGGCTGTAGTGCAGTGGTGCAATCTCGGCTCACTGCAAGTTCCACCTCCCAGTTTCTCGCCATTCCTCCTGCCTCAGCCTCCCGAGAAGCTGGGACTACAGGCGCCCGCCACCATGCCCAGCTAAGTTTTTGTATTTTTTTTTAGTAGAGTCAGGATTTCACCACATTAGCCAGGTTGGTCTCGATCTCCTGACCTTGTGTTCTGCCCGGCTTGGCCTCTCAAAGTGCTGGGATTCCAGGCGTGAGCCACCGCACCCGGCTATGCCTGGCTAATTTTTATAGTAGAGGTGGGGTTTAACCATGTTGGTCAGGCTGGTTTCGAACTCCTGACCTCATGATCCGCCCATCTTGGCCTCCCAAAGTGCTGGAATTACAGGTGAGAGCCACCGCACCCAGCCACAAAAGGCTTTAAAAATGTTTTTATACAGAGACATATGTTGTAATTTTGTATTTTCTTCTCTGTATATTCAGGTCTGGATGAGGACACTTATTTTAGGGTACTAGTTCTTATTTTATTTTATTTTATTTTATTTTATTTTTTATTTATTTTTTTTTTTTGAGGCGGAGTCTTCACTCTGTCACCCAGGCTGGAGTGCCGTGGCACCATCTCGGCTCCCTGCAAGCTCTGCCTCCCGGGTTCTCGCCATTCTCCTGCCTCAGCCTCCCGAGTAGCTGGGACTACAGGCGCCCGCCACCGCGCCCGGCTAATTTTTTGTATTTTAGTAGAGACGGGGTTTCACCGTGTTAGCCAGGATGGTCTCGATCTCCTGACCTCGTGATCCTCCCGCCTCGGCCTCCCAAAGTGCAGGGATTACAGGCATGAGCCACCGCGCCCGGCTAGTTCTTATTTTATAACCGTAGGGCCATTTCAGTGCCTACACTGTTTGTAATGTTCTATCTTCTGACTTAACCTTCTACCAAAAGAAAGAAAAACATACTTTTTCCCTCTAATCGCTAATCTTATTTTTAAATTTAAATTTTATTTTATTTTATTTATTTTTTTTTTTTTTGAGACGGAGTCTCGCTCTTTTGCCCAGGCTGGAGTGCAGTGGCGTGATCTTAGCTCACTGCAAGCTCCGCCTCCCGGGTTCACACCATTCTCCTGCCTCAGCCTCCCAAGTAGCTGGGACTACAGGCGCCTGCCACCTCGCCCGGCTAAATTTTTTGTATTTTTAGTAGAGACGGGATTTCACCATGTTAGCCAGGATGGTGTCTGTCTCCTGACCCTGTGATCTGCCTGCCTCGGCCTCCCAAAGTGCTGGGATTACAGGCGTGAACCACCGTGCCCAGCCCCCTAATCTATTTTAAAATTCACATTCAGGTAATTAAGTGACATCTACAATTATTAATACTCAAAATGTAATGCAGAGGTTCCAAGTGAATAAGATAATATCCATTTAGTCAGGAAGCATTTTGCCAAAATAATAACTGTTGGCTCAGAGTTAGACACCTTAAACAAGACCATGTATTTTTTTTTCTTTCTTTTCTATTCTTCCTTTAAGAAAGTTTGATTAAACTATAAATAACATGCCTTCAGAAAAGTGGACAAATGACTTTCTTAAGGTGATATTTGAAAAGAGACATGAAGTAAGGGCTCAAGACATGTCATTTTATGGGAAAAGGGCATTATGAGCTGATAGAAAAGGTCTGAGTGGGGCGTTAGCCTTGCTTGTCTGAGGAATAACAAAGACGGCCATTATGGTCAGAGCAGGGAAAGGGAAAGTAACAAGATGAGATCAGAGTTAGGCAAGGACCTGGTAATGTAATCACTAAGAGAAATTGAAAGCCACAGGCTGCTTGTATTCTAAAATGATTTCTCCAGTTGAGTGCAAAAGCAGGAAGCACTGATATGGAGGCAGTTTGAGTTGTTGAGTTAGACAGGGTGGTGGTTTGGATAAGAATGGCATTGTTAGGAAGTAGTAGGAAGCTGTTAGGCTCATGATGTGTTTGAAGGCACTGTCAAAAGAACATGCTGATAGGATTATAAGTGAACTAAGTGGGAAGGAGTGATATAAAAGGAGAAGAAATGGGTGTTGGCTTAAACAACTGGGTTAATAGAAGCAGAATTTACTGAAGTGGGAAGATAGGAAGAGCAAGTTGGAAAGTTGACACTAAGAATTTCTGTTTAAGATATTTTAAATTTGATATGATTAATATCTGTCCAGTTTGAGATGTTGCGTAGGCAGTTGAATATGTACACCCGGAACTCGGAGAGATTACAGCCTGGTTTATGTTTGGCTGTCTTGATGGTTGGAATTTACATTCATGGGTCTGGATGTGACCAACTAGGGAAGGCAGGCAGGTGAAATAAAGAAGATAAGGAGAAGCGGCCTGAGAACTGACTCATGGGTCACTCTGCCATGTAGACCTTTGAAAGAGGGAAAGAGGGACAACAAAAGAGAAAGAAGGAGCAGCCATTGAGATAAAATAAAAATAAAGCAAATGTTTCACCATGGAGGGAGTAGAGAATGAGGACTGAGAATTGACCCCAGGTTCTAGCAAGATGGAGAATCCTGGTGAGCTTGTCAAGAAAGATTTCAGTGGAGTCAGGATGAAAGCCCAAGTGGAGTGACTTGATGAGAGAAGGGTTGGGGAGGCAGTAATGAGAATGAATATAAGACAACTCTGTGGAGGAATTATGTATGAAGGGAAGCTGGGAAATAGGGTTGGCAGTTACACTGGGGATATGGGTTAAAAAGCAGTGTATTTTATGACATGAGGGCATGTTTGTGTGCTCATGGGAATGATTCTATGGGTAGAGGAAATCAATACAGTAGGAAAAGGCATAATTGTTGGAGCAATGTCTTCAAGACTGGAGTGGGAAAGGATCCAGTGAGTAAGGGGGAATAAAAGGGAAAACAGTGTAGTTACGTGTGCAGGTAGGTTGGTCAGGATGGTGGAGAGAAGACAGCTTATTCTTCTGTTGCTGTTTTCTCAGTGAAATAAGAAAGATCAATAGAATGTGAGAGCATCAATGGAATATTATTAGCATTCAGTATGGGCTTATTCAGGATGTGATTAAAATTGATTCTCCGAAGTACAGTTCCTTAGATGTCAGGTTTTATTATTTTCAGATCTTTGTGCATTGTCCCTGTGTTGAAACGCAAATAGGACTTCCTTGGAACCAAATCTTATGTATCCCAGACTTCTTGTTTCAACAAAGTAAGATGGTCGATACAGTGCCCAAATAGAGTAAGTCTAAGTGATTTATATGACATTTTCTGTTTAATTAAAGGTGGTTCTCTGCAAAGAGGAATCACATTTATGATTTTTTATATTTATATATTTTTACCTGATCAAAAAAAGGACTTTTCTACATTCTCATCAGAAGTGTTTAATAGACTAGAAATCCTTTGATCCAACAGATTTGGGACTGGTAATAGGTCTGTTAGTCATAAAAAAAAATGGGTCATATATTTTATGTACATACCATGAAAGTATTATTTTAACTTAGAACATTCAAATGTATGTCTTTTTGCCAGTATTTTTGATAGTGTCCAAGTCTTCCTTTCCATTGTCTCATTGTATTTCATTTTTCATCTAAATCACACACATAATACAAAGTCTATTATTTCCAGTTTTATTTATTTATTTATTTATTTTTTTGAGACGGAGTCTCGCTTGTCGCCCAGGCTGGAGTGTGCAGTGGCCGGATCTCAGCTCACTGCAAGCTCTGCCTCCTGGGTTTACGCCATTCTCCTGCCTCAGCCTCCCGAGTAGCTGGGACTACAGGCGCCCACCACCTCCCCCAGCTAGTTTTTTGTATTTTTAGTAGAGACGGGGTTTCACCGTGTTAGCCAGGATAGTCTCGGTCTCCTGACCTCATGATCTGCCCATCTCGGCCTCCCAAAGTGCTGGGATTACAGGCTTGAGCCACCGCGCCTGGCCCAGTTTTATTTATTTTTAAAGTAGAATAGGAATCAAACTTGCAGTATGAGTACAGAATACTTCTTGATTGTTATGTTTTCTTTCACTTTTTACTATTGTATTTCCTACACTTAATTTTCAACAGCTGAGATTTTTAGCAATCTGTATTTATCATCAGTTTTCTGAAGTGTTCAATTTTGTTTTCATAGAATCAGCTGTTTCCTCATTGTTATTCGTGAGTTTACACTCATTAATTTATTTAACATTTATTAAATTAGATACTTTCAGGAAAAAAGTGAAACGCACCTAAACTTGTTTGGAACAAGCATAGTTGCCTCTTGTGAGGTGGGGTGCTTTGTCACCTGGGCCTGTGACTGTGGCTGTATCCCCAGGACATGACCAGCCACTGACCTGTCTCTGATACCCTAACCCCTTGTCTGTTGCCTCCTCTGGAGGTGAACAGTAGTAATTGGAGAGGTAACCTGAGGGTTAAGTATATCTGACCTTGGAGAGGTAACCTGAGGGTTAAGTATATCTGACCACTTTGAACACAGCAGTTACCCTGTGTTTTGCCACTGTCTCCATACCTGCTTCTTGCTCAGCAACTTCTTAATATGACCACCCTTGGTGGGACACCCTTAGCTTCTGTGCAGGAATCTCTTCCTTGTGATTTGGTGTATGATTTCTTCAATATACCCAATGCTAAATACTTCGTGAGTGTTTCAAAGTTTTCCTCATAAAGGTTATCCATATATTTTAAATTTTTGTAAGTATTATGAATGAGATCTTTCCCTTCATATTTTATTGTTAAATGTATATTCAAAGGTTATTGTTGTTTGTATTTTGATTTTGATATAAAATCAAATTTTTGACTTTATAAATTTTCTTTCTAAATTTTGTTGCCATTTATAATATTTAAACCTTTGAGTTTTCCAATTAGACAGGCATATCCTTTGGAAATAGAGTTCTACCTGTAATTCTTCTACCTCTGATTTTTTTTCCTGATTTTTAAATTGTGTTGACTAATAACTCTAATACTACATCATTAATAGTAGTGGTAATGTTAGGCAAACTGCCTTTTTGGTAACATAATATATACTTTATCATTTAGGGAAGTATCATTACTGTTTCATTGAGCTTTTTTAAAAAAATCAGGAACGTGAGGCAGGAGGATTGCTTGAGCCCACGAGTTAGATGCGGCAGTGAGCTGTAATTGCACTGCTGCACTCCAGCCTGGGTGACAGAGGGAGACGCTGTTTCTTGGGAAAACAAATTCAGGAACAGTTCTGGTCTTTTTTTAGTTACCTTCTCAGCATCTATGGAATTGATTGTGTGATTTTTTTTTTCTCCTTCACTGTGTTGATATGTTGAATTGTCTTAATAGATTTCCCCATATTGAACCATTAAACATTCTTCTTCTTCTTTTTTTTTTTTTTTGAGACAGAGTTTTGCTTTTGTTGCCCTGGCTGGAGTGCAGTGGCGCAATCTTGGCTCACTGCAACCTCTGCCTCCTGGGTTCAAGCGATTCTTCTTCCAAGTAGCTCCGGGTAGCTGGGACTCAGCTCCTCCCAAGTAGCTGGGACTACAAGCGTGCGCCACCACACCCTGCTAACTTTTGTATTTTTAATAAAGACAGGGTTTCACCATATTGGCCAGGCAGGTCTCAAACTCCTGACCTCGTGATCCACCCACCTTGGCCTCCCAAAGTGTTGGGATTACAGGTGTGAGCCACTGCGCCCGGCCTAAAACATTCTTGTAATGAACATTCCTTGGGTCTTTCAGTGTGCTGTTTTATTAGATATTTAGAATTTTTTCCTCAGTGTTTAGAAAATTGGTGTGTAGTTGCCTTTTTGTGAGTGATCTTTATTTCAGTATCACTTTATGAAAACAGTTTGGAAGTCTTGATACTTCTTAGTTGAAAAAGAATTTTGAGGCCGGGCGCGGTGGCTCAAGCCTGTAATCCCAGCACTTTGGGAGGCCGAGGCGGGTGGATCACGAGGTCAGGAGATCGAGACTATCCTGGCTAACATGGTGAAACCCCGTCTCTACTAAAAATACAAAAAACTAGCTGGGCGTGGTGGCGGGCGCCTGTAGTCTCAGCTACTTGGGAGGCTGAGGCAGGAGAATGGCGTGAACCCGGGAGGCGGAGCTTGCAGTGAGCCGAGATCACGCCACTGCACTCCAGCCTGGGAGCACAGTGAGACTCCGTCTCAAAAAAAAAAAAAAAAAAAAAAAAAGAGAATTTTGATAGCCTGTCTTTAAGCTTAAGTAAGTTTTGTAAAGCTTTATTTTTGACAAAAGGGATGGTAAGTCTGACCACATTCTCTATTTGCTCTATGGGAATTGATCTATATAAACATTTTATTAATATCTGTCTCTTCCATGGTCAGTTTTGATAAATTATATTTTTCTAAAAAATTATACATTTTAAGCTGGGCACGGTGGCTCATGCCTGTAATCCCAGCACTTTGGGAGGCTGAGGTGGGTAGATCATGAGGTCAGGAGTTCAAGACCAGCCTGGCTAAGATGGTGAAACCCCGTCTCTACTAAAAATACAAAAATTAGCCGGGTGCGGTGGCATGTGCTTGTAATCGCAGCTACTTGGGAGGCTGAGGCAGCAGAATTGTTTGAAGGCAGTGGGACGGGGTGGGGGTCGGCGGGCAGAGGTGGAGGTTGCAGTGAACAGAGATCACGCCACTGAACTCTAGCCTGGGTGACAGACTGAGACTCCGTTCAAAAACCAAAAAACAAAAAACAAAAAAAACAACAACAACAAATTATCCATTTTAGCTATGTTTTCAAATTTATTAGCATAGTCGTCTGTCCTCTGTATTCATGATCATTTTCACTTTGTTCTTATTTCTATGTCTGTACTTTCTTGCTGTTTTCAATATCTTAACCATGGTTTATATTTTGTTGATTAAAAAACTGGTTTATGAGGCCAGGCACGGTGGCTCACGCCTGTAATCCCTGCACTTTGGGAGGCCAAGACGGGTGGATCACCTGAGGTTGAGTTTTTGACCAGCCTGGCCAACATGATGAAACCCATCTCTACTAATAACACAAAAAATTAGCTGGGCATGGCGGCACGTGCCTGTAATCCCAGCTACTCGGAAGACTGAGGCAGGAGAATCGCTTGAACCGGGAGGCGGAGGTTGCAGCGATCCAAGATCAGGCCACTGCACCCCAGCCTGGGCAACAAGAGCAAAACTCCATCTCAAAAAAAAAAAATTTTGTTTATGCTTTATTACTTCTATTTCTGTATTCTGATTCTACTTTTATATCGGTTAATATTTTTCTTCTGCTTTGCTTCAGCTTAATTTTATTTTCTTTTTTTGAGTGAGACTTTTAATGATGTTTTTCACTTTTGCTGTTTTAATTTTTACATTTTCTTATAAGCACTATGGTTATATTTTATAGATACTTATATGAAAGTTTTCAAAATGTAGACTTTATTATTATTATTATTATTTTTAAAGAAACAGAGTCTTGCTCTGTCATCCAACCTAGAGTGCAGTGGCATAGACAGAGCTCACTGCAGCCTTGACCTCCTGGGCTCAAGCACTTCTCCTACCTTAGTCTCCCAAGTAGCTGGGACTATAGCACACCACCACGCCCAGCTAATTTTTTAATTTATTTTTTTTTAGAGATGAGGTCTTGCCATGTTGCCCTGACTGGTCTCAAACTCCTGGGCTGAAGAAATCCTCCTGCCTTAGCCTCCTAAAGTACTGGGATTACAGGTGTGAGCCACCGCACCCGGCCTCCCATTACTTTCAAAAAAACTAAAATACAGCCAGGTGCCCTGGCTCATGCCTGTAATCCCAGCACTTTGGGAGGCGGAGGTGGGAGGATCAGTCAGGAGTTGGAGGCCAGCCTGGTCAACATGGTGAAACCCTGTCTCTACTAAAAATACAAAATACAAAAAAAAAAAAAAAAAAAGCCAGGTGTGGTGGTACACACCTGTAATCCCAGCTACTTGGGAGGCTGAGGCAGGAGAATCACTTGAACCCAGGAGGTAGAGGCTGCAGTGAGTGAGCCGAGGTCACACCACTGCATTCCAGCCTGGGTGACAGAGGGAGACTCCATCTCAAAAAACAAACAAACAAAAACAAAAATACTGTTTCAGATCTTATTTTCCTGTGGACCTAAGAGTTATTTAATATAGACTTCTGAATTTTCAGGTAGATTTTACTTTTAGTTTTTTAAATTTTGTTATTAATTTCTAGTTTTAGTAGAAAATGTCTATATGATTTCAACCTTTTTTTTTTTTTTTTTTGGCTAACTCCTAGTTGTGTGTCTAGATTTCAACTTTTTAATAGAGACCACATTGTCATAATTGAAAACCTCATCCTGTTTCCTGTTTCTCTCTCATACACAACTCATTCAGCACGTAGATTTTCCTCTGGCTGTTCCTGTTGCTGGCTTGCTATCCTCTGGCCTACATCTAATGTGACGTTTCTTAGCAAGTCCTTCACATTCAGATGACTGCAGCATTTGAACATGCACATTACTTTTGTCCACATTACTGAGTTACAAGCATATCCTATCTTTTTGTGCCATGAATTTCATAAGAACTTCAATAAGATACAGATGTGTTTTCCTGTCTAAAAAATCACTGATACACATTTCCTAAAAGTACGGGAATGGCCTTGACTATGAGGGAATGAAAAGGACAAAACTTGAGCAATGGGAGGAAAGAACAAAACCAGTTGAACATTTGTCAAATGAATGAGTAATAGAATAAGTTGAAGGGGAGATTGAGTAGGTAGAACTCCTCAATACCTTTGCTATGGTGTAGAGACAAAGAAAAAGTTACCCATAGCTATGTGAAAGAGCAAATGAGCAGTGTACTGCATAGGTAAGGGCATAAGCGGTGGCGGATGCATAGGAATATATAGCCACCTATTTCCATTCTTGTATTTAGCTGGGCTACCTTGGATGAATAAAGAGAATATTTAATCATTGTAGTAAGGCATGAGAGACTAGAGGCAGAGAGATACATTTAGAACAAGTATATAGCTATGGGAATTAAATGAGTAAAACCTATTATATGCTTAGCATTTATTACTTAATGTAGAGTTAACTAGGGATTGTTTCTGTCCTTGAGGAGGTTTATAGGTAAGAATAAACAGTATGACAATTGGAGAAGTTAATAAATATATAATTTTTATTTTTATTTTTTATTTTTATTTTTTTTTATTTTTTTTATTTTTTATTTTTGAGACGGAGTCTCACTGTGCTCCCAGGCTGGAGTGCAGTGGCCTGATCTCGGCTCACTGCAAGCTCCGCCTCCCGGGTTCACGCCATTCTCCCGCCTCAGCCTCCCAAGTAGCTGAGACTACAGGCGCCCGCCACCACGCCCGGCTAGTTTTTTGTATTTTTAGTAGAGACGGGGTTTCACCATGTTAGCCAGGATAGTCTCGATCTCCTGACCTCGTGATCCACCCGCCTCGGCCTCCCAAAGTGCTGGGATTACAGGCGTGAGCCACCGCGCCCGGCCTGTTTTTTGTATTTTTTAGTAGAGACGGGGTTTCACCGTGTTAGCCAGGATGGTCTCGATCTCCTGACCTCGTGATCCACCCGTCTCGGCCTCCCAAAGTGCTGGGATTACAGGCTTGAGCCACCGCGCCCGGCCAAATATATAATTTTTAAATTGAGAGCTATTATAAAGGCAAGGAATAGAGAATAGCAACATGGATTTAGGTACTATCAATAGGGTCAACCTTAAAGGAAATGACTTTTACTCTAAGATCTCAGGATGAAAGGAGCCAGCCATGCAAAGAGCCCAGTCAGGAGATTTGTGGGAGATGGAACAGACTGTGAAGAGTCCTAAGAGATGGAAGTAAGTTAGGACATGGGAGGTCTGCAAGGAGACTTCTCCAGGGAGCAGTAAAGAGGATACTGGTTTGAAATCATATGATGTAGGTAAGCCTTCTTAACTACAGTGAGCTTGACTGGATTCTAAGAATGACAAAAGATGAAAAAAAATGTAAGTATAGATTCTCAGCCTCTCATCTTCATCAGAATTATGAGTAATAGAATAAGTAGAGAATATTAAATATCCTTCCAGGACTGCAGAGTCTGATCCAGGTGGTTTGGGTGGTGTCTAAACCTCAGTGTTAGTAACAGGCTACGTGGTGATTCTGATCCACACACCTCAATATGAGAACCACTGACTTAAAATGTTTACTTAATCACCAATCTTGCTATTTTGTATGAACTCTCATTTTTCCTGATGTTCCCTTTGGCTTTTTTTTTTCTTTCCAAATTGTATAACCAATTTTAGAGTTTGGTTGAGGATTACTTTTGTTGTCTTTTATTTCTACATTAGAAATGTTGCTTCTTTTAGTAAAAGAAAACAGCATGTGTTTGCTTTCTTGTTTCATTTTAGATTGGGAGACCAAGTATGAAACCAAGAAGTTATCTTTAGAAAATGACATTTATGAAATAAATTTATCCCCGTGGAAGATAATGGAAAGAATTAAAAACCATGGCCTTAAGGGTCTCATTTTAAAACATGATTGGGAATCCACAGGAAAAATGGAAGGACAGGAGAGACCTCAAGAAGGATACTTCAGTAGTGTGAAAATGCCATCTGAAAAGGTGTCCTCTTACCAGAAACGCACATCTGTTACTTCACATCAGAGACTTCATTTTGTCGATAAACCCTATGAATGTAAGGAATGTGGGAAGGCGTTCAGAGTGCGCCAACAGCTTACTTTTCATCACAGAATTCATACTGGTGAAAAACCCTATGAATGTAAGGAGTGTGGGATGGCCTTCAGACAGACTGCACACCTTACTCGACATCAGAGACTTCATTCTGGTGAAAAACTCTATGAATGTAAGGAATGTGGGGAAGCTTTCATATGTGGTGCAGATCTTAGAGTACATCAGAAAATGCATATTGGTGAGAAGCCCTATGAATGTAAAGAATGTGGGAAGGCTTTTAGGGTACGAGGACAACTTACTCTGCATCAGAGGATTCATACTGGTGAGAAACCCTATGTGTGTAAAGAGTGTGGAAAGGCCTTTAGACAGTACGCACACCTGACTCGGCATCAGAAGCTTAATAGTGCTGACAGGCTCTATGAGTGCAAAGAATGTGGGAAGGCCTTTTTGTGTGGCTCTGGTCTTAGAGTACATCACAAACTTCATACTGGTGAGAAACCCTATGAATGTAAGGAATGCGGAAAGGCCTTTAGAGTGCGGCAACAACTAACACTGCATCAGAGAATTCACACTGGTGAGAAGCCCTATGAATGTAAGGAATGTGGGAAGACCTTCAGCCGTGGTTATCATCTTATTCTGCATCACAGAATTCATACTGGTGAAAAACCTTATGAATGTAAGGAATGCTGGAAAGCCTTTAGTCGCTACTCACAACTTATTTCACATCAGAGTATTCATATTGGTGTTAAGCCCTATGACTGTAAGGAATGCGGGAAGGCCTTTAGACTACTTTCACAACTCACACAGCATCAGAGTATCCATATTGGTGAGAAACCCTATAAATGTAAGGAATGTGGCAAGGCCTTTAGATTGCGCCAAAAACTTACTCTACATCAGAGCATTCATACTGGTGAAAAACCCTTTGAGTGTAAGGAATGTAGGAAGGCCTTTAGGCTTAATTCATCCCTTATTCAACATCTGAGAATTCATTCTGGTGAGAAACCCTATGAATGCAAGGAATGTAAGAAGGCCTTTAGGCAACATTCACACCTTACTCATCATCTGAAAATTCATAATGTAAAAATCTAAGAAAGTCTTTTCAACTTCTGTGTAATAGAACATTCTATGAATGTAGTAATTAATCTCTTTTGCTCCATACATTCAACTGACTTGGCATTAGAGATTTTATACCATTAAAAGAGTGTGATAATGTATTGTATTCCATCATCACTCAAACCTGAAACTTCAGCACATTTGTTCTAAAAACTAATCCTGTTATAAGAATGAGAAAGATACTTACCATCATCCCTGTCCCATCACGTTGTGTCATACTAGACAAGAAACTTAACTGCTCTGTGCTTTAATTTTTTTATTTATGAAATGGTCATGTAAGAGTGCAGCAATTTGACACGCTTTCAATCAAAAGGTGGAATTTACATCCCTCTGTTGTATATAGGCAGACTCTGTGACTGCTTCGCCCCGTAGAATATGGTAGATGTACTGCTGTGCTGGTTTCTTGACTCAGACTTTACTGGTAGAGTTACTTCATCTCATGAAAAGAGAGAACTGTCATGTTACAGAGTCTGGCTACTGTGCTGAAGAGACCACATGAAGAGGCCCTGAAACTACGTAGAGAGGGAGAGGCACCTGCTGAACCCTGTCTTCTTGACATCCGCCAAGATACCAGACATTTAAGTGAAATTTTGGATCCACCAGACCAGCCACCAGCTAAATGCCACTGAGTGACTTGGTAACATCAACTGATGCCACGTAGAATGAAAGAATTGACCAGCTGAGCCCCTGCCCAAATTTCTGACCCACAAAAACATGAGATATAATAAAATGGTTGTCATTTTAAGCCAGCAAACTTTCTTTTATTATCATATTTAATATTTCTTTTTAGATAAATCATACTAAAGGCTATGGGCATAATGAATATAGAAATGCCTTCCACCAACATTTATCCTTCATTGAACTTGAGATATTCTCATTAAAATATTGAAAGTAAGGAATTCCTTTCCAATTTGTTCATTAAAAAACAGATATCCTAGACCAGGTGAGGTGGCCCATGCCTGTAAATCCAGCACTTTGGGAGGCCAAGTAAGGAGGATTGCTTGAGGCCAGAAGTTCGAGACTAGTCTGGGCAACATCATGAGACCCTGTCTCTACCAAAAAAACTTTAAAAATTAGCTGGGCATGGTGGTGCATGCCTGTAGTCCTAGCTACTTGGGAGGCTGAGGTGGGAGGATCACTTGAACCCAAGAGTTGAGGCTTCAGTGAGCTGTGATTGTACCACTGCACTCAAGCTTGAGTGACACAGCAAGACCCTGTCTCAAAAAAAAAAAAAAACAAAAAAAAAAACTACAATCAGCATTCTCTGGCCCCAGTCAATATTAAAAATTGACAAAGGATAACAAACTTTGGAAATAAAAAATCACCTTATTATAAAGCTCCATTAATTTTTTAAAAATTACTTCATTGTAGTTTTTTTAAATGCTAAATTGTCCTATATTTGGCCAATGGCAATCCCCTCAAATTGGCTCCTGTGTCCTTTTATCATGAGCACTCCAACCTTTCAGCTTTTTTTTTTTTCCTGAACCAAATGCATTGATGAGTTATGGAGCATACTAGAGCATTATTAACAAAGGAAAAGAATACAATATTTACCTTGCCTATCCTTTACGAACTATATTTCGAGACAACCAAAAGTTGATGAAGGAAAGTTTATTATTATTAGAGAATTCCAACTGGTTAAAAGGTCAAAGGAGGCCGGGCGCGGTGGCTCACGCCTGTAATCTCAGCACTTTGGGAGGCCGAGGCAGGCGGATCACGAGGTCAGGAAATGGAGACCATCCTGGCTAATATGGTGAAACCCCGTCTCTGCTAAAAATACAAAAAATTAGCCGGGCGTGGTGGTGGGCGCCTGTAGTCCCAGCTACTTAGGAGGCTGAGGCAGGAGAATGGCCTGAACCTGGGAGGTGGAGCTTGCAGTGAGCCGGCTGAGATCGCGCCGCTGCACTCCAGCCTGGGCGACAGAGCGAGACTCCGTCTCTAACAAAAAACAAAAAAAAGGTCAAATGAATGATAGACTTTGAAAATGACACTCCTTAATTTTGCAAAATCATGGATTTTCGTGGTGATAGCAATGGATATGAAGACGATTAGGTGAAAAATGGATAGGAAGCTTATAATACGTGGAGCAGAATGTCAGGACACTAATCTATATTAACATCTAAATGAGATCAGCCAGATGCACTTGATATGATGAAATGGATGCACACTGTGGACGCCTGTGAAGTTTTCTTGACCCCCCCAAAACTGAGAAGTACAAGTTAGTCTCTAAACCTAATTACCAGTTTACAGGAAACATGGGGAATAAAAGAACAAATTAACAACGCAAAGAAACAAACAACCAATGCAAAATTTGGGAAAATCTGCAGAAGTAATGGCCTATTTTTTTAACGAATACATGTCAAAAAAAAAAAAAAAGACAAAAATGGAATCCTACACATTAAAGGAGACTTAAGAAACGTACCTTCAAATACAGTGTATGGAGCATTTTAGGATCCTTGTGTTAAAATGCTGCGCTTGGGATTTGTTTTAATCAATCATGGTGAGACAGGCAGACATGGAAATGATTGTCATGAAGGAAGAAGTTTATACACAGATCCCAGAAACAGGAGGCGTGGCATGGCATGCAAGGTCACCTAAAGAAGCACCCGGGTGTAGGCCGGGCGTGGGGGCTCACGCCTGTAATCCCAGCTCTTTGGGAGGCCTAGGCAGGTGGATCATGAGGTCAGATCATCGAGACCATCCTGGCTAACACGGTGAAACCCCGTCTCTACTAAAAATACAAAAAATTAGCTGGGCGTGGTGGTGGGCGCCTGTAGTCCCAGCTACTTGGGAGGCTGAGGCAGGAGAATGGCATGAACCAGGGAGGTAGAACTTGCAGTGAGCTAAGATCGCGCCACTACACTCCAGCCTGGGTGACAGAGTGAGACACCGTCTCAAAAAAAAAAAAAAAAAAAGGAAAGTACCCAGGTGTATCAGGAGGCAGAGGGGGTGAGGGCAGAGCATGGCCCAGAGCTTTTACTGGGGGTTTTCATGGCAAGGAATGGACAAGGCAGGGGTAGGCACACTGGTAAGCTTAGGATTGGATAGTTTGAGTAATTCTGTTGGTCTCTGGGCTCTAGGGGTGATTCCTAGTTGTCTAGTTAGGGCAGGGGAATATTGAATTGGTGTATGAGAGTTTGATGAAGGAGATAGTTGGGCGTATGGGCTCTGGATTGGTTGGTCTGTATATGAAAGGCATGATTGCAAGTGGAATTTATCATCTGTGCATTAGCTTGCCCTGGGAGGGGCAGTCTCTCCAGGATTAAGGCCCCAAGTGGCCAGAGCATCAAGAATACAGAAAATAAAGAAAACATAGTCAATACAAGATTTGAAGGAATAAAATGTCTCTAGATATTGTACAAATGTAAACATGGATTGGTTACTAAATGATACTAAGTAATTTATTGTTCATATGTCAGGCATGACTATGGCATTGTGGGTATATATATGTGTGTGAGTCCTTAAGTGTTAGAGATTCATACTGAGGTATTTGAGGCTGAACTGTCATGCCTATGATTTACTTTTAAATACTTAAGAAAAACAAAAGGTGGGAGGGATACATGAAACAAGATTAGCAAAAAGTTGGTAAATGTTTAATCTGGGTCATTTGGTACACAGGGTTCATTGTGCTGTTCTTACTATCTTTACATATATTTTAAATTTCCATCATAAAGTTTTTTAAGGTAGAAAATCAAGTTTGGGTCAGGCATGGTGGCTCATGCCTGTAATCGCAGTACTTTGGGAGGCCGAGGTGGGTGGATCATTTGAGGTCAGGAAATCGAGACCATCCTGGCCAACATAGTGAAACTCCATCTCTAGTAAAAATTAGCTGGACATGGTGGCACGCGCCTGTAGTCCCAGCTACTTGGGAGGCTGAGGCAGGAGAATCGCTTGAACCTGGGAGGTGGAGGTTGCAGTGAGCTGAGATTGCACCACTGCACTCCAGCCTGGTGACAGAGCAAGACTCCATCTCAAAAAAGAAAAAAGAAAATCAAGTCTGAAATTGTAGACTGTTTAGTGATGAATGATCACGTGTTGCCTACAGATAACTTGGGGGAAATCACCAATCAAGGCTGTACTTGGTAGAAAATTTAAAGCAATGCATTTAGAAAATCTGGATTGAGAAATAAGTATTTGTCTTTTTCACCACTCTGTTCACACACCTATGGTACCTATCACATAATAGGCAATTTATAAATGTGGTGGGAAAAAATAAGGATTAACTTAAGCCAGAAATGTTTTAAAACTAAGGTGAATAATGGCAAGTTGTTTATATGATCAAATAAATTAATGGAATAGTTAATAAAATAATAGACTAAGGATATTCTCTTTGAAAATAACATTAATATAAAATTGGCATTTATTGAGGGAAAAACATGACTCAACTTTATGTATGGAAAAGGTGAAATAGCTACATAATGAGATTTTTAAAAATTAAGTTACGTATTACTATATACGTATATTTATACATATATTTCAATGTTTCTGTATTACTATATACATATATTTCAATATGTTGCAATCTAGAGAAATCGAAATGATTACAGTTGACTGCAGATACCAAAAAAACCCTGAACGAATCCATAAATAAAGGGGGAAAAGTACAGTTATGATCTTGTTTTTTAAAAACTAGAATCTATAGATTTACAGGCAGTAAAAAGCTTTAAAAAATATATAACCCGGCCTGGCGTGGTGGCTCATGCCTGTAATCCCACCACTTTGGGAGGCCGAGTGGGCGGATCACGAGGTCAGGAGATCGAGACCATCCTGGCTAACATGGTGAAACCCCGTCTCTACTAAAAATACAAAAAATTAGCCAGGCGTAGTGGCGGGCGCCTGTAGTCCCAGCTACTGGGGAGGCTGAGGCAAGAGAGTGGCATGAACCCAGGAGGCGGAGCTTGCAGTGAGCTGAGATTGTGCCACTGCACTCCAGCCTGGGCGACTGAGCACTGAGCGAGACTCCGTCTCAAAAAAAAAAAAAAAAAAAAAAGAATATATAACCCATAACAAAATCTTACTAGATCATTCTATAAGGCAACTATCCCAATGTAAAATTAGATGAGGATAAATACCTCCTAAAAAGCAAAATGTGGGCCAATTTTACTTAAGATACATGCAAACATTGGCAAAACAGTATCAGTAAATTGAACTCAATAGTCTATTAAAACAATTATGAAACATAAAATGATTTACTAGGAATACCCTGGGGCCTGGCCTGTTCTCATTTAAATATGTATCCAGATTGTAGGTTTCCTGACTTGAACAATGCAACAGTGTTATAAAAAATGACATGATTCAGTCACAGTATCTTTTAGATGGTTTCTATTCTCATTTATCTTAGTTTCATTGACTTTACAAAAGGAATGAACAATACATATAAAAATAGGAATTCAACACAAAAATTATTACCTTTTTTCTTAGTCTGTTTTGTGTTACTATAAAAGAATACTGGCTGGGCATGATGGCTCATGCCTGTAATCCCAGCACTTTGGGAGGCTGAGGCTGGTGGATCACTTGAGGTTAGGAGTTTGAGATCGGCCTGGCCAACATGGCGAAACCCCATCTCTACTAAAGATACAAAATTAGCCAGGCGTGGTGGTGCATGCCTGTAATCCCAGCTACTCGGGAGGCTGAGACAGGAGAATTGCTTGAACCTGGGAGGTGGAGGTTGCAGTGAGCTGAGATTTCACCACTGCACTCCAGCCTGGGCAACAGGAGCGAAACTGCATCTCAAGAAGAAAAAAAAAAAAAGAATACCACAGACTGGGTAATTTACAATGGACAGAAATTGACTCACAGTTCTGAAGGGTAGGAATTCCAAGATTAAAAGGCTGGCATCTGATAAGGACCTTCTTGCTCCATCATCTTATGGCAGAAGGGCAGAGAGGGTGAGAGAGAGGGCAAGAGGGAGCCCAACTCATCTTTTGATAAGGAACCCACTCCTGTGATAATGGCATTAATCCATTCATGAAAGCAGAGTCCTCATGGCCCAATCACTTCTTAAAGGTCCCACCTCTTAATACTATTGCATTGGGGATCAAGTTTCTCCCTGAAACTTGGGGGTGAACACTGGGGGACACATTCAAATATAACGTGCCTTCTCTGGCCTCCCAAATTCATGTTCTTCTCACGTGCAAAATACATACACCCCATTCTGATTGCCCCAAAGTCTTAACTCTTTCCAGCACAAACTCAAAAGTTCAGTCTCAGCTAGATCAGATATGGTGAGACAAAGCATGATTTATCCTCAGGCAAATTTTCCTCCAGCTGTTAGTCTATGAAATCAAGCAAGATACTTACTCCCAAAACACAACGGAGGGACAGGCATAGCCTAGACATTCCTATTCTGAAAGAAATAGGGAAGAAAAAGGGGATAACTGGTCCCAAGTAAGTCCAAAACCCAACAGTGCAAACAACTAACTCCTTTTTTGAGATAGTCTCACTCTGTCACCCAGGCTAGAGTGCAGTGCCATGATCTCGGCCCACTGCAACCTCTGTCTCCACGTTCAAGTGATTCTCCTGCCTCAGCCTCCCAAGTAGTTGGGATTACAGGCATCTGCCACCATGCCCAGCTAATTTTTGTATTTTTAGTAGAGATGGGATTTCGCCATGTTGGCCAGGCTGGTCTTGAACTCCTGACCTCAGGTGATCCACCTGCGTTGGCCTTCCAAAGTGCTGGGATTACAGGCATGAGCCACCGTGCCCGGCCAAACAACATTAACTCTTAAGGCTTCAGAAGACTCTTCCTTAACTACATGACCTACTTGGACACACTGGGGTGGGTCCTTGCCCCCATGGCTTTGCTGGGCTCATGCCACACAGCATCTGTCACAGGTTAGAGTTTCACACTGGCAGGTCTTCAGTTCTGGGGTCTTGGGGATGGCCTCACTCCATTAGGCACTGTCCTAGTGGGGACTCTCTGCAGTGGTTCCATGGACAAGTCTGACTGGGCCCCCACGCTACCCAAGGCATCCTTTGAAATCGAAGTGAAGGAAGCCATGCCCCCATGACTCTTGCATTCTGCACTCCTGCCAAATTAGCACCACATGGATACTGCCACCACAAGCTTACAGTTTATGCCCAGTGGCAGGTTGAGCCACACCTGAGCCAGCAGGAACCAATGGCTGCGGCAGCCAAGGGGCACGCTACTGGCATGTGGGAAGCAGAGGCATGAGGCAGCATGAGCCAGTGAATGCTGTCTGTGATGGAAGGGGCAGCCTCAAAGAGTGCCAGAATGCCTTCGGGGTCATTCTTCCACCGTCTTGATAGCTCCTGGGTTCCTTCTATTTATAATAATGTTTTCAGCAGTCTCTGGAGATACAACCTTGGTTTGCTCTCCTAAACACACCTTTTCACTTTATAAATGGGCAGCCTGCAAATTCCATATCTTTTTGTTCTGCCTTTTAATTATGTTTTATCTTTAAATCATTTCTACCTCTCACATCTTACTATATGCAGTTAAAAGAAAACACGTAACTTTCAGTATTCTGCTTAGAAATTTCTTCCACCAGATATTCAGTTCATTGGTCTTAAATTCTGCCTTCCAATAAAGCCCAAGGCATGGTCACAAATTCAGCCAAATTCTTTGTTAATTTCTAGTAAGGATGGCCTTTATTCTAGTTTCCATTACCTTGTTTCTCATTTCCGGCTGAGACCTCATCAGAATTGCCTTTGCCATCCCTATATTTATCACCGTTCTGATCACAACCACTGAAGTAATCTCTAAAAAGTTTCAGACTTTCCATACAGCTCTTCTGAGCCCTCACCAGAATCACCCTTTAACATTCCACCCACAGCAATAGTCTTTTTCTAACATTCACTTCAAAACTTTTTCAGCTCTTCCCCATTACCTAGTTCCAAAGCCACTTTCAGGTATTCGTTATAGCAACTCCCCACTTTTCCAGTACCAATTTTCTGTCTTAGTCTGTTTTGTGTTGCTATAACAGAGTACTACAGACTCAGTAATTCACAGCAAACAGAAAAATATTGACTCATGGTTCTGGAGGCTGAGAAGCCCAAGATTGACAGGCTGACATCTTATGAGTGCCCTCTTGCTGTGTCATCTCATGGCAGAAGGGCAGAGAGGGGGTGAGAGAGACAGCAAGCCAGCAAAAGGGGCCAAATTCACCCTTTATAAGAAACCCACTCATGTGATAACAAACCCATTCCTGTGGTAACAGCATTAATCCATTCATGAGGACAGAACCCTCATGGCCTAATCACCTCTTAACAGTCCCACCTCTTAATACTGTTGCATTAGGGATCAAGTTTCTCCCAAAAACTTGGAAATGAACTTTGGGAGATACATTCAAACCACAGCACCTTCCACAAAAGTAAGTATGACCATAACTCCTTATTTTTAATCAAATCTCTGTAATGTCACTCTGTTCATAGATTAAGATTTGTACCTCCAAGTCCAGTTTGCTCAGATTGGGCAGATGTCATTGATTAGTCATTAATCATCTAGAATAATAAATCTTTCCCACCCAAGATTTCAAATTGCTTTTAATTTGTAAACAGTAAAATGTAACATGAAGAAGACTATTTTAAGTGCTATAGTAAAATTAGGTTTTGCTAATAGGACAGTGTGTTTCTCCTCTTAGGTAACATTTTCACATTAAGAGAGGTCTTCTGGAGACAGTACATTTACTCAGAATTTCTGAAAAGTTGTTCCACAGAACACTAGTACTTAATCCTACTTGAAGGAAATGATTTTGTGAAACGTGTGAGAGCTCTGTATACTATATTTCTTGGGGGAAAAAGTCATATTAAGTGCCTATCAAAATGAAAGAAAATGGAGTTTTATTTTATCTAACTCAGTGTAATTCAGACTTCACCATAGAACTCCCATTCCCAATACCTATTGCAGATGTGATTCTACTTTGGCAGATGCTGCCATAACCAAAAGGACTTCAAAGATGAAAATGTCAGCATTATGGCAGATGTATGGTTACTTGTATGGTGAGGAAAGCAACTCCCATCATGCTTTGTAACCAACTGCTTGGTTTTTTTGAATGATACTTTTCAATAGAATAGAAAGCCCACTGGCCCTATCTCTTATATTTACACTGTATGTATTTAAACTTTCTTATTGATCAATATTTAGGTGAGAAGCAATTTCTTGCTGTGAAAAATACCTTATTGAACAGGTCTGTGTTTATTACTGTACATAAGCAAGAGTTTCTCTAAGGTATTTATCAAAAGTAGAATTGCTCAGTCATAGTTAATATTTATTTTCAACCTCACTAGATACTGTCATAGAAGTAGAGAGCATCAGTATGCTCCCAGTTCACAATCCCTTCAACCAGTGAAATATGTTTTCCTTATATCCTTACTTCTGGTATGCATAGTAATATTTTCCTGGTTAATAGTGAGTTGGGCATCTTTTCACATCTGCATATTGGCTCAACACTGTAACTTGCCAATTTATGTCTTTGCCTGTTCCTTTAAAAAAGCTTTTAAAATATAAGAATTATAGGATTCTTAAAAAATAAAATTCTCCTGGCCAGGCGCGGTGGCTCAAGCCTGTAATCCCAGCAGTTTGGGAGGCCGAGACGGGCGGATCACGAGGTCAGGAGATCGAGACCATCCTGGCTAACACGGTGAAACCCCATCTCTACTAAAAAATACAAAAAAACTAGCCGGGCGAGGTGGCGGGCGCCTGTAGTCCCAGCTACTCGGGAGGCTGAGGCAGGAGAATGGCGTGAACCCAGGAGGCGGAGCTTGCAGTGAGCTGAGATCCGGCCACTGCACTCTAGCCTGGGTGACAGAGCAAGACTCCGTCTCAAAAAAAAAAAAATAAATAAAATAAAATAAAATAAAATTCTAGATAGTAGTCCTTTATTATAAATGGACTTACCTTCTCCCATATTGTTTTTATGTTGATACTGTCATATGAATACGTTAAATGTGGATACAGTCATAGCTTTCATTATTACCTAATAATCTTTTAAATTTTATTTTTTACTAGACTGTTGGTTTTCTAGGCAATCAGATGTGTCAAGTGCAAATAGATATAATTTTGGTTTTATCCTAAATATTTATAGTGATTATTTTTAAAATGATTGTTATTGTAATAGAGTCTCCAGAACAAGGTTTAGTATTCATGGTGATAGCAGGCATCTGTTCATTTTCTCCAATTTAATGAAAATTACTTGGTGTAATGTTTACTCTAGGTCTGAGATAAATAGATTTTGTTGTGGCTCAGTTGTCTCAGTTCCTGTTTAACTTTTTTTTTTTTTTTTTTTTAGAAATGTCTGCTAAATATAGTCAGATGCCTTTTTGGCTCATTGATACGATGTTTTTCTCCTTGAGTTTGTCAATGTGACAAGTTGTACTGTAGTCATTAAGGCAGGTATGTTAGAATGAACAAGAATGTTCATTCATGTATGTTAGAATGAGCAAGAATGAACAAATAGACCAATGGAACAAAATGAAGAGCCCTGAAATATCTCTCTGTATATATATATATGTGGTTGTCTAATTTGTGATAAAGTTTCCTCGGCCATGTGGTTGGGAAATGGTGGTCTTTTCAATAAAAAGCACTGGATCAGTTGTGTATCTGTTCTGATAAAAAATTCATCTTGACCCTTACCTCACAATACATAAATCAATTCCAGATGCATGAGTGATCTAATCATAAAAGGGAAAGCAAGAAGGGCTTCAGGAGAAAATGTAGAATATCTTTCAAGCATTGGAGAAGCAACACGATTTTTTTTTCTTTTTTTTTTTTTTTTGAGAAATTTTGAGAAAAAAGCCAAATTTTAAATGATGATATTAAATTGTTTAAAAAACCGGCCGGGCGTGGTGGCTCATGGCTGTAATCCCAGCACTTTGGGAGGCCGAGGTGGGTGGATCACCTGAGGTCAGGAGTTCGAGACCAGCTTGGCTAACATGGTGAAACCCTGTCTCTACTAAAAATACCAAAAAAAAGAAAAAAAAAATTAGCCAGGCACGGTGGCACGCACCTGTAGCATTCCCAGCTACTTGGGAAGCTGAGGCAGGAGAACTGCTTGAACCTAGGAGGCAGAGGTTGCAGTGAGTTGAGATCACACCATTACACTCCAGCCTGGGTGACAAGAGCAAAACTTTGTCTCCAAAAATAAAAATAAAAAATTGTTTTTAAAAAACCAAGTGTGTTGGATATCAGTTGTTGTTGTTGTTTTGTTATAAGTATTCTACTGTGCCCCAGGCTCTTTTTTGTGCTACAGAGGCTGGAAGCCTCAGCACTACAGTTTTTAGACCCTCTTGCCTCTAGAATTCCAGATGTGATCTATGTTCTTCCAGTGAGATAAACTCATGCAAGATTAGGAAGACAGAAGAAAGCAGAAAGCAACAGCTTTCTCCTTCTCCTTCACCAGTGCTGATGGTATGAGGTTTTGCAGCAGCTTCTGATAGTGCCTTTGTCATGAAGGTATTTAACAAAAGTTGAGGTCATAAATTATACGATATTACCACAAATGATTAAAACACAAGGTTTGGTACATGTTGGGCCACTTTCAAAATATGCAAATTTAATGTAAAGTACATCCACAAGATATAGTTTTGGAATAAACGAAGGCTCCAGAAATATGTTGAGAAATCACATGGATTTAATTCCTGGTGAGGCACCTTTAGTTTTTATGATTTCAAAGTTAGTAAAATCATATATAGGGGTGGGTGTGTGTGTGTGTGTGTATATATATATATACACACACAAATATAAATATGAAAAAAATTGAGTAGTTGGAATTACAGATGTGCCTCACCATGCCTGGCTAATTTTTGTACTTTTTTGTAGAGTCAGCTGTTACCCAGGCTGGTCTTAAACTCCTGGGCTCAAGCCATTCACCTGCCTCATCCTCCCAAAGTTCTGGGATTACAGGCTTGAGCCACTGTGCCTGTCCATGACCTGTTAATAAGAACAACAAAAAGGTTAGAATGACAGGTTTTAGATGTACAATGGAAGGGTTTTTGGAAAGGACACTGCTCTGTGTCAAATGATGGAGCATTTGACACGTGGGTTTTTTTTTTTTTTTTTCTACTAAGAAACTGCAGATGTCTGAGAGGCAACTGAAAATGTTAATAGTA
Organism: Papio anubis; assembly: GCF_008728515.1. Taxonomy (NCBI): domain Eukaryota; kingdom Metazoa; phylum Chordata; class Mammalia; order Primates; family Cercopithecidae; genus Papio; species Papio anubis. The sequence continues at coordinate 20,040,245 of NC_044995.1, forward strand.
CAGATTTAGATACTGAGAAAAGAAACGAAACTCTCTGAAAGAAACGCTCTTATTCTGCATGATTATGATGAATTGAAGATTCAAACCGCTTTTTTCAAACTGAACAATATGAGAAAAGAAACAATCTGAAGAAAATCCTATTTCAGAAGGTCAGTGAGCATGATATTGGTCTAAGTGCGCCATCATTTGACACAGAGCAGGGCCCTTTCCAAAAATCCCTCCATTGTACCTCAGTGAAGTCAGGCGTTAATTCTCTGGTGCTGTTGGACAAGGAAAATGACCCACAGTTAGTTATGTTCACCAGCAGTCTCCTCACCAGAGAGGGTGTGAAGAATTTAGCCCCTAGTGTCAGAAGGCCTCAAAACTTAGTCAAAACAAGGCCAGGTGCAGTGGCTTAAGCCTGTAATCCCAGCACTTTGGGAGGCCGAGGCAGGCGGATCACTTGAGGCCAGGAGTTCGAGACCAGCCTGGCCAACGTGGTGAAACCCTGTCTCTACTAAAAATACAAAAAATTAGCTGGGCGTGGTGGTGGGCACCTGTAATCTCAGCTACTCAGGAGGCTGAGGCAGGAGAATCCTTTGAACTTGGGAGGCTGAGGTTGCAGTGAGACAGTATGGTGCCACCACACTCCAGGCAGGGTGACAGAGTGAGACTTTGTTTCCAAAAAAAAAAAAAGTCAAAACAGAAAGAGAATATGGAGGAGATATTTTAATAATTCTTTTTATTGCTTTTTTTTAATGGAATGTTGATTTCCTTACATAAATTTAATTGTAAACAGGTACATAGGACTGTGATTTTGAATTTAAAAAATACTTTGGGACTTCAGCCTTCTTAGTAGTTTAGTTTGTTTGTTTGTTTGTTTGTTTTTGATATGGAGTCTTGCTCTGTCGCCCAGGCTGGAGTTCAGTGACACGATCTTGGCTCACTGCAACCTCCGTCTCCCAGGTTCAAGCGATTTTCCTGCCTCAGCCTCCGAGTAGCTGGGACTACAGGTGTGCGCCACCATGCCCGGCTAAATTTTTTTGTATTTTTAGTAGAGACGAGGTTTCACCATGTTGGCCAGGCTGGTCTCGAACTCCTGACGTCAGGTGATCCACCTGCCTCGGCCTCCCAAAGTGATGGGATTACAGGCGTGAGGCACCGTGCCTGCCGCCTTCTTAGGGTTCTATAGTAGCTCAGATTTTTCATTTATCTCCTATTTCATGCATATCCTATTCTTTGCAAAATGAAACAAGATTGCCTAGGCATTTTCTTTTTTTTTTTTTTTTTTTTTTTTTTTTTTTTTTTTTTTTTTTTTTTTGAGACGGAGTCTTGCTCTGTCGCCCAGGCTGGAGTGCAGTGGCCGGATCTCAGCTCACTGCAAGCTCCACCTCCCGGGTTCACGCCATTCTCCTGCCTCAGCCTCCCGAGTAGCTGGGACTACAGGCGTCCGCCACATTGCCCGGCTAGTTTTTTGTTATTTTTTAGTAGAGACGGGGTTTCACGGGGTTAGCCAGGATGGTCTCGATCTCCTGACCTCGTGATCCACCCGTCTCGGCCTCCCAAAGTGCTGGGATTACAGGCTTGAGCCACCGCGCCCGGCCAGCCTAGGCATTTTCAAATATCTTCTAAAGTTTTATATTCTTAAGGAAAGAACAAAGTATTTCATGTATTAACTAATATATCAAAGAATTTGGGATACAGAAGATGCCTCAGGGTGGTCCCTGGTGGGCTTATCCCATTTCTTTCCTGAAGGAACGCAGGGCAGGACAAATTCAATCTTATCTGAGACCTCTCCAGTTAGTCTTTTTCTTTTGAAACGGAGTTCTGCTCTTGTTGCCCAAGCTTGGGTGCAATGGCGCATCTCAGCTTAATGCAACCTCCGCTACCCGGGTTCAAGCGATTCTCCTGCCTCAGCCTCCCGAGTAGCTGGGATTACAGGCGCGCGCGACCACGCTCGGCTAATTTTTTGTATTTCTAGTAGAACGACACATTCACAATTGCAGGAGATACGAGACAGAGAGAGAGAGAAAGGGAGAGCGCAGTGAGCACGAGCGACCTTTCTGGGTCTAGGTCCTGCTCCAGGTTCTGGTGGGCTTTGAGAGTATTTTCATTACATGCCTGATGTGTGCCCACACCTTGCTTGGGTGTATGCAGTGAGTAACTGCTAGGTGTTTAGTACACGTATTAGGCACCTGCTGGTGCCAAAACTTCTTTCTAAATCCTCCGCAGCTGAGCCTGGTGCCTCACGCCTGTAGTCCCAGCACTTTGGGAGGCTCAGGCGGGAGGATCTTTTAAGCCCAGGAGTTCGACACCGGCTTGGGTAACATCGGGAGCTCTGGTCTCTATAAAAATTTAAAAAATTAGTTGGGCGTGGTGGCGCGCGCCTGCAGTCCCAGCTACTCTGGAGGCTCAGGTGGGAGGGTAGCTTGAGCCCGGAGGTCGAGGCTGCAGTGAGCTGTAACTAATCACGCCACTGCACTCCAGCCTGGGCGACAGAGCGAGACCCTGCCTCAAGAAAAAAATAAATAAATAAAGTATTCCTCAGCGACAAAAACAAACTCAAGCCCGAGCTCGCCTCAGCCCCAGGCAGCCTGGTAAGCCCTCCTGCCCCGAGCGTCCAAAGCTCCAGCGCCCGCGCATGCGCACTCCGCGCAGCCTGTTGAGGCTGGAACCAGTCCCTCCCATCGGCGGACTACATTTCCCACAGGCCTCCGCGCGCAGTTCTTTCCGGCTTCCCTGCTGGTGTCGGCTCCGAGAGGTGAGTTGGTCGCGTGCACCCAGGCAATGGGCGCGGGGGCGGCGCGGGGGCGGCACGGACCTCTGTGTGAGCCAGGAGGCCGTAGCTGTGGAGTTTGTGCCGCTGACTGGGCGCCGGGTGCCCTGTTGCGTCCTCTGCCTTACCGCTTCAGAGCCGCGCAGGTCCAGCGGCCCGGAATGGCTCCGAGTTAGATGCAGGAACCCCGGAGTGAATGAAGGCCCCCAAACAAAAAGACGCAGTCTGAAGAAGGACTGCAGATTGCACAGCTTTACCCGAGCTCCCTCCCATGGAAACTGCGGGGAACTCGGAGACAGATTCCAGCCCCATCTTCGTGTACCTGGCCTTTCTCTCTGATACGGGAAAGGGTCAGCTTTATTCCAGGCTCCCTGTTATTTCCATCGGGTTTTGCGCGCAGTAGACGGAGGGAGCAAGTGCGCTAGCGGGGGTGTGTCCTGATCAGCCAAGGCCGGCTGCAGGAAAGGCCTGGGGTCTCAAGATTCCTGTCTCCTTTCCCAATCCTGCTGTTCTTTAGGAAGGCAGCGGGGAGAGGAGGAAATGATTACTATTGCATATACACAAGTCAACATCCAGATGAGTGTTTCCTTTTTGTTCCATGAAGTGTAATTTTTATTTTTCTGGGCGTGGGGACATTTGCTTTCCTCTTCTGTGAAGGGGTGAAAATCAGCTCGGACTGAACAATGAAGCAGCTCTGTCATTAATCAGGCTAGGAAGGAAGAGACAGATAACGCCAGTTGCAAAATTAATAGAAAACATGATTTCTTCCCAGATGGTGCAGTAGTTGTAAAATGGCATAATGACTCCCTCTTTGAGAGATTACAGTTTTCTTACCAGTGATGTTCTAGACTTGCTTTGCTGTTTTCATTCTATTACTGGGGATACCCTCTTGATTACACTCATGATTGCATTCAATATCTCATTAATTCCTGCCTTTCATAATCTCACCTCGGAAACAACAGCCGTTCCAGATCGCAGCTGTCATTAGATCCTCCTTAGAATCCTTCAGCTGGAACTCAACCGTTTACAAAAAGAGCTTTTCCCCTCTCTCTCGTCCATCCTATTCCAGCCCTTCCTGTGGAATTTTCTCCCTTTCTACCAGTCAATAGATACGATTTTGTCGGACTATGCGGGCTTGTTCCCGTTAATCTTCGGCTGGTTAGGCTTTAACTCCTGAAATGTCCTGTCCACTGATCTGGTGCTTTGTCCTTCCTTCCCAGTGAATGATGGGGTGATCAGGGTAGATTCCAACTTCCTACCCCTTTCCAGTAGGTTTTTGTTTTGTTTTGTTTTGTTTTTGAGATGGACTCTGGGTCTGTTTTTTGAGACGGAGTCTGGGTGTGTTACTCAGGCTGGAGTGCAGTGACAGGATGGGCTCACTGCAACCTCCGCCTCCTGGGTTCAAGGGATTCTCCTGCCTCAGCCTCTCCAGTAGCTAGGATTACAGGGATGAGTCACCGCGCCCGGCTTCCAGTAGGTATTGACGTGAGCATTTGGCAGTAATTTAGTTTCTCTTATGAGCTGCCTCTTTCTAATCATTTGGATGGTCTGAAAGTAAACCTCCTGAAGAGAAGCTAACTGTAGAACTTTATTTATTTATTTATTTATTTATTTATTTATTTATTTATTTATTTTGGAGACAGAGTCTTGCTCTGTCGCCCAGGCTGGAGTGCAGTGGCGCGATCTCGGCTCATTGCAAGCTCCACCTCCCGGGTTCACGCCATTCTCCTGCCTCTGCCTCCTGAGTAGCTGGGACTACAGGCGCCCGCCACCGCGCCCGGCTAATTTTTTGTATTTTTAGTAGAGACGGGGTTTCACCGTGGTCTCGATCTCCTGACCTTGTGATCCGCCCGCCTCGGCCTCCCAAAGTGCTGGGATTACAGGCGTGAGCCACCGCGCCCGACCAGAACTTTATTTTATTACTTACTTTTTTTTTTTTTTTTTTTTTTTTTGGGGAGAGTAGGGGGGACAAAGTCTCACTCTGTCCCTCAGGCTGGAGTGCAGTGAAGTGATCTCGCTTCCTGCAGCCTGGACCTCCCTGGCTCAAGTGATCTTCCCACCTCAGCCTCCTGAGTAGCTGAGACCACAGGTACGTGGCCCCACGCCCAATTTTTAAAATTTTTTGTAGAAATGAGGTCTCCCTATGTTGCACAGGCTGATCTCAAACTCCTGGACTCAAGGAATTCTTCCACCTCAGCCTCCCAAAGTGTTGAGATTACAGGCATGAGCCACCACGCAGAACTTTCATTCGATGGTGATTAGTTGAGGAGTTTACAGTTTAGATGGAATGACACACTAGGTCTCTTTGATCCCCACCACCCTGAGTTCAAAAGCAGGGAAAGGTAAGGAGGTGGTTTGACGACAGGATCTTTTCTGCTTTTGAGGCTTTTAAGGAGTGATAATATGATAGGATTTTTAGTGGAGAGGTCTGTGTTAACAAGGGAAGGGGTTATTAGAAGGGAAGGGAAGACAGTAGAAATTTGGAAAGTGGTTTGAAGTTTTTGACAGGGTGAGTTTGTTTCAGGCCACGTATTTATCAGGTCTCATGAGATGCGGTTTAGTATAGTGACAGTCGTCTGGGTTATGGAGCTAAAGTAGTGGGGTTCTAGTCCTCAACCTGCCACTTAGAGCTGCCTGAGCTTGGGACAATTTATTTCATCTCTTTGTGCCATAGTTTCATCATCTGCAAAATGAGGATAATGATAGACCCTACGATATAGGATGGCTCTAAGTAGAGGAATTAATATATGCAAAACCCTTAGCTAATGCTTGGCACATAATAAATGCTCAGTAGATTTGTTACCGTTAGGTTGTAATTTAATATTTTCCTCATCACCCATATCCAAAAATTAGTATCCTACCACATTTGTCTTATCTGTGTACCCTCTTTTTGTAAACTGTTGATCATCAAGAAGGATTGCCTATCAACAGCAGTGCTGTGAAGAATGTTTTTTGTTTGTTTGTTTTTTGAGACAGAGGTTTGCTCTGTCATCCAGGTTGTAGTGCAGTGGCACGATCTTGGCTCACTGCAACCACCCCCCGCCAGGTTCAAGCCATTCTCCTGCCTCAGCCTCCCAAGTAGCTGGGATTACAGGTATGCATCACCGTGCCTGGCTAATTTTTGTATTTTTAGTAGAGACAGGGTTTCACCATGTTGGCCAGGCTGGTCTTGAACTCCTGACCTAAGTGATCCGCCTGTGTTGGCCTCCCAAAGTGCTGGGAAGAATTCTAAAAATAATTGTGGCGAGAAGCATATGTAGTATTCTTCATCTTTAGTAATATAGCTGACTTATGAAATGCTTATTTACTATTCTAAGTGCCTTATATGTAGTATCTTATTTATTTCTCATAACAATTCTTTCAGGTAGAAACTGTAGTTCTCACCATTTCATATGGGGGAACTGGAAAGTAACCTAATATCATGCAGTAAAAAAAAAAAAAAGCATATATTGGTAATTACAACAGTATACCAAATATCATCGTAAAAAAATCTGGCTGGGCACGGTGGCTCATGCCTGTAATCCCAGCACTTTGGGAGGCCAAGGCAGGTGCATTACCCGAGGTCAGGAGTTTGAGACCAGCCTGGCCAAAATAGTGAAACCCATCTCTACTGAAAATACAAAAATGAGCTGGGCATAGTGGCACACGCCTGTGATCCCAACTATTCGGGAGGCCGAGAATCGCTTGAACCCAGGAGGTGGAAGTTGCAGTGAGCTGAGATCGTGCCACTGCGCTCCAGCCTGGGTGACAAAGCGAGACCTTGTCTCAAAAAAAAAAAAAAAAAAAAAATCCTTTCTGCTTTATTCAGCAATCTCATGATGAAGGGAAGAGATATCAATCTGATAGATATCAATCTGATGATGGCACGCACTGTCTAGTCCAGATTATACTGAAGCTATAGGGTCTTTATGGAGGTAACTGGATTTCATACAGATGTATGCCTTACAGTTTTTATTTTAATGATGTTATATGCAAAGTGAGACCAGTTGGTCAAGGAGACCCAACATCTGCTGGAGGGCTTCATAGGCATCTTAGCCAAAAGAACTGGTTCAGACGCAAAATAAACCTGTTTGTCCGGAAGATGTAAAAGGAAGCAGCATGGGGCTGCCTTCAGTGCTTAGAAGACATCAGTCAGGGACTTTTTGCCATTCTTTTCTAGGCCATACTCCAACACACATGGGCAAATTAAATCATAGCGTTGGTTCATGAATGGGAAGCTGAAGTGAAAAAAAAAGCCACTCAGGAAAAACAGCATCTGTTTTTACAGTATCCTTAGCTTTTTTTCTCAGTTAAAGGGAAGACTGAAAGAAAAACTTGAGCCGGGAAAGTCTTATTTGGAGTATTTGGGTATTTCAGGCTCACGCTATTTAATGTGGTGATGCGTGTTGCTGGCTGTGACTGTAAACATTTTAACTGGTCCTGCTAGGAAAACATGATTTTTTTTTTTTTTCTGTCAAAATAGTTTCACACTACACATGCTGGTATTTTCTTTTTTTAAAACACACTGGCTTCACCCATTCAAAATTAAGGCAACATCATTTTTAATAGTTGCATCATTTTCAGTGGTATGGATAAACAACAGGTTATTGAATCATTCCAAAATTAGGTTCCTTTCAGCTTTAATCCATTATAAACCATGCTGTCAGCATAGCTCTGCATAAATTTTTTTTTTTTTTTGAGACAGAGTCTCCCTCTGTCACCCAGGCTGGAGTGCAATGGCACGATCTCAGCTCACTGCAACCTCCGTCTCCCGGGTTCAAGCGATTCTTCTGCCCTAACCTCCCGAGTAGCTGGGATTACAGGCACCTGCCATCATGCCCGGCTAATTTGTGTATTTTTGTAGAGACAGGGTTTCACCATGTTGGCCAGGCTGGTCTTCAACTCCTGACCTCAGGTGATCCGCCCACCTCAGCCTCCCAAAGTGCTTGGATTACAGGCGTGGGCCAGCGGCCCTGGCCATAGCTCTGCATAATCTTTTTTTTTTTTTTTTTTTTTGAGACGGAGTCTCGCTGTGCTCCCAGGCTGGAGTGCAGTAGCGTGATCTCGGCTCACTGCAAGCTCCGCCTCCCGGGTTCACGCCATTCTCCCGCCTCAGCCTCCCAAGTAGCTGAGACTCATAATCTTTATGTACAGATACAAACAGTCCCTTTAGTGTCGGAAGTGGAGCTTCGATTCAGAGTTTACAGGGTTGAAATGCTGCTTCACATAGCTCTAAATGTGGACTGACTTAGTGTCGGCATCCCCACGACCTTGCTGATATAGGACATCATCTGTCTTTGAGGTCTCCCAATGCAGTCCTTGTAAAAAGGTACATTTTGTTTAACACTCATTTTTTTCTTTTCTTTTCTTTTCCTTTCCTTTCTTTTCCTTTCTCTCTTTCTCTCTTTCTTTCTTTCAACAGGATCTTACTTTGTTGCCCAGGCTTGAGTGCAGTGGCATGATCTCAGCTCACTGCAACCTCTGCTTCCCAGGCTCAAGCCATCCTCCTGCCTCAACCTCCTGAGTAACTGAGACTACAGGTGTATATGCTACCATGCCTGGCTAATTTTTTAATTTTTTTTTGTAGAGATGAAGTCTCGCTATGTTGCCCAGATTCTGGTAACTACCATTCTACTCTCTACTTCTATGAGATCAAGTTTGTTTGTTTGTTTATTTATTTATTTTGAGACAGAGTTTTGCTCTTGTTGCCCAGGCTGGAGTGCAGTGGTGTTATCTCAGCTCACCACAACCTCCTCCACCTCCCGGGTTTAAGTGATTCTCCTGCCTTAGCCTCCCGAGTAACTGGGATTACAGGTGTGCACCACCATGCTCAGCTAATTTTGTATTTTTAGTAGAGACGGGGTTTCTCCATGTTGGTAAGGCTGGTCTTGAACTGCCAACCTCAGGTGATCCGCCTGCCTCGGCCTCCCAAAGTGCTGGAATTACAGGCGTGAGCCACCACCCCTGGCCGAGATCAACTTTTTAAGATTCCATTTATGAGTGAGATCATGTGGTGTTTATCTTTCTGTTTCTGGCTTATTTCTCTTAACATAACGTCCTTCCAGGTTCATCCATGTTGTCACAAATGACAGGTTTTGTTTCTTTTTTTTTTTTTTTTTTTTTTTTGAGACGGAGTCTCGCTGTGTCACCCAGGCTGGAGTGCAGTGGCCGGATCTCAGCTCACTGCAAGCTCCGCCTCCCGGGTTCATGCCACTCTCCTGCCTCAGCCTCCCGAGTAGCTGGGACTACAGGCGCCCGCCACCTCGCCCGGCTAGAGGTTTTGTTTCTTTATCATAGCTAAATAGTATTACATTTTATATACATAGCAGATTTTCTTTGTCCGTTCATCCATTGATGGACACTTAGGTTGATTCCATGTGTTGGCCATTGTGAATAATACTATAATAAATGTGAGAGTGCAGAGATCTCTTTGACATTCTGATTTCATTTCCTTTGAATATATACAGTAGTGTGATTGCTAGATCATATGGTAGTTCTGTTTTTAATTTTTTGAGGCCTTTCCATACTGTTTGTCATAATGACTGGCTTCCCAAAGTGTTGGGAATACAGGCAGGAGCCACCGTGCCCAGTCTGTTCAGATTTTTTATTTCTTCATAATTCAATCTTGGTAGGTTGTATGTGTCAGGGAATTAATCATTTATTCTAGGTTATCCAATTTCCTGGTGTGTATTTGTTCATAATAGTCTCTTGTATTTCTGTTGTATCAGTTGTAATGTTTCCTTTTTCATTTCTGGTTTTATTTGAATATTTTCAATATTTTCTGTTTTCTCTTGGTTAGTATAGCTTAGTTAGGTTTGTCAATTTTGTGGGGTTTTTTTTCTTTTTTCAAAAAAAACCCAAAAACTCTTAATTTTATTGATTCTTTCTAATGGCTTTCTAGTCTGTGTCATTTATTTCTGCCCTAATCTTTATTATTTTCTTCCTTCTAACTTGGGGCTATACCTGGATATTTACCTTTCCTCAGGTTTGGAAAGTTTTTTTGCTACTCTTTTTTTCTCTTTCCTCTTTCTTTTTCCTTCCTTCCTCCCTCCCTCCCTCCCTCCCTCCCTCCCTTCCTTCCTTCCTTCCCTCCTTCCTTCTTATCTCCCTTCCTTTCCTTTCATCTCACTCTGTTGCCCAGGCTGGAGTGTAGTGGCATGATCATAGCTCACTGCAACCTTGAACTTCTGGGCCCAAGTGATCCTCCTGCCTCAGCCTCCTGAGTAGCTGAGACTACAGGCACCCACCACCACGCCACCTATTTTTTTTGTATTTTTTAGTAGAGACGGGGTTTCACCATGTTAGCCAGGATAGTCTCAATCTCCTGACCTCGTGATGCAACCGCCTCGGCCTCCCAAAGTGCTGGGATTACAGGCGTGAGCCACTGCACCCGGCCCTGCTTTTCTTATTACTGTGCTACAACCCAGTACTGCGATCTCTCACCTGGTTGCCTTAGCTATTGTGAAGGCATTTTTGTTCATGGATAATTGCTCAAACTGGTGTTTCTGCAGGTGGCCCATAGATGGAGAGAACTATTTTGCTATCTTCTGAGATTTAATATTTTTTGAAAGATTATTAGCTGGGCATGGTGGTGCCCACCTATAGTCCCAGCTACTTGGGAATCTGAGGTGGGAGGCTGCTGTGAGCCAAGATCATGCCTCTGCAGTCCAGCCTGGGTAACAGAGTGAGACCCTGTTTTTGAAAAACAAAACAAAATCTACTGTTAGTTATTCCTTTTTTTTTTTTTTTAGTGAATTGTGAATTGCTGATGATCAGATTTCTCCTGGTGAAGTAGAAATCCTTGCTTCAGAGACAAATACCTGAGTTGAAAGAGAAACTGGCTTTTAGGCTGAGTGTGGTGGCTCACACCTGTAATCCTAGCATTTTAGGAGGCTGAGGCGGGCGGATCAGTTGAGGTCAGGAGTTCGAGACCAGCCTGGGCAACATGGTGAAACCCTGTCTTTACTATAAATACAAAAATTAGCGGGGCATAGTGGCAGGCGCCTGTAATCCCAGCTACTCGGGAGACTGAGGCAGGAGAATCGCTCGAACCCAGGAGCTGGAGGTTGCAGTGAGCTGAGATCGTGCCATTGCACTCTAGCCTGGGTAACAGAGTGAAATTCCATCTTTAAAAAAAAAAAAAAAAAGGTAAATAAAAGAGAAGGAGTGGTGAAGGATGTCATGGTATGGGAGGCCCTGATTGGAAAACTGGAGTGGTGAGCTTCCTGGCTGGGGAAGGCAAGGGTAGCCTCACATTGGTGGAAGCTGCCAGGTTCAATCTGTGTGGTCTTTTAGTTGTTGTGTTTAGGCAGTTCAGGCAGGATTCTAGGGGCAGGATTCAGGGCCCATCTCAGTCCTGAAAAGTTGTCCTAGAATGAGGAGGAGCTGCTCAGAACAAATCTGAGTAATCCAGTGCCTGGACCAGATCCACATTGCCAGAGGGCGACCTGGTCAGAAATCCTCTTGCAGAAGTAGCTAGTCTTCTACACCAAGTTCATCATTTGTCACCTGTTTCTTCAGAGCTTTTCTTTTTCTTCTCTTCTCTTCTCTTTTCTTTTCTTCTTTCGCTCTTGTTGCCCAGGCTGGAGTGCAATGACACAATCTCGGCTCACTGCAACCTCTGCCTCAAGCGATTCTCCTGCCTCAGCCTCCCAAGTAGCTGGAATTACAAGCATGTGCCACCACGCCCGGCTAGTTTTGTGTTTTTAGTAGAGGCGGGGTTTCTCCATGTTCGTCAGGCTGGTGTCGAACTCCTGACCTCAGGTGATCCAGCTGCCTCGGCCTCCCAAAGTGCTGAGATTACAGGCGAGAGCCACTGCACCTGGCCAGAGCTTGTATTTCTTTAGACTCCCTATACTTTTCCCCAGTTTATGTGGGTATAGCATAGGATGGGCATAGTGGTAGGTAGTATTTTGGAAGAGCCAATGGAAGTAGTTTGGGAGAAGGAATGGAAGAGAAAAAAGTTTTCATATTTATGACGTACATCATTTTGGGAGCTCTGTGGCGCAGCTTATTTCATGGTTTCTTTTTTTTCTTTCAGCTCTGGCTTATCAGGACTCCGTAGTTCTCCAACAGAGAAATCTCGAAAAGGACTGACCAGTTTTTGCACTTCTAAAACCATGGCCCATGTAAGTTAATGTTTCTCTGTCCTTTTCGAAATACTGTCAATTTCTGTATCATGTATATAGATTCATTTTTTATTCTGAAACTTCCTGCTTACCAGAGCTTCATCCAAGAACCTGCTCCATGGCTGGGCACGGTGACTCACGCCTGTAATCCTCACTTCAAATGATCCACCTGCCTTGACCTCCCAAAGTGCTGGGATTACAGGCATGAGACATCATCCACCATGACACCTAGCCTTTTTTTTTTTTCTTTTTTTTTTTTGACACAAGGTCTCACTTGGTCACCCAGGCTGGAATGCAGTGGCATGATCCCAACTAACTGCAGCCCCAACCTCCCAGGCTCAGGTGATCCTCCCACCTCAGCCTCCTGAGTACTGGGGACTACAGGCACGTGCCACCACTCCTGGCTAATTTCTAAAATTTGTTGTAGAGATGGGGTCCCACTATATTGCCTAAGCTGAACTCGAACTCCTGGGCTCAAGTGATTCTCCCACTTCAGCCCCCCAAAATATTGGCATTATAGGTGTGATCCACCGCTCCTGATCCAATGCTTTTTTTTTTTTTTTTTTTTTGAACAAAAATAACATCCAGGAAGAATCTTGTTATATTCCAAATACAGTTGTTAGACCAATGGAACCATCTGCAGATGTTTTGAAATGTGTGTAACTGTCATTCAAGGGCATATGTGTACCTGGTGCTGCTAGTGACTGAGGAGGTAACAGAGCACCATCCTGAGTGTCACCTATTCCTGCTGTTACGTTCTTGTTGGAAACAATTTTCCATACTGTGCTTCACATGTAGCCCTCGTTTTTGTCTAGTGTAAAATGAGTTCCTAAAAGTTTGGAAAAGTATTGAAGAAAATTGTGGAGAAAGAAACAAAGCAAGTGAGAAAAATGAATTTAGTAAAAGAGATGATTAAAATACTAAAAGCAGGCTGGGTGCGGTGGCTCATGCCTGTAATCCCAGCACTTTGGGAGGCTGGCGGGTGAATCCGCGAGGTCAGGAGATGAGACCATCCTGGCTAACATGGGTGAAACCCGTCTCTACTTAAAATACAAAAAATTAGCGGTGTGACAGTGCCCTGTAGTCCCAGCTACTGGGAGGCGGAAAATGATGTGAACCTGGGAGGGCTTGCAGTGAGCTGAATCTGCCACTGCACTCCAACCCTGGGTGACAGAGTGAGACTCTGTCTAAAAATACTAAAAGATGTTTGTATGTGCACTGACCCACTGTGTCCCGTAGTTCTATATTGGAGGAAAATGTGCGAAGCTAGTTGGAGGGATGGAATTGACATACAACACTTTATAATGCTCTGATTTAACATAATGGGAGGGGCCGGGCGCGGTGGCTCAAGCCTGTAATCCCAGCACTTTGGGAGGCCAAGACGGGCGGATCACGAGGTCAGGAGATCGAGACCATCCTGGCTAACACGGTGAAACCCCGTCTCTACTAAAAAATACAAAAAACTAGCTGGGCGCGGTGGCGGGCGCCTGTAGTCCCAGCTACTCGGGAGGCTGAGGCGGGAGAATGGCGTGAACCCGGGAGGCGGAGCTTGCAGTGAGCTGAGATCCGGCCACTGCACTCCAGCCTGGGCAGCAGAGCGAGACTCCGTCTCAAGAAAAAAATAAAATTAAACAAAACAAAACAAAACAAAAAAACCATAATGGGAGGCCATGTGTAGTGGCTCACGCCTGTAATCCCTCCTTTGGGAGGCCATTGCTTGAGGCCAGGAATTCAAGGTTGCAGTGAGCTGTGATCACATCACTGTACTCCAGCCTAGGCAACAGCCTGGGCAGCAGAGTGAGACCCTGTCAAAAAAAGAAAAAAGAAAAGAAAAAGAAAAGAAAGAAAAGGGAAGGAAGGAAGAAAAGAAAGAAAATAGAAAATACGTTATGGAAAAATAGGTACCTGATTAATCGTTAAAATGTCTGATTTTCAGGAATTGATTACTGATGTTAAGTGGGAGGTCCCTATTTTGAGCTTTCCTTAACATCTGTGATTTGATGACAGAGAGATTTTGGTCTTATCTGATTGCTTGTGGGGAAAACTCTAAACTTCTCCACAGATCTGAGTTTTTCAAGTATATAAGATAGGATTTAGTGTTGACTGACCTTAGTTTTTTTGTATGTTGAGACCCTATGCTATGGAAGGCTTTTAGGGTTAGGTGAATTGGGTAGGGATGTAATTGGGCCTTATAAGGTAAGGCCTAAACTTTCATGTGTGCCTTGACACCTTTGTCAAGACCCTAAAGGCCTAACCCTGAGTTTCCCTGCTCTTACCCGACATGCCCACCCACAGCGGGAAAGGCTTCCTACTCAGCTAGTTCCCCTATGAGCTGGACAAGTTACACCCCTCATGGTCCTCAACCTAATGGGTTTCACCTCCCTCCTAGCCTATGGAATTATTCAAACAAGCCAATCACATACCACTACAGGAACCAGGGAACACCTCACCTTGTTATTACTGTAAAGCCTGCCTCCCACACCCCTGCTTGTTCATGCTGTTCTTGAATGCAACCCCCTTGTGCCCCTGCGTGATGTATGATGTCCTCTCTCAGGCTCTGAATATATGCATCTAACAAATTGCTGTCAATCTCATCTGTCCGGCGTGGGCTATTTGATTGTCTTGTACTTTTTAGGGCAGGGATCCCTCCTTCACCAATAGGGTGAATAGGATGTGATCAGAATAGGACTGCAAATAGATACATCAATCAATGGAGATTTCCTCCTGCGGAGAAGAATGCCAGGAACGAGGTCCACTGTGTATTTTTACAGGATGTGCTGGTCTAAAGCAGGATTTCTCAACCTTGAAACTATTGACTTTTTTTTTTTTTTTTGAGACCGAGTCTTACTCTGTCGCCTAGGCTGGAGTGCAGTGGTCTCAGCTCACTGCAACCTCCGTCTCCTGGGTTCAAGTGATTCTACTGCGTCAGCCTCCTGTAGCTGAGATTACAGGCTCCCACCATCACACTCAGCTGATTTTTATGTCTTTAGTAGAGACAGGGCTTCACCATGTTGACTAGGTTGGTCTCAAACTCCTGACCTCAAGTGATCTGCCCACCTTGGCCTCCCAAAGTGTTGGGATTACAGGCATGAGCCACTGTACCTGGCCTGAACTATTAACATTTTGCTGGAGAGTCTTGTATTGTAGGAGGCCGTCTTGTGCATTGTAGGATGTCTAACAGTGTCCTTGGCCTCTACCCATTAGATGCCTGTAACGCTCACACCCTTTCCTCCAATTGTGACAACCAAAGTTGTCTCCAGATATGGCCAGATATCTTTTGGGGAGCAAAATGACTCTTCATTGAAAATGACTGATACAGGGGGCCAGGTGTGGTGGCTCGCGTCTGTAATCCCAGCACTTTGGGAAGCCGAGGCGGGTGCATCACGAGGTCAGGAGATCGAGACCATCCTGACTAACATGGTAAAACCCCATCTCTACTAAAAATACAAAAAAATTTAGCCGGGCACGGGGGCGGGTGCCTGTAGTCCCAGCTACTCGGGAGACTGAGGCAGGAGAATGGTGTGAACCCGGGAGGTGGAGCTTGCAGTGACCTGAGATCACGCCACTGCACTTCTGCCTGGGCGACAGAGTGAGACTCCGTCTCAAAAAAAAAAAAAAAAAAAAGAAAATGATTGATACTGGTGTCCCGGTGATATCTTTATGATATCTTCATGATTCAGTATCCTGTAACTCAGCAACAAAAAAACGATGTTCAAGAGATGATAGATGGTGACAAGCAAGAAGATGATTCACATCGGTAAGGATTAGATATTGTAGACATTGAGAATTGGGGAAGACTTTCAAGATTTTATTGAATTAAAATATCTAAAGAAAAAAGAATCTAATATATTAAAAATGTAGACTGCCATCAAACAAATTTTTGAAAGTTTGCTAAAGAATTGGTTATAAAAGGGAAAGTGTTTATAATAAAACCCGAGTTTGTGATGAATTTGAATCTATCTTCTTAGAGATTTTGTAGCACATGTGAGATAAATTTTTATCAATGTTTTTAAATGATCATTAAAGGGAAAAAGAAAGCCCAAGACCTCATATTTCTTGTTTTAAAATTTTTAAATTTTTAAATTTCTTTTTTTGTAGAGACAGGGTCTTGCTAATGTTGATCAAGCTGGTCTTGAACTTCTGGGCTCGACTGATTCTCTCATCTGGGCCTCCCGAAGTGCTGGGATTATAGGCATGAGCCTCTGTACTTTGCCTCAAGACCTCATATTTTTAAAGAATTTATGGTGGAGGCACATAGTATTCAAAAGGCTTGTGTGCAATATTTCATTTAATTAGGATTTTTTGGGTTACATACTCATTTCTAGATATGTTTGGATGAAAATGTCGTCATATCTGTAGCCACAGGACTATTTAAGAACATGTAGGCTCAATGCTTCAGAAATACTGATTTTCTTACTGGCCCCTACTCATGTCACAAGTTTTCAGCCCAGTGCTGTTTGCATGCCATGTTACCCCTCTCTGCAATGCAATCCTCAATCTCCCCTCTTTCCATTGTAAAAGTATTTAATTTATTTTCACAAGTAATAACTGAGTTTGTTTTTTCAGGGTTCAGTGACATTCAGGGATGTGGCCATAGACTTTTCACAGGAAGAATGGGAATTCCTGGATCCTGCTCAGAGGGACTTATATAGGGATGTGATGTGGGAGAACTATAGCAACTTCATTTCATTAGGTAAGTTTGTTTATCCCAAATGATATTAACTTTCTCTGCTGTCAATTTCAGGACTATATTTAGAAAAACGATCTAAAACTTCCACTTTCTGTTCCCAAAGGAATGATTTAAGCTTTGTTAGGTTGGAACTACGCCTCTCCATTTCATCATGTCCAGTCAGCTATGCCCTTCAGGCTTCCTTCAGACTCTGTAATTCCTGATTTCCTTAGTATCCAAGGGAATGGATTTGAATATGGCAAAAGCATTGTTCAAGAAACCAGACTTCACCATATATTGGAGCTTGGAATTGACATAAATGCTTCACAGTACTTTCTAGTCCATCTGCAAGTAGAATACCTAGACATAGGGTTTCTGAGTTTCTCTAAAAACCAAAGGAGTCTGTAGAACATAGATAGTGTGAGATGGATCCAGAAAGGTTGTTTAGAACTCGTAGCCGGGCCGGGCGCGGTGGCTCACGCCTGTAATCCCAGCACTTTGGGAGGCCGAGGCGGGCGGATCACAAGGTCAGGAGATCGAGACCACAGTGAAACCCTGTCTCTACTAAAAATACAAAAAATTAGCCGGGCGCGGTGGCGGGCGCCTGTAGTCCCAGGTACTCAGGAGGCTGAGGCAGGAGAATGGCGTGAACCCAGGAGGCGGAGCTTGCAGTGAGCCGAGATCGCGCCACTGCACTCCAGCCTGGGCGACAGCGTGAGACTCGGTCTCAAAAAAAAAAAAAAAAGAACTCGTAGCCGGGAATGGTGGTGCATGCCTGTAATCCCAGCTACTTGGGAGGCTGAGGTAGGAGAATCACTTAAACCCAGGAGGGGGAGGTTGCAGTGAGCTGAGATCACACCACTGCATTCCAGCCTGGGTGACAGAGCAAGACTCCATCCCAAAAACAACCCCTCAAGGCCAGGCATGGTGGCTCATGCCTGTAATTCCAGCACTTTGGGAGACCGATGCAGGTGGATCACTTGAGGTCAGGAGCTCGAGACCAGCCTGGCCAATGTGGTGAAACCCCATCTCTACTAAAAATACAAAAATTAGCCAGGCATGGTGGTATGTGCCTGTAATCCCAGCTACTTGGGAGGGTGAGGCAGGGAGAATTGCTTGAAGCTAGGAGGCTGAGGTTGCAGTGAGTTGAGATCGCGCCACTGCACTCCAGCCTGGGTGACAGAGCGAGACTCCGTCTCAAACAGAAAAAACCCTGAAACACATTCTGTTTCCTATAACAGACGTATTCAGTTCTACCTACTTCGTAATTGAAAATTAAAATCTAAAAGCCTGGCCTTTAACATTGAATGAATATCCTAGAAGAGATCTGAGAATGTCTCAATAAACCTTTTATTATGCACTCATCAAAATGATAACAGTAAATAGCTAATAGCTAATACATATATTATGTGTATATGTTAATAAACATCACCATATATTTGGGCTTAAACATTATTCTAAGCATTGTTCATTATTAATTAATCCTCACAACAACTCTATGAAAAGATACTATTATCTTCATTTTATTTGAGAAAACATAGACACAAAAGGAATAATTTGCTAGGTAACACAGAAACAAAGGCAGGATGTAAAGCCAGACAGTCTGGACCCAGTCTGTGTTCTTCCCTCTACACAATACTGCCTTTCAACAGAGCCTGTGTGAGGTTAAATTATATTAAGGCCTGTTCTTGACCAGATGGTTAATATAATGGCCTTAGTATAATTAATTTAACCTCATACAGGCTATTTGTTGTGACCCTCAAGTTACCTTAATATGAGCATTCTTCAACTGCCTTGCAATTCTTTGCTCTTAGGCTTTATAAAGTGTCATATTGATTTATAGTTAATTATAAATTTAACCAAATCTGAATCTAAAGATTTTCAGGTATATAATTTCATGTCACATTTTTCTTTTAAGCAGGACCTTCCATTTCTAAACCAGATGTGATTACCTTATTGGATGAAGAAGGGAAGGAACCCGGGATGGTTGTAAGGGAAGGGACAAGAAGATACTGCCCTGGTGAGTGAGGGCTGAGCAGGCATTGAGAAATCATTACTGCAGGTAATAGCTAAACTGACTAGGGTGGAGGCACACCCTTGAGATGTTGGGATCTCTCTTCAAAAAGTCCGTGGCCTATGGAGGAAGGGCTTGGGACTTGAAGCAAATTAAGATCTTTTAAGCCTGGACTAGCAAAGGAACTTTCTATTGACCTTGATTGCAACACTGTTTCTCATCTTTCATATTTCTCTCTCACTTTAAAGAGAATAACTATTCCTGATAGAAGAAAAAAATAATTAAATATAAGAGCAGAGATCAGCAAAATAGAAAAGAAATAAAATTAATAAAGCCAAAAATTGATTTCTTGAAAAGATCAACAAAGATGGTAAACACCTAGTAATTTATGTTCTCTTTTTTTAAAGAACATAAATTACTAATATCAGGAATGAAAGAGGGATTTTCGCTTTAGATCCAGTAGCCATTAAAAGAATAATAAGAGGCCGGGCATGGTGGCTCATACCTGTAATCCCAGCATTTTGGGAGGCCGAGGTAGGCTGGACACTTGAGGTCAGGGTTTCCAAACCAGTCTGGCCAACACAGCAAAACACTGTCTCTACTAAAAATACAAAAATTAGCTGGGCATGGTGGCGGGTGCCTGTAGTCCCAGCCACTCTGGAAGTTGAGACACAAGAGTCGCATGAACCTGGGAGGCAGAGGTTGCAGTGAGCCAAGATCGCGCCATTACACTCCAGCCTGAGTGACAGAGTGAGACTCTACCCCTACTCCAAAAAAAAGAATAATAAGAGAATGCCATGAATTACTTTATGCCAGTAAATTTGATAACTTAAATTTTAAAATTTCTGGAGAAATACAACTTACCGGAACTGACACAAGATGTAAAAGAAATTGAATACCCTTATTCTATTAAAGTAATTGAATTCGTTATCAGAAATCTCCACAAAGAAAATGCCAGCCCCAGATGGTTTCACTGGTGAATTCCATTGAATATCTAAGGAAGAAGTAGCAGCAGTATCGTACAAACTCCTTCAGAAAAGGAATGCATTTTATGAGGCCAACATAACATACCATAACCCGAAAAAGAAATTACAAAAAAAGCATAAACCCATATCTTTTCCATACATAGATACAAAAATTTTAACCAAATATTAACAAATCAAATATAATGATATACAAAAATGATGATTAAGTAGGGTTTCTTTCTACCTGTTAATTCACCATATTAACAGAAAAAGTGAAAGACCATATGATCATTATCTTAGTTCATTTTCTGTTGCTTATAACAGAATACCTTGAAATTCAGTAATTTATAAGGAAAAGGAGTTTATTTCTTACAGTTTTGGAGGCTGAGAAGTCCAGCGTCAAGGGGCTGTGTCTAGTGAGGGCCGTCTTGCTGTTGGGGACTCTGCTGAATTCCGAGGCTTTGCAGGGCATCACATGGCAAGGGGGCTGAACATGCAAATGTGCTAGTTCAGGCCTCCCTTCTTATAAAGTCATCAGTCCCAATCCTGTGATAACCCATTAATTGATTAACTCACCAATCCTGAATAGGTTCATCCATTCATGAGAGCAGAGCCGTCATGGCCCAGTCACCTCTTAAAAACCCCACTCTCAATATTGCCATTAGGAATTAATTTTCAACATAAGTTTTGGAGGCAACAAACATTCAAACCAGAGCAGTCATCTTCATATATGTAAAAATAGCATATGACAAAATCCACCATCCATTTATGATAAAAAGCTTTCAGCAAACAAGAAATTGGGCCGGGCGCGGTGGCTCAAGCCTGTAATCCCAGCACTTTGGGAGGCCGAGACGGGCGGATCACGAGGTCAGGAGATCGAGACCATCCTGGCTAACACGGTGAAACTCCGTCTCTACTAAAAAATACAAAAAAAAACTAGCCGGGCGAGGTGGCGGGCGCCTGTAGTCCCAGCTACTCGGGAGGCTGAGGCAGGAGAATGGCGTGAACCCGGGAGGCGGAGCTTGCAGTGAGCTGAGATCCGGCCACAGCACTCCAGCCTGGGCGACAGAGCGAGACTCAGTCTCAAAAAAAAAAAAAAAAAAAGAAATTGAAGGGAACTTCCTCAATCTGGTAAGGGGCACCTATTAAAAAAATACACTATAAACTATAAAAATCCATTATCAATAAGAAAAAGAAATGAGACATAAAGATCAAAAAAGGAAGACGTAAGTCTGCATTTGGAGATGACATGATTGTGTACATAGAAAGTCCTAAGGAATCAAGACAACAACTATTTGAAATAGTAATTGAAAAATCACAATAAGGTCACAGGCTATAAAGTTAATGTTAAAAAATCAGGCCGGGTGCAGTGACTCACACATATAATCCCAGCACTTTGGGAGGCCAAGGCAGGCAGATCACTTGAGGTCAGGAGTTCAAGACCAGCCTGACCAACATGATGAAATCCCATCTCTGCTAAAAATACAAAAATTAACTGGATGTAGTGGTGCATGCCTGTAATCCCAGCTACTCAGGAGCTGAGGTGGGAAAATTGGTGGAACTCAGGAGGCAGAGTTTGCAGTGAGCCAAGATCATGCCACTGCACTCCAGCTCAGATGATAGAGCAAGACTCCATCTCAAAAAATAAAATAGATAGATAGATAGATAGATAGATAGATAGATAGATAGATAGATCGATCGATCGATCAGGGCTGGGCATGGTGGCTCATGCCTGGAATCCCTGCACTGTGGGAGGCCGAGGTGGGTGGATCACCTGAGCTCAGGAGTTCAAGACCAGCCTGGTCAACATGGTGAAACCCCATCTCTACTAAAAATATAAAAATTAGCCAGGCATGGTGGTGCGAGCCTGTAGTCCCAGCTACTGGGAAGGATGAGGCACGAGAATCGCTTGAACCTGGGAAGTGAAGGTTGCAGTGAGCTGAGATCACACCACTGCACTCTACCCTAGGTGACAGAGTGAGTGAGACTCTGAGTCATAAATAAATAAATAGCTAAATCAGTTGTGTTTTATATATTAGAAGCAAAAAAAAAAAAAAAAGGAAAAGTAAATAACAATTTATGGGAGTGTCAAAAAACATAAAATACTAAGAAGTGAGTTTGATAAAACATATGCAAGACATCTATGCTAAAAACCATAGACCATTGCTAAGAGAAATTAAATAAGGCCTAAATAAATAGAAATAATCATTTTTGGAATGGGAAGACTCAGTATTATAAAAATTTCAATTTTATTAATTCAATATAATTCCAGTCATAATCCTAGCAGGCTTTTTTTTTTTTTTTTTGGTAGAAATTAGCAAGCAGATTCTAAGATTTATACAAAATAACAAATGACTTAGCATATCCCAAGCAACTTGAAAACATAAGAACATATTACAGGACTTAGATGACATGACATCAAGATATTTCAGGATTTAAAATTACCCGATGTTGGCGTGGCACGTGCCTATAGTCCCAGTTACTCAGGAAGCCAAGGAAGGAGAATCACGTGAATCTGGGAGGCGCAGGGAGGTCGCGCTACTGCACTCCAGCCTGGGTGACAGAGTGAGACTCTATCTCAAAAAACAAACAAACAAACTTCAGGATTTATTAAAACTACAGTGATCAAGACAGTATGATATTGGCAAAGATCACCGAACAAAACAGAACAGAGGTCCTAGAAACATACCCTGCCATGCACACACTTAAAGGGTCATTTATTGTTTGACAAAGATGCCAAAGCATTCCAATGGGGAGAAGAAAGTCTTTTCAACATATAGTACTAGAATAACTGGGGAAACAAATAAACAAACCTCTCAACCTTTACCTCATACCAAAATTAATTTGAGATGGTTTTTAGACCTACATATAAACGCTAAAATCATAAAGTTTTTAGAGGGAAACAGGACAGTGATGAGTATCCCAACTTATGACTTGGCAGTAGGCAAAAGTTTCTTGAGTGAAAACAATAACCATAAAAATAAAAAAATCAGGCCGGGCGAGGTGGCTTACACCTGTAATCCTAGCACTTTGGGAGGCCAAGGCGGGCGGATCACCTGATTTTGGGAGTTTGAGACCAGCCTGGCCAACATGGAGAAACCTGATCTCTACTGAAAATACAAAAATTAGCCGTGCGTGGTGGTGTGCCTGTAATCCCAACTACTCGGGAGGCTGAGGCAGGACAGTCACTTGAACCTGGGAGGTGGAGGTTCCAGTGAGCCAAGATCACACCACTGCACACCAGCTTGGGTGACAGAGTGGGACTCTGTCTCAAAATAAATAAATAATGAATACATTAGACTTTATCCAAATTGAAAACTTTGTCTCATGAGAATATACCAATAAGAAGATGAATGGGTAAGTCACAGACTGGGAGAGTAATAGTGGTAAAACGTATCTGACAAGGGACCAGTATCTAGTGTATATACAACTCAGTGCTAAAATGATAAGTAGCCCAATTAAAACTGAGTGAAAGGCACATCAATACCATGAATAGACTGAGCAACAGCAAGGAATAAACTCTTGATACATGCAACAACTTGGGTGAATTTCAAGGAAATTATGCTGAGTGACAAAATCAATCACAAATGGTTATGCACTACATGACTTTACGTATGTAATATTTGCAAAATAACATAGACATGGAAAAACAAATTAGTGGTTTCCAAGGGTAGGGATGTAGGGAGGAGAGGATGGTTTGGGTTAGAAAGGGGTAACACAAGGAAGTCTTGCAGTCATGGTACGGGTGAGTATCTTGCTTGTGGTGGTGGTTTTAGCAGGCTACCTGTGATAAAATTGCATAGAGCTATGCACATAAACACACGAGTGCACATAGAACTGGTGAAGTCTAAGTAAGCTCTATGGAATATACCAACATTAATTTCTTTCTTTTTTTATTTTTATTTTTTTGAGACAGAGTCTCACTCTGTCACCCAGGCTGGAGTGCAGTGGCGGGATCTCGGCTCACTGCACCCTCCACCTCCCGGGTTTATGTGATTCTCCCACCGCAGCCCCCCAAGTAGCTGGGATTACAGGCATGTGCCACCACACCCGGCTAATTTTGTATTTTTAGTAGAGAAGGAGTTTAACCATGTTGGCCAGTCTGGTTTCGAACTCCTGACCTCAGGTGATCCACCCGTCTTGGCCTCCCAAAGTGCTGGGATTAGAGGCATGAGCCACCGCGCCTGGCCACATGAATTTCTTGATTTGAATATTGTACTATACTTGCCTAAGATGTTAACACTGGGAGGGGCTGGGTGAAGTCTACACAGGACTTTTCTGTACATTTTTGTGCAACTTCCATTGGATCTGTAATTATTTTAAAATAAAAAAAATTTTTAGGCCGGGCGCGGTGGCTCAAGCCTGTAATCTCAGCACTTTGGGAGGCCGAGACGGGCGGATCACGAGGTCAGGAGGTCGAGACCATCCTGGCTAACCCGGTGAAATCCCGTCTCTACTAAAAAATACAAAAAATAGCCGGGCGAAGTGGCGGGCGCCTGTAGTCCCAGCTACTCAGGAGGCTGAGGCAGGAGAATGGCGTAAACCTGGGAGGCGGAGCTTGCAGTGAGCTGAGATCCAGCCACTGCACTCCAGCCTGGGCGACAGCGCGAGACTCTGTCACAAAAAAAAAAAAAAAAAAAAAATTTTTTTTTAAAGATGCTGTTGAGGAGAAAGGGGAAAAGATTTGACAAAGAGAGGGGCTACCCTTTTTTTGAATCAGTGACTACAGTTTCATCTCTATCTAAATCTGTATTAGTCATCTTAAGTTGCCATAACAGAATACCATAGTCTGGGTGGCTTAAACACCAGATATGTATTTTCTCACGATTCTAGAGGCTGGAAGTCCGAAATCAGGGTGCCGGGTTCTGGTGAAGTCTCTCTTCCTGGCTTGCAGGCAGCTGTCTTCTTGCTGTGTCCTCATATGACACAGAGAGAGAAAGAGGCCACTCTCTTCCTTTTTTTTTCCTTTTTTTTTTTTTTTTTTGTTTGAGACAAGGTTTCACTCTGTTGCCCAGGCTGGAGTGTAATGGTACCATCACAGCTCACTGCAGTCTCCAACTCCTGGGCCCAAGCAATCCTCCCGTCTCAGCCTTCTGAGTAGCTGGGTTTACCGACACATGCCTCCACACTTAGCTATTTTTAAAAAACATTTTTTGTAGAGACAGAGATCTCACTGTATTCCCTAGGCTGGTCTTGAACTCCTGGGCTCAAGTGATCCTCCCACCTCAGCCTCCCAAGGTGCTGGGATGACAGGCGCGAGCCACTGCACCTGGCCCTCTTCCTCTCCTTAAATTACCTGGCCAGTAATTCTAGTGGATTAGGACCCCACCTTTAGGCCTCATTTAACCTCAATTACCTCCTAAAAGCCCCATCTCCAAATACAGTTAGTTAGGGCTTCAACATTAAAATTTTGGGGAACATAGTTCAGTCCATATTTAGGACCCAGTTTCTTTCCAGCTTCTATCATGATTAGGTTGATATGTCTTTCATTGGCTAGAAATATATTCCTTCATTTATTTGGCAAGTACTTGAGTGCCTAGTCGGAACTAGGTGTTGTGCTGGACGCTAGTGGAGCAGATGTGAATGAGACCGATACGTCCCAGCAATCATGTTTCCATCTTAATAGGAGTAAGGACATTAAGTAAACAAGTACACCAATACATAACACTAGGTAGCGACAAGGATTAAGAAAAGTAAGAAGGAGGCCGGGCGCGGTGGCTCAAGCCTGTAATCCCAGCACTTTGGGAGGCCGAGACGGGCGGATCACGAGGTCAGGAGATCGAGACCATCCTGGCTAACATGGTGAAACCCCGTCTCTACTAAAAAATACAAAAAACTAGCTGGGCGCGGTGGCGGGCGCCTGTAGTCCCAGCTACTCGGGAGGCTGAGGCAGGAGAATGGCGTGAACCCAGGAGGCGGAGCTTGCAGTGAGCAGAGATCCGGCCACTGCACTGCACTCCAGCCTGGGCAGCAGAGCGAGACTCCGTCTCAAAAAAAAAAAAGAAAAGTAAGAAGGGCCAGGCGCAGTGGCTCATACCTGTAATCCCAGCACTTTGAGAGGCTGAGACGGGAGGATCACTTGAGGCCAGGAGTTCGAGACCAGCCTGGCCAACATTGTGAAACCTGTCTCTACTGAAAATACGAAAATTAGCTGGGCGTGGTGGCACACGCCTGTAGTCCCAACTACTCAGCAGGCTGAGGCAGAAGTATCGCTTGAACCTGGGAGGTGGAGGTTGCAGTGAGCCGAGATCCCGCTGCTGCATTCCAGCCTGGGCAAGAATGGAAGTCGGCAAGTAGAGAGGGATATTTTAAATAGGGTGGTCAGGACATTTTGAGGAGGTGATACTTGAGTAGTGACATGAAAAAAGAGCCCAGGCCATATGAATATCTAAAGCAAGGACATTCCTGGTAGAGAACAGCAAATACAAAGGCTTTAGGTGGGGAGAGGGGAGCTTTGTATGTTTGAGGAACTGCAAGAAGCCCAAGATGATTCAGATGCTTATTCAAAAGGTAAGTGAAAGGTATAGAAACAAGATAATGTTAGGCAAGAGCAAGATCATGTAATGGTTTGTATATCATAGGAGAAGGCATTTGACTTTGTTTGTGTGTGTGTGTGTGTGTGATGGAATCTCGCTCTGTTGCCCAGGCTGGAGTGCAGTTGCGCGATCTCGGCTCACTGCAACGCATTTGACTTTGTGTGTGTGTGTGTGTGTGTGTGTGTGTGAGATGGAATCTCGCTCTGTTGCCCAGGCTGGAGTGCAGTTGCGCGATCTCGGCTCACTGCAACCTTCACCTCCCGGGTTCAAGCGATTCTCCCACTTCAGCCTCCAGAGTAGCTGGGATTATAGGTGCCTGCCACCGCGCCTGGCTAATTTTTGTATTTTTAGTAGAGACAGGGTTTCACTATGTTGGCCAGGCTGGTCTTGAACTCCTGACCTGGTGATCCACCCACCTTGGCCTCAGCCTCCCAAGTAGCTGGGACTACAGGCGCATGCACATGCCACCACCCCTGGAAAATTTTTGTATTTTTTTGTAGAGACGGTGGTTTTGCTATGTTGCCCAGGCTGGTCTTGAACTCCTGGGCTCAAGTGATTCTCCCACCTCAGTCTCCCAAAGTGCTGGGATTACAGGCATGAGCCACTGCACTCAGCTGCATCTGACATTTTTTATTTTAAGTGTGGTAGAAAGCTGCTGGAGATTTTTGAGCAGGGGAGTAACATGAGCTGGTTTTTTTTTTTTTTTTTTTTTGAGATGGAGTCTCGCTCTGTTGCCCAGACTGGAGTGTAGTGGCGTGATCTCAGCTCACTGCTGAGCTGGGTTCAAGTAATTCTCCTGCTTCAGCCTCCCGAGTAGTTAGGATTACAGGCACACACTACCACACTCAGCTAATTTTTGTATTTTTAGTAGAGATGGGGTTTCACCATGTTGGTCAGGCTGGTCTCGAACGCCTGACCTCGTGATCCACCTGCCTCAGTCTCCCAAAGTGCTGGAATTACAGGCATGAGCCACCACACCCGGCCTACATGAGCTGATTTTTAAATATCACTCTACAGAGAATAGATTGAATAAGGGCATGATGGATCGTTGGAAGACCCACTAGGAGGCTATTTCATTTGTTCAAATTGAAGATGATACTGGTTTTGCTGAGAATGGTACTAGTGGGAGGTTGAAAGAAAATGTTAGATTCCTGATAGGTTTGCCTGGTACATGCTGGGCTGCTCTTCTCTGAATACTTCCCTTACCGCGCATGGACTGCAACAGCCTGCACTAGGCTGCCCCCATCAATGGAAACAGCATCCTATCCTCCACAGTGTTGGTAAGGAAGATCTTTTTCTTTTTCTTTTTTTTTTTTTTTTTTTTTTTTTTTTTTGGGAGATAGGGTCTTCTCTGTTGCCTCAGGCTGGAGGACAGTTACATGAACATGTCTCACTGCAGCCTCAACTTCCTGGGCTCAAGTGATCCTCCCACCTCAGCCTCCTGAGTAGCTGGGACTACAGGTGCGCACCAGCACACATGGCTAATTTTTAAGCATTTTTTGTAGACACAGTGTCTCACTGTGTTGCCAGGTTGGTCTAAACCTCCTGGCCTCAAGGGATCCTCCCACCTTGGCCTCCCAAAGTGCTGGTATTACAGGTGTGAGCCACTGTGCCCAGCCATTTTTGTCTATTAATTGATGTATTTTATCCGTCTACATTTCATTAATTTTCTTATATATTTGGATTTAAATCTGCTGTCTTCCCAGTGTTTTTCTGTTTGCTCAATATGTTCTTCCTTTTTTCATTCTCCTGCCTTTTTTGGATTAATCAAGCATTTTTATTCTAGTTTTTCCTTTTATAACATGATCGTTTTACATACATTTAGTTCTCTTCTTGTGGTTGCCTTAGAGATTAACAAATACATTATTTACTTATTGCATCGAACCTGCAAGTAGCTTCTTTATATCTTTCTCAAACTTGTAGGGATCTTAATATAATTTTTTTTTTTTTTTTTTTTGAGACAGAGTCTGGCTCTGTTGCCCTGGCTGGAGTGCAGTGGCAAGATCTCAGCTCAATGCAAGCTCCACCTCCCGGGTTCACACCATTCTCCTGCCTCAGCCTCCCGAGTAGCTAGGACTACAGGTGCCCACCACCACGCCCAGCTATTTTTTTTTGGATTTTTAGTAGAGATGGGGTTTCACCATGTTGGCCAGGATGGTCTCGATATCCTAACCTTGTGATTCACCAGCCTCGGCCTCCCAAAGTGCTGGGATTACAGGCATGAGCCACCACACCCGGCCGGCTCTTAATAGAATTAAAAAAAAAAGTATTCATTTATTTATAAAGGCAGGGTCTCACTCCATCACTGAGGCTGGAGTGCAGTAGTGTGATCATAGCTCACTGCAACCTCAAACTCCTGGGCTCAAGCAATTCACCCACTTCAGCCTCTTGGGTAGGTAGGACTACGGGTACACACCACCATGCCTGGCTAATTTGTTTTATTTTGGAGATGGGGTTCTCACTGTGTTGGCCAGGCTGGTCTTGAACTCTTGGGCTCAAATGATCCTCCTGTCTCGGCCTCCCAAAGTACTGTGATTACAGGTGTGAGCCACTGTACCCAACCCTTAATAGTAGTTTAATTCCTTTTATGTGTCCTCAGTTTTTTGTGCATTTGTTGTCATATATCTTTCTTTCTTTTTTTTTTTTTTTGTGATATACAGTCTCACTCTATTGCCTAGGCTAGAGTGAAGCGGTGGGATTCTGGCTCACTGCAACCTCTGCCACCTGGGTTCAAGTGATTCTCCCACCTCAGCCTCTTCAGTAGCTGGGACTACAGGCATGCACCACCATGCCGGCTAATTTTTGTATTTTTTAGTAGAGACGGGGTTTCGCCATGTTGGCCAGGCTGATCTTGAACTCCTGATCCCAGGTGATCCCCCCACCTCAGCCTCCCAAAGTGCTGGGATTACAGGCGTGAGCCACTGTACCCAGCCACGTTGTCATGTATCTTAATTCCACATTTTAATCCCCACAGGGCATTAATTTCTAATTGTAATGTGTAGTGAATGTTTGTTTACATTTGACCACATATTTACCTTTTACAGTGCACCTTATTATTTTCTGCATTGCATTGCTTTTATCTGGAACCATTTTCTGTGTACCCAAATAACTTACTTAGTATTTATTTTATTGTGCCCACTGGCAATACATTCTCTTAGGTTTTATTAGAAAATATATTTATTGGCCGGGCGCAGTGGCTCAAGCCTGTAATCCCAGCACTTTGGGAGGCCGAGACGGGTGGATCACGAGGTCAGGAGATCGAGACCATCCTGGCTGACGTGGTGAAACCCCGTCTCTACTAAAAAATACAAAAAAACTAGCCGGGAGAGGTGGCGGGCGCCTGTAGTCCCAGCTAGTCAGGAGGCTGAGGCAGGAGAATGGCGTGGACCCGGGAGGCGGAGCTTGCAGTGAGCTGAGATCCGGCCACTGCTCTCCAGCCTGGGCTACAGAGCGAGACTCCGTCTCAAAAAAAAAAAAAATATATATATATATATTTATTTCGCCTTTAATTTTTTTGAGACGGAGTCTCATTCCGTCCCCAGGCTGGAGTGCAGTGGCACGATCTCGCCCTCTCACTGCAAGCCTCTGCCTCCTGGGTTCACACCATTCTCCCTGCCTCAGCCTCCTGAGTAGCTGGGACTACAGGCACCCGCCACCACACGCCTCGCCGCTAAGTTTTTGTATTTTAGTAGAGACGGGTTTTACCACGCTAGCCAGGATGGTCTTGATCTCTCCTGACCTCTGACCGCCTCTCACCGGGCCTCCCAAAGTGCTGGGATTACAGGCATGAGCCACTGTGCCCGGCCGTTCATCTTAATTTTTACAGGGTACAAAATTTTGTCTTTATTTTTGTGGAGAATAGAATTCTGAGTTGGCAGTTATTTTCTCTTAGCAAATATCCCCTCCTTGTCTTCTGTCTTTTATTATTTCCATTGAGTAGTAGTTTGTCACTTACATTGTAACTCCTTCAGAGGTAATTGTTTTACAGGTATTTTTTCCCTTTAGCTGCTTTTAGAATTTTTTTTTAACAGATTACTGTGGTGTGCCTACCTTTATATTGCAGTGAAATATAAAAATCCCAATTATATTGTGGTGTAGTTTTATAGTGTGGTGGATATTGTGGTGTTATCTGCTAGAAGTATTTAGGAAGTTTTTTTTCTGTTTGTTTGTTTGTTTTAAAGACAGGGTCTTGCTTGGATGGCCAGGTTGGGGTGCAGTGATACGATTTTAGCTCACAGCAGCCTCACCCTCTTGGGCTCAAGTGATCCTCCTACCTCAGCCTCCCAAGTAGCTTGGACCACAGGTGCACACCACCACACCCAGTGAACTTTTGTATTTTTTTTAGAGATGGGTCTCCCTATGTTGCCCAGGATGGTCTCAAACTCCTAGCCTCAAGTAGTTTTCCCTCCTTGGCTTCTCAAATTGTTGAGATTACAGGCCTGAGTCACGAGGCTCAGCTGGGAATTTTTTTAAATCTTGGGTTTGATGTCTTGTCAGTTTGGGAAAATTCTGGTTACTATATCTTCGGATAGTGTTTGTTTCTCATTTTTGTTCTTTTCTCTGTGTGGGTTACACATATGTTAGACACTTTAATGTTGTTCCATGTATCTTTTACATTCTTTTCTGGTTTTGGGGTTTTTTTTGTT
This sequence comes from Papio anubis, assembly GCF_008728515.1. Taxonomy (NCBI): domain Eukaryota; kingdom Metazoa; phylum Chordata; class Mammalia; order Primates; family Cercopithecidae; genus Papio; species Papio anubis. The sequence continues at coordinate 20,070,937 of NC_044995.1, forward strand.
GTTTGTTTTTTTTTTTGAGACAGGGTGTGACTCTGTTGTCCAGATGGGGTGCTGTGCACAATCTCAGCTCACTGCAGCCTCCACTTCCCCGGCTCAAGCACCACCAAACCCAGCTACTTTTTTTTTGTATTTTTAGTAGAGGCAGGATTTCACCATGTTGGCCATGCTGGTCTCAAGCTTGTGGAGTTTGAGTTCAAAGCAATCTGCCCGCCTTGGCCTCCTAAAGTGCTGGGATTACAGGCCTGAGCCACTGCGCTCAGCCTATCTGTTGTTCTTTTTTATTCCTTTCAACCTTGGTATCTTCTTCAAATCCATGCCTCTATTCACTAGTCTTCTCGTGTGCTAAGTCTAACCTGTTGTTAAAGCTACCTGTGGCCGGGCGCGGTGGCTCAAGCCTATAATCCCAGCACTTTGGGAGGCCGGTGGTGGATCACTTAGGTCAGGAGATCGAGACTATCCTGGCTAACATGGTGAAACTCCCCGGCTCTTACTAAAAATACAAAACTAGCCGGGCGGTGGCTGGGCGCTTGTAGTTCGAAGCACTTGGGAGGCTGAGGCGTGAGAATGGCGTGAACTGGAGGCGAGCTTGCAGCAGCCGAGCATGCCACTGCACTCCAGCCTGGGAGACAGCGAGACTGGCCTCAAAAAAAAAAAAAAAAAAAAAAAAAAAAAAGCTACCTGTTAGATTTTTAATTTTCATTTCAACATTTGTATTTATATATAATATATAATATAAAAATTGTGTATTTTATATATATATATATATATATATATCTATATTTTTTTTTTTTTTTTTGAGACAGAGTCTTGCTCTGCCACCCTGGTCGAGAGCGCAGTCATGTCATCTTGGCTCACTGCAACCTCTGCCTCCTGAGGTTCAAGTGATCCTCCTGCCTCAACCTTCCGAGTAGCTGGGATTACAGGTGCACACCACCATGCCTGGCTAATGTTTAGTAGAGATGGGGTTTTGCCATGTTGCTCAAGCTGGTCTCAAACTCCTGAGCTCAGGTGATCTACCCGCCTCGGCCTCCCAAAGTGCTGGGATTACAGGCATGAGCCACAGTGCCTAGCCTGTAAGTTCACATTTTCAAAGAGCATTAAAGAAGTTAATTAAACTGGTATATTATTCTGATAAAATACAACCTTTTTTAGTTCTAGAGGAGAATAAATTATGTTCTTCCTCTTTTTTTTTTTTTGGAATAGAGTTCCCCTCTTATAGCCCAGGCTGGAATGCAATGGCGTAATCTCGGCTCGCTGCAACCTCTGCCTCCTGGGTTCAAGTGATTCTCCTGCCTCAGCCTCCCAAGTAGCTGGAACTACAGGCACGTGGCACCACATCCGGCTAATTTTTTGTATTTTTAGTAGAGATGGGATTTCACCATGTTGGCCAGGCTGGTGTTGAACTCCTGACCTCAGGTGATCCACCCACCTCGGCCTCCCAAAGTGCTGGGATTACAGGTGTGAGCCACCATGCCCGACCCTCTTCTTGTTGAATAGAATTTTCCACTGAGATACAGAGTCAGAGCATTGATTAAAAAAAATACAAGCCAGCTTAAGTTCCACCTCTTGCTTCTGGGATATCCTGGGGAGGAACCAGTTGCTGTTATTTCCTCTGAGAGCTGCTTCTTCCAAAGCAGGTACAGCACTTCCTACAGGAGGTCCCTGAAGGTTGCAGCACAGGTGGGGTCAAATCCTGACTCTGGAGTTCAAGACCAGCCTGGCTAACATGATGAAACCCTGTCTCTACTAAAAATACAAAATTGGACGGGCGTGGTGGCACATGCTTGTAATCCTAGGTACTTGGGAGGCTGACGCAGGAGAATCACTTGAACCCAGGAGGCGGAGGTTGCAGTGAGCCGAGATTGCACCACTGCACTCCAGCGTGGGTGACAGAGTGAGACTTCATCTCCAAACAAACAAACAAATAAACAAACAAAAAATCCTAACCTCCCTAACTGTCCTGATAAGACATCCTCCAGAACCTTCATATCAGGGAGTCAGCTGGTGTTACCCTGATAAATAGGAGCTGGGCATTCTGATCTCATGAAGGCCAACCTAGACTAAAGGGGTCAGCTTCCCAGGTTTATCAATGACAACTATATATTTGTGTATTTGTAGCTTGAACACGTCAAACAGAAGTATCGACTCAAGTACCTACCCAGTCCTTTAAAAATGTACTTAAAAGCCAGTTACACAATTTCATTTAAAATGATATGTCGATCCTTAATTCAAATCCCTGTAGTATTATTGCATGGCACCCAACTACTTATATTTCTGTTCTGTAGGCTTTGCCTATTCTAGGTGCCTGTCTGGTGACCAAAGAAAGGGATTAGAAATTAACTTTTTGAAGGGAATATGTGTGGGCAAAGAGAAAGAAGACTCTTTTTTTTTTTTTTTTTTTTTTAATCACTGTTGCCCAGGCTGGAGTGCAGTGGCACAATATTGGCTCACCTCAACCTCCACCTCCCAGGTTCAAGTGATTCTCCTGCCTCAGCCTCCTGAGTAGCTGGGGCTACAGGTGTGTGCCACCACACCCAGCCAATTTTTGTATTTCTTTTAGCATGACAGAGTTTCTCACCATGTTGGCTAGGGCTGGTCTCTAAACACCTCAGGTGGTGATCTGCCCACCTCAGCCTCCCAAAGTGCTGGGATGACAGGACGTGAGCCACTGCGCACAGCCTGATTTCATTTTTATATTCAAAGATAACTTGGAGTTTTAGGTTTTATAAAATGTTCTGGGCCACTTTAAATATAATTGAGTGCTTTCTCAAATTTTGATAATCTTCAAAATAATTTTGGGAGTGAGTCTTTCATTACTTTTTCTTTTTCTTTTCTTTTTTTTTTTTTTTTTGAGATGGAGTTCGCTTCTGTCACCCAGGCTGGAGTGCAGGCCGGATCTCTCAGCTCTCACTGCAAGCTCCACCTCCCTGGTTCACACCATTCTCCTGCCTCCGGAGTAGCTGGGACTACAGGTGCATGCTCACCACTCCTGGCCGCCTCGGCTAGTTTTTTGTATTTTTTAGTAGAGACGGGTTTCACTGTGTTAGCTTACAGGATGGTCTCTGGATCTCCTGACCTCCGATCCGCCCGTCTCGGCCTCCCAAAGTGCTGGGATTACAGGCTTGAGCCACTGTGCCCGGCTCTTTTTCTTTCTTTCTTTCTTTCTTTTTTTTTTTTTTGAGATGGAGCCTCGCTCTGTTGCCCAGGCTGGAGTACAGTAGCACAATCTCGGCTCATTGCAACCTCTGCCTCCCAGTTTCAAGTGATTTCCTGCCCCAGCCTCCCGAGTAACTGGGACTATAGGCACCTGCTATCACACCTGGCTAATTTTTTTACTTTTAGTAGAGACAGGGTTTCACCATGTTGGCCAGGCTGGTCTCAAACTCCTGACCTCAAGCAGTCTACCCGCCTCGGCCTCCCAAAGTGTTGGGATTACAGGCGTGAGCCATTGTGCCCAGCCTTGATTACTTTTTCTATACTTTGTTAGTAATCAGCCTTGGTTGTCATAGTAGTCCATTACGATTTTCAAAATACTCTGTTTTGTTATTTACTGGTGTCCAGAACTATATTATTTCTACAACTTCACCCTACTTGCAGGCTGACAAGGTAGCTTGCCATAGTGTCATGGATGCTGGCAGGAAACACACACTCTCAGTCAGAGACAAAGGATTTGATTGTTGTCAGCACAGCCAGCAGTTCCTCCTTTCTTGCAAGTCCCATGAGGCTAATATGGATGGGTCTAGATAGTTCCTGATCATGCAGTGAGCTGCCTTATAGAAAAGGAACACTGACCTTAGAGAACCCAAATCATTCATCATGGGCAATAAGTGTACGTAGCCTTAGCTTGGAAGGAGACATTACCTTTATTATCCTGAGCAAGCAAGCAAACCTGCCTATTGATCTAGAGAGAGATATTATCTCTACCTTGCAAGGCCGTTTGTTATAGTATAGAAACATTCTTGAAAAGATATCCCAGAACAAAGGTAGGTAGTGCTTCTGCCAACAAGATGTACAAAAAATGTGAGAGTGACTGGGCGCAGTGGCTCACGCCTGTAATCCCAGCACTTTGGGAGGCTGAGGCAGGTGGATCATGAGGTCAAGAGATCAAGACCATCCTGGCCAACATGGTGAAACCCCGTTTCTACTAAAAATACAAAAAATTAGCTGGGCATGGTAGCCCGCACCTGTAGTCCCACCTACTCGGGAGGCTGAGGCAGGAGGATCGCTTGAACCTGGCAGGCAGAGGTCGCAGTGAGCCGAGACTGTGCCACTGCACTCCAGCCTAGTGACAGTGAGACTGTGTCTTAAAAAAAAAAAAGAGCTCTATGGTGAGTTGTCACTGAATAGCTAGTGGCCATTTTTTATTTTGTTTGAATGCTTTCCTTTTTCTCTTGTTATCTTAGCTAATGGTTGTGTTCCACTGATTGTTTTTGTTTTTGTTTTCCAAACAACCTGGGTTTTTTGTTTATTTGTTTTGAGACAGGTTGTCGCTCTGTCACCCAGGCTGGAGTGCAGTGGCATAATCATGGCTCATTGCAATGTCTGCCTGCCGGGCTCAGATGATCCTCTTTCTCTGAGCCTTCCGAGTAGCTGGGACTATAAGCAAGCACCACCATGCCTGACTAATTTTTTGTAGAGATAGGGTTTTACCATGTTGCCCAGACTGGTCTTGAACTCCTGGGCTCAAGCAATCCTCCAGCATCAGCCTCCCAAAGTGCTGGATTTACAGGCATAAGTCATCATGCCTGGCCAACCTGGATTTTTTTATATGTGACTTTCATTTCTGTTATCTAATCAATGAAATTCTGCTTTCATTTTAATCTATTTCCTCATTCTTTGTTCCTCAGTATACTTTGTTGTTCTTTGTCTAACTTTTGAGTGGGATACTCATATTTTCCTTCATTTCTATTGCTCTAAGAATTTAAATGTATCTATGAATGTTCTTCTAAGATCTGTAGCTATTTTCATAGGTTCTCTATAATGTAGTATTTTTCAGTATTACTGTTCTATATTTAGGAAAGAGTTTTAAAATCTGAAGTGAAGATGTCTTTTGGTTTCATCATTCTGTTTTTTCCTATTTTGTTTCACAGTGATCACAAACTGTTCTTTGGGTCATTTCACCAGTTTTACACATTTATACTGTAGTCACCGAAAAAAAATTCTCCTCCTCTCCTATACTGTCTCAACCCATGTCTTTGCTTACTTCATTCAGCATTTTAGATTTTCTTCATGAAAGTACCCCATCTGGATCATGATCTTCGAGCCCACATCCAACATAGCCTTTATTTTTACTCTCATGCATTCAGGTGACCCCAGACGCCCTTCCATTTTTGATAGTCATTCTGCTGTACTTGATATTTACCATGACTTTTTGCTCAGGATTTCATAAGCCTTTCAATGTTAGCATGATTGAAAAAAAAAAAAACCTTAACTTGCGTTGGCTACATGGGAATGGATAGCACCACACAAGGGAAGGATGTGAAGGAACAAAAGTTTTGTTTTGTTTTGTTTTGTTTGAGATGGAGTTTCACTCTTATTGCCCATGCTGGAGTGCAATGGCACGATCTTGGCTCACCCCAACCTCCGCCTCCCGGGTTCAAGCGATTCTCCTGCCTCAGCCTCCCGAGTAGCTGAGATTACAGGCATTTGCCACCACGTTCGGCTAATTTTCTATTTTTAGTAGAGACGGGGTTTCTCCAAGTTGGTCAGGCTGGTCTCAAACTCCCGACCTCAGGTGATCTGCCCCCCCTCGGCCTCCCAAAGTGTTGGGATTATAGGTGTGAGCCACTGCACCTAGTCAACAGAAGTTTGAGTAAGTGTAGAATTGATAAGTAATAGTATAAATTCTAGCGGAGATAAGTAAATCATTATAATATGGTATAAAGCAGCAGTCCCTACCTTTTTGACACCAGGGACCGGTTTTATGGAAGACAATGTTTCCATGGACTGGGGCGGGAGAAGATGGTAGGTGGTTTTGGGATGAAACTGTTCCACCTCAGATTATCAGGCATTAGATTCTCATACGGAGTGTGCAACCTAGATCCCTCGCATACACAGTTCACAGTAAGGTTCACGCTCCTATGAGAATCTAAAGTCACTGCTGATCTGACAGGAGGTGGAGCTCAGGCGGTCATGCTCACTCACTGGCTGCTCACCTTCTGCTGTGCAGCCCAGTTCCCAACAGACCATGGACTGGTCTGTGGCCCGGGGGTTGGGGACCTCTGGTATTAAGATTGAGGCAGATAAACATATTAATTAATGACTATATAATTATGAGAATTAAACTGGTAATATGTATTTGGGATTTGTTAATTAATGGTGATAATAGAGATTGTTTCTGCCCCAGGGGTAACTCAAGGATAACACTTAACAGACTAAGCTAACAGAATAATATGAGAAAATTAATCAACATATTCAAAAATCGGAGAAAGAGTTATAAATATGAAAAAGAATGTGCATGGCCGGGTACAGTGTCTCACACTGTAATCCCAGCACTTTGGGAGGCCGAGGTGGGCAGATCATCTGAGGTCAGGAGTTCAAGACCAGTCTGGCCAACATGGTGAAACCCTGTCTCTACTAAAAATACAGAAAAATTAGCCGAGCCTGGTGGTGGGCGCCTATAATCCCAGCTACTGGGGAGGTTGAGGCAGGAGAATTACTTGAACCTGGGAGGCAGAGGTTGCAGTGAGCTGAGATTGTGCCTTCACACTCCAGCCTGGGCAACAAGAGAGAAACTCCATCTCAAAAAAAGAAAAGAAAAGAAAAGAAAAGAGAGTTTGCTAAGAGTGTTGCTATGGTTTGAATGTTTGTCTCCTCCAAAACTCATGTTGAAACTTAATCCCCATGGGTGGGACATATATGGGGTGAATGGGTTACAAGGGCTTTCATGGCTTAATGGATTAATGAGTTATTATGGCAGTGGGACACATGGCTTCGTAAGAAGCAAAAGAGACACCTGAGCTAGCACACTCAGCCCCCATTACCCACTGATGGTCTGTGCACTGCGTTGGGACTCTTCCGGGTCCTCACCAGCAAGAAGGCCCTCACCAGATGCAGTCCCTCAACTTTGGAGTTCTCAGCCCCCATAATTGTTAAGAAATAAACTCCTTAATCTGTCAGAGTAGAGTAGAAATAATAATAATACATTCCTTTTCTTTATAAATTACCCATTTTCAGATACTTCGTTATAAGCAACAGAAAATGGACTAAGACAAGCGTAAAGTGCATAGACTTAAATAGGGCCAGCAGGACTAGCCTTTGTGAAGAAGTGATTTTGATTTGAGGCTGAGAATGAAAACCAGCCAACCATGCAGTGTCAGAGGATTCCTCAAAGAAGGAGCAGCCTGTGAAGAGTCCTATTTATTTGGAACAGTTGTGGGGCATTTTGTGCGTTGAAAGAGGCCCAGTATGCTATGGACAGAGAGAATAAATGGGAGAAGAGATTTGTTGACAAGCAGCAGCTTTATTATTTATGCTCAGGTATTTATATTTTATTCTAATGGCAAAGAGATAGCATTGAAAACATTTAAATAGAAAGACTCAAATATTGATCAGCATCCCAATAATTTCTTGGAGAATGTAAACAAGAACAAAACAATTACTTGCCCAGGACTTTGTCCTAAGATGGTTTCAGTCAGTTAAAAACACATCTGCATAGTTTAAACAAATCTCTAGGTGATTCTTCTCCACACTTAAATCAGGCCTTCACTGATTTGACTTGCTTTCCTAATCACCAGCCCTGCCTGCACTCCTGGACTCTATTTGCTATGTTTCCCTTGCCCTTTTTCAAAATGATGAGACTGCAATCTGTCCCATGGTACACATTAGCAGAATAGTGACAAAAGAATTGTGTATAATGTAGAAGATGATTGGCTCATGAGTAATTGTCCTAGTCCAGTGGAGCTAGCTTAGTAGAGGTATATTTATAATGTTCAGTAGGAAAGACAAAGGCCTTCCATATGATGCTTTATTATCAGGAGCCCTTTCACCTCTGTTTTAAGAAAATTAATAATAAATGTCTGCACCCAGGGCTCCCTCCCCAGAGGAATGTACCATCAACCTTGCATGGCCTCTTATCTAAAGACAGGCTTCAGTTTACCTTACTCCCACCTTAATGACGTCCTCACTGGCTCTGGGCTTTATTTTCATGTGCAGTGTCTCAGGACCTGAAGTCTAGCATTGCTTCTTTATTTTTGTGCATTTTAATACACATGAAGTGGATTTTAGCCATGCTGAGCTGCCTTTTAGTTTATCCCTTTAGATGTCAACTAGTTTATTTATTAGTGTTCTACTGATTAAAGATGCATAGAATTGGCTGGGCATGGTGGCTCACACCTGTAATCCCAGTACTTTGGAAGGCTGAGGCGGGCGAATCACCTGAGATCAGTAGTTCGAGACCAGCCTAGCCAACACGGTGAAACCCCGTCTCTACTAAAAATACACACAGAAAAATTAGCCTGGCTTGGTGGTGTGTGCCTGTAATCCCAGCTACTAGGAAGGCTGAGGCAGGATAATTGCTTGAAGCTGGGAGTCGGAGGTTGTAGTGCGCAGATTGTGCCACTGCACTCCAGCCTAGGTGACAGAGCAAGACTCCATCTCAAAAAAAAAAAAAAAAAAAAAAAAAAAGATGCATAGAATTAAGTGTTCCTGCTCTCCTGCTCCGGGCCTATTTTTCCTCTGAACGCAGTAATTTTTTAGTGTATACTTTTGTAGAAGATAAAGTTTTTTAGGTACACATATGTAAGATTGTGGCAGAAATGTGTATGTTTGAGATCTGTCTCATCCATTCAGCTTGTAACAGGCATTATTTTAGTGCCTTTTATTTCTTTACAGAAGTTTTTTTGTTTGTTTGTTCTTTGTTTTTTCCTTTCTGGAACAGGAAAACAGTATGTATTTGCTTTCTTGTTTTCTTTCAGATTTGGAATCCAGATATAGGACCAATACTTTATCTCCAGAAAAGGACATTTATGAAATATATTCATTTCAATGGGATATAATGGAAAGAATTAAAAGCTATAGCCTTCAGGGTTCTGTTTTTAGGAATGATTGGGAATGCAAAAGCAAGATTGAGGGGGAAAAGCAACAACAAGAGGAATATTTTGGGCAAGTGAAAATTACCTCTGAAAAAATGACCACTTACAAAAGGCACAATTTTCTTACGGAGTATCAGATCGTTCATAATGGAGAAAAGGTGTATGAGTGTAAGGAGTGTAGGAAGACCTTTATTCGTCGCTCAACACTTAGTCAACACCTGAGAATTCATACTGGTGAGAAACCTTATAAGTGTAAAGAATGTGGGCAGGCCTTTAGACAGCGTGCACATCTTATTCGACATCACAAACTTCACACTGGTGAGAAACCCTATGAATGTAAGGAGTGTGGGAAGGCCTTTACAGTGCTCCAAGAACTTACTCAACATCAGAGACTTCATACGGGTGAAAAGCCCTATGAATGTAAGGAATGTGGAAAGGCCTTTAGAGTACATCAGCAACTGGCTCGACATCAGAGAATTCACACTGGTGAGAAACCCTACGAATGTAAGGACTGTGGAAAGACCTTTAGACAGTGTACACACCTTACACGCCATCAGAGACTTCATACTGCTGAAAAGCTCTATGAATGTAAGGAATGTGGGAAAGCCTTCGTATGTGGTCCAGACCTTAGAGTACATCAGAAAATTCATTTTGGTGAGAAACCCTATGAATGTAAGGAATGTGGGAAGGCTTTTAGAATATGCCAACAACTTACTGTTCATCAGAGTATTCATACTGGTGAGAAACCCTACGAATGTAAGGAATGTGGGAAGACTTTTAGATTAAGACAACAACTAGTTCGCCATCAGAGAATACATACTCGTGAGAAACCCTATGAATGTATGGAATGTTGGAAGACCTTTAGTAGTTACTCACAGCTAATTTCACACCAGAGCATTCATATTGGTGAGAGACCCTATGAATGTGAAGAGTGTGGAAAGGCCTTTAGACTGCTTTCACAACTTACTCAGCATCAAAGTATTCACACTGGTGAGAAACCTTATGAATGTAAGGAATGTAGAAAACCTTTTAGACTGCTCTCACAACTTACCCAACATCAGAGTATTCACACTGGTGAGAAACCTTATGAATGTAAGGAATGTGGTAAGGCTTTTAGACTTTATTCATTTCTTACTCAACACCAGAGAATTCATACTGGTGAGAAACCCTACAAGTGTAAGGAGTGTAAGAAGGCCTTTAGACAGCATTCACACCTTACTCAACATCAGAAGATTCATAATGGAATTTAATAGAAGAAAGCCTTCAAATGTATATGATGTTACAGAACATCAGAAAATTCATTTTTGAGAAAATGTGTTCCATGCTTAATTCCAAACATAATAAATTTTATATTAGAGAAAGAATATGTTGATTTAAAAGCCTTCCAACACCATTTAAACATGGTTTATCTTCAGCAAATTCCTATGAGAATAACGTAATGAATGTAGGAAAATCTTTAGCCTTATCTGTCATTATCTCCCTTTCTCCACTTTATTACCAGTGTGATTTATTGGACAAGATACTAAGCTTCTGTGCCTCATTTTGCTGACTTGTAAAATGGTAATAATAGTACTTATATGTATTAGTTATTTATTGCTGTGTAATAAATTACCACAAACGTAGTAGCTTAAAATAACATACATTTATATCTTACAATTTGGATCAGAAGTATAGGCGTGACTTAATTGGGTCCTCTGCTTCAGGGTCTCTTGCAAGGCTACAGATTTCAGCCAGGGCTGAGGTCTCATCTGAAGGCTCAACTGGGGAAGGATCCACATCCATACTAACACAGTTGTTACCCAAATGTATTTCCGTGAGGCCTGTTGCATTGAGATTCTCAGTTTCTAGCTGGCTGTTGGCTGAACGCTGACTGCAGTTCCTGGCCACAATAGTCTCATCAGCATAGCTGCTTGCTTCATCAAGGCATGCAAGCCAAAAGCAGGGAGAGTCTGCTAGCAAGATGGAAGTTACAATCATGTGTTATCTAATCATGGAAGTAACATTCCCTCACCTTCTACTGGTAGAAATAAGTTACTAGGATAGCCCACACTCAAGAGAAGAGGATGATACAAGAGTGTGAACAAGTCCTCAAGACAGGATCACTGGGGAGCCTTTTTAGAGTCAGCCTGCCACACTGTGGAATAGGATTGTTGCAAGGAGTAAGTAGTTAATACTTGGAGGAATCACAGTCATATAGCATGTATTCTGTAAATATTATCTATAATTGTTACTGTCATTAGTATTAGTGAATTCACATACAAGGAAGATCTGTAGATATAATAAATGTAGAAATGCCTCCTGTCACCTCTCAGAAATTATTAAACATAATTTATTCTAGGTAAAATCTAGATTATAGTGAATGTAGGAAGTTCTTCAGCACTTGAGCTGCATTAGAAATTTCATGCCAAAAAGAAACCCTGTGAATTTCATGAATGTGAGGTCATTAGTAGTACAGCTGTTGAAGAATTAGAGGGAAACAGGAAATGATTTTCCCATAATTCCAAAAAGCAAAAGGCTTACAATCCCTGTTGTCTGACCACAGTTCAAAATTAATTAGGAACTATCAAAAATGTGGCTTAAAAGAAATGAACCACCTAGGAATTTCATATTATTGTGTATATTTATGTGTGTGTATAAAACTGCTGTGGAAAAGAAAGAAAACATCATTCTGTATCTTCAACCAGTAGGAGTTGTTTCAAGTTGAGTTTTTGATGTGATCCCACCAGTAATTTGATAGTTTACTTGATTGTGGCTGCATAATTTGGTCACCTATGGAAGATGCTAGAGCACCAATTTATATATATATTTTTTGAGACAGAGTGTCACTTTGTCCCCCAGGCTGGAGTGCAGTGGCACAAGCATACTTCACTGTACCCTGTTCCTCCTGGGCCCACCTCAACCTCCTGAGTAGCTGGGACTACAGGTGTGCACCACTGTGCCTGGCTAATTAATTTTTTTTTTTTTTTTTTTTAGAGAAAGGGTCTCACTATGTTGCCCAGGCACGTCTTGAACTTCTGGGCTCAAGTGATCCTACCTCCTTGGCCTCCAAAGGTGCTGGGGTTGCAGGCATGAGCCACCACACCCAGCCCAACTCATTATTCTTGAAATCAATAAATCGGAGGAAAAATTGATATTTCATTTCTTTTTCCCATGTGAACCAAATTTCAGGGTCACCAGAAGTTCATCAGATTCAAGTGGATTTGGCCTGGCACAGGCAGGGGCTCATGCCTGTAATTCCAGCACTTTGGGAGGACAAGGTGGGTGGATCACTTGAGGCCAGGAGTTTGAGACCAACCTGGTCAACATGGTGAAACCCTGTGTGTACTAAAGATACAAAAATTAGCCAGGCATGGTGGCACGCGCCTGTAGTCCCAGCTACTTGGGAGGCTGAGGTGAGAGGATCACTTGAACCCAAGAGGCAGAGTTTGCAGTGAGCTGAGATCGCGCCACTGCACTCCAGCCTAGGTGACAGAGTGAGATCCTGTCTCAAAAAAAAAAAAAAAAAAAAAAAAATTGAATGGGTTTTTCTTTTTTAAAGAAGTCTAATAAATCCAGAAGGAATTATAGGATTAGAAAAATCACCATTTTCTTTTTTTTTTTTTTTTTTTTTTTTGTTCTTAGGATTGTTTTGTCGCCCATGCTGGAGTGCTGTGGCCGGATCTCAGCTCACTGCAAGCTCCGCCTCCCGGGTTCCCGCCATTCTCCTGCCTCAGCCTCCCGAGTAGCTGGGACTACAGGCGCCCGCCACCTCGCCCGGCTAGTTTTTTGTATTTTTTAGTAGAGACGGAGTTTCACCGTGTTAGCCAGGATGGTCTCGATCTCCTGACCTCGTGATCCGCCCGTCTCGGCCTCCCAAAGTGCTGGGATTACAGGCTTGAGCCACCGCGCCCGGCCGAAAAATCACCATTTTCTAGACCTTAATGGAATAATGGGTCCAGAAGACACGATCTTCAATGGGTACTGCAACTAATAGGTGAAACATTTTATAGCGAGATTTTTATGGTGGATTTATCAAGCTGGCCACCTCTAAACCCTTTGATCTATTTTAACCTTAATAAAAATAGGTCTATCAGACAACACACACACTTCCTGACATAGTGCAATAAGAAGTCAATACCACCATCTACAAAGCCTTATTGCTGGAATAAAAAACAAGGGGACTAGATGAATAGTGTATAGTCATCCCTTGGTATCCATGGGGAATTGGTTCCGGGATCCTCCAGTGATGGTAAAATCTGAGGATGCTCAAGTCCCTTGTATAAAATGGCATTGTCTGTATTTGCATATTACCTACTCACATCCTCCTGTATACTTTAAATAATCTTTGGATGACTTATACCTAACACAATGTAAATACTATGTAAATAGTTGTTATACTGTATTTTGCAATTTGTATTATTTTTATTGTATTTTTATTTTTATTGTTTTTTTTTTCTTTTTTTGAGTATTTTCTATTTGAGGTTGGTTGAATCTGCAAATATGGAGGGCTGGCTTTAAAGGGCACCACAGGAAGAAGCCAAACATATCCAGAATGTGTGAAACTCTGCAGAGCAAATTACCTGATTTCTTCAACTAACAGGTGGCATGAAAATACAAGCGGAAGGGCAACCGTTAACAGATTAAAAGAGACTTAAAGAGACATGTCAACTAAATTCAGTAATGTTGGCATTACTTGGAGCCGGTTTGAACAAAACATAAAAAGCCGTTTTGGAGACAGTGGGGGAAGTGTGGACATGGATTAATATTAAATGACATTTACATATATTAATTTGGTTAGGGATGATGTCAATGTGATTATAAAAAATAAAAGATCCTATGTGTTAGAGATACATACTATGAAATGAAGATTGACACATTTGGATTAAAATATTCCAGCAAAAGAAAAATAATTGGCAAAGAGAGCTGGGAACTAAATTGGCAACATGTTGATAATTTAAGTGGAGTGGTTTGTTCGTGGAGATTTATTGCTCTAATATTTCTACTTTTGTATGTGTTTGAAATTTCAATAATAAAATGTTTAAAATGAAAACCAAAATTATAGAATATGTAGAAATGAATGACAGTGAGATGCCTGCACATCTAACCTTATCAGATATCATCAAAGTTCTGTTCAGTGAGAAATTAATACCCTGTAATGTGGTAAGGCAATCTTATTTGTGGATACAGTCTTCGTATTCTTCACTTACCCACAGCAGCAACACCAGGCCTGTCACACAGATGAATGTGTTGAGGGAATGAATAAGTATTTCCGTCAAGAAAAAGGAAACAACAAAATAAAACCAACCCAAGTAAAGAACAGCCAAGTGGCCAGGCACGGTGGCTCATGCCTGTAATCCCAGCACTTTGGGAGGCCACAGTGGGTGGATCACCTGAGGTTGGGAGTTTGAGACCAGCGTGACCAACATTGAGAAACCCCGTCTCTACTAAAAATACAAAATTAGCCAGGCATGGTGGCACATGCCTGTAATTCCAGCTACTTGGGAGGCTGAGGCAGGAGAATCACTTGAACCCAGGAGGCAGAGGTTGCGGTGAGCTGAGATCATGCCACCGCACTCCAGCCTGGGTAACAGAGCAGGAGTCTGTCTTAAAAAAAAGAAAAAAAAAAAAAAAAAGGAACAGTCAAGTACAGTAGAAAGTAGAAATTAAGAGAATAAAGAATATTAGACTTGATTCAATGTTAATAGTGATTAGATTTTGGCATTATAGTCAAGGAAGAGAAAATGAAAGATAATACATTTAGAGTATTGATGATAAAAGACACAATTCTAGATTATATCAAGGAGATTTTTTAAATTATAAGGCAAAACTAGGCTGGGCACAGTGTCTTATGCCTGTGATCCCAGCACTTTGGGAGGCCGAGGTGGGTGGATCACTTGAAGTCAGGAGTTCGAGACCAGCCTGGCGAACATAGCAAAACCCCATCTCTACTAAAAATACAAAAATTAGCCTGTCATGGTGGCAGGCACCTGTAGTCTAAGCTACTGGGGAGGCTGAGGCAGGAGAATCGCTTGAACCCAGGAGGCACAGGTTGCAGTGAGCTAAGATCGCGCCACTGCACTCCAGCCTGGGTGACAAAGTGAGACCCAGTCTGAAAAATAAATAAACAAAATATGGTAAAACTATACATGCACACATGCACAAACATGTATATTAATTCCAATACAAGTAAAAATGTAGAAGGATTACATTTTCCCCCCCAAAGGAATATGTTGTTATAATTAACTCACTGTAGAACCCAAATCGATTAACAAAAAATGTGTGTGTGTGTGTGAAGTCCCTGTTTAAGTAAAAAATCTGATACTTATAAAAACTTTAAGGAATATCCTAAAAATGTTACCAATTAGTTCTGCACAGCTAAAATAATCCTAATAAAAATTAGATGAAGATAGCTTCTGAAAGCAAAATCTAGACCACTTTCATTATGAAGATTCTGTTTTTCACAATTCTAAATAAAGTTTATTTAGAATTTATTACAAAATCTATCTTTGCTAATAGGTCAGTGTTTCTTTTCCCAAGCACCAAATACCTCCAGAAGGCCTGTATTTGACCCCTAAATTCAACATTCTCCAGAAGTTTGCTTCAAGGAACACTAATTCTTGATGGTATTTGAAAAAAAGATTTCTTGGGAAAATAGGCAAATGAAGCAAAACATAAAACATCTACTTTTGGTCGGGCATGGTGGCTCACGCCTGTGATCCCAACACTTTGGGAGGCCAAGGCAAGCAGATCACCTGAGGTCAGCAGTTCGAGACGAGCCTGACCAACATAGTGAAACCCCGTCTCTACTAAAAGTACATAATTAGCCAGGCATGGTGGTGGGTGCCTGTAATCCCAGCTACTTGGGAGGCTGAGGCAGGAGAATTGCTTGAACCCAGGAAACGGAGGTTGCAGTGAGCCGAGATTGTGCCATTGCACAATTGCCTGGGCAATAAGAGTGAAACTCAGTCTCAAAAAAAAAAAAAGAAAAAAAAAATCTACTTTTGAGGAATTCGAAGTATATATGCTCAGTTTGTCAAAGATTTAGTAAAGACATTTTTGTTTAACCGAGTGTATCTCAAATTTATTTTTGATACACTCAAAATAATTGGAGTGATTGGGATTCTCAGTCCCAATATCTGCAATAGGAACTGCTTTGGTAGATGCTGCCATAACCATAATAAATGTCTTCAAGGGTATAATTTTAGACATTATGGTGAGTGGTTGTGTTGGGGGGTAGTAAGTCAGGGCAACTTTTTGCCGCTCACATCATGCTCTGAAAGTAGCTACCTGCTTTAATGGATGGTTAGTGCTTTTCTATGGAATTGAAAAGATTCCAGCCTGATCCTTGATGTTTGTATTAAACATGCTTATATATAATATTAAACAATGATTAAGGACATAAAGAGTTTCTGTGGTAATAAAGATGCTATATTGAATATCATTTTGTGTATTTTCTGATTTCCTTAAAGAGTAAAGAATCTAAGGTAGGCTGGGCGCGGTGGCTCAAGCCTGTAATCCCAGCACTTTGGGAGGCCGAGACGGGCGGATCACGAGGTCAGGAGATCGAGACCATCCTGGCTAACACGGTGAAACCCCGTCTCTACTAAAAATACAAAAAATTAGCCGGGCGTGGTGGCGGGCGCCTGTAGTCCCAGCTACTCGGAGGCTGAGGCGGGAGAATGGCGTGAACCCAGGAGGCGGAGCTTGCAGTGAGCCGAGATCGCGCCACCGCACTCCAGCCTGGGAGACACAGCGAGACTCCGTCTCAAAAAAAAAAAAAAAAAAAAAAAAGAATCTAAGGTATTACCTAGAAATGAAATTGTTCGTTACAGGCTGTATACACATTCAGCTTCACTGCTTATTGCCAAATTGTGGCTCCACCATTGTTCCAGTTTTGAATCCCTTCGATCATTGAATATGAATGTTCATATTTCCCGACCTCTGCTATAAGTTTCAATATTTATTACACTGGGCCAGGCACGGTGGCTCACACCTGTAATCCCAGCACTTTGGAAGGCCAAGGCAGGAGGATTGCTTGAGCCCAGAAGTACGAGACCAGGCTGGGCAACATGGCAAAACCTCATATCTACAAAAAATACAAAAATTAGCTGGGTGTGGTGACATGCGTCTGCAGTCTCAGCTACTTGGGAGGCTGAGGTGGATGGATCACTTGAGTCTGGAAAATCGAGACTGCAGTAAGCCGTGATCATGCCACTGCACTCCAGCCTGAGTGTTGGAGTGAGACCCTCTTTCAAAAAAAAAAAAAAAATTATTACCTTGATTACAAGTGAGTCAAGCATCTTTTCATATGTGTTTATTGGCCAATTGTGTTTTCCTTACTGTGCTTTTGAATGATGTCTTTGCTGTATTTTTTTTTTTTTTTTTTTGCATTCTCATTTATTGATTTTCAGGATTCTTAAAATATTTCAGGTATTGGCCGGGTGTGGTGGCTCACGCCTGTAATCCCAGCACTTTGGGAAGCCGAGGTGGACGGATAATCTGAGGTCAGGAGTTCGAGACCAGCCTGGCCAACATGGTGAAACCCCGTTTGTACTAAAAATACAAAAATTAGCCGGGCATGGTGGCGGGCGCCCATAATTCCAGCCACTCGGAAGGCTGAAGCATGAGAATCACTTGAATCCGGGAGGGGGAGGTTGTAGTGAGCCGAGATCACGCCATTGGACTCCAGCCTGGGGAACAGAGTGAGACTCCGTCTGAAAACATAAACAAAAACAAAGCAAAAATAAGCCTATTCCAAAACAAAAATAATGAAAGTATTTATTCGGATGTTTTTAAATAAAATTTTTAATCTTATGTATTCGTGTCCAAAGGTGAAGAACATAATGTACTGAAGAATGTGATAGGACTTAAGTCACTTCTGTAGGACGTGAGTCCATTTACCTAGCATTTTTCTTTTACCCGGGTCAGGTTCCACCCAGACTCGCCTCCTACTGGCCCTGAGAATGCAATGACTCCATCCTTGGCATCAAGTCAGGGGCCCCAGCATTTGGCCGATCTGCTCATGCGTACTCCTAGGTCAGGCGGCCACTCCCAGAAGTCTCCGGGGCTCGGGCGGTGGGCGGGGCGCGCGGTCTTCGTGGTCACTGCTGTATTTTTGGTTGGTTTTAGGACTCTGGACTTCACTTCTCAGAGGTGCCTGCGGTCCTGACTGTTCCGTCTTGGACTACATATTCCACCGGCGACCGAGAAATCTCGGACCTCTGGCTCCGCCTCCCTGACCTCTGCGCTGCGGGTGACCTGGTCCCATCTGAGGAAGAAGGCGGAACGGGTCGCTGCTGGAGCCTCTGCAGCCCCAGCTCGCAGCCCGTAGCCCGCAGCCCGCGTGGGACCCTGTGTGGCGGTGAGAGTGGAGCTGCAGGAGGCGCTCAGAGTCAGGATGCCTCGGTCGCGGGCAAGGCTTGTCTCCCGCCTCCTCAGGGCCCGGGGGTGTTAGAGCTGCGGAGGGGGCTCATCTCTAGGGAGACAGGTGGGGAACGTCTCCTTTGTGACGTGGGGACTGAGAAGGGTGTGTGAGTTTCTTGTGTGACTGGGACATAGAGTGAGTGTCCTTTGCAAAGCCTGCTTTGCTGTAGCTCTGTGGTGTCACTGACCCGTGGGTCCAGGGTCTCAGTTTCCCTGTCTCCTCTGAGCCTAGTATGACTGCCACAGAGAAATGATGGAAGCGGGAAATCAGATACTGAGCCTTAGATGAAGGTTCCCAGTGAGAAGAAACATAGGATGGGAAGCTTAGAGCAGGAATTGCCCTAAAAACGATGTGATAGACTCTGTTAAAGAAAAAATATTCAGTCAAACTTTTTTTTTTTTTTTTTTTTTTTTTTTTTTTTGAGATGGAGTCTCGCTCTGTTGCCCAGGCTGGAGTGCAGTGGCCCGATCTCAGCTCACTGCAAGCTCCGCCTCCCGGGTTCACGCCATTCTCCGGCCTCAGCCTCCCGAGTAGCTGGGACTACAGGCGCCCGCCACGTCGCCCGGCTAGTTTTTTGTATTTCTTAATAGAGACGGGGTTTCACCGTGTTAGCCAGGATGGTCTCGATCTCCTGACCTCGTGATCCGCCCGTCTCGGCCTCCCAAAGTGCTGGGATTACAGGCTTGAGCCACCGCGCCCGGCCGTTCAGTCAAACTTCTTAAAGCATGCAAAGGAAGACTTGATTCAGGATCATCGTGATAGGTATTGAAAGCACAGCAGTGAGATTTTGCAATGGGTACAAGAGATTGGGTTCAACCCCAAATTCAGCATGAAGGAGTGGGAACTTATAGTCAAGGAGCAGGTTAGGGATCACTGAAAGACGAAATACTGAGAGGAAATGTCTGGGATAAGTAGGATTCTGGATAAACGCACCTGTTGGGATTCTTTTTGGAGAGAGAGACCTGGGTGATAAGACATCATCACCTGGGGGATGGTGGGGGATGAAGATACGGGGGCAGAGGGTTCCTGCTAAACTGGCTTAGAAGGGGTCTTTGCTATTTTTGGATTTTACAGTGAAGTGTACAGATGGGCCCAGGAGAAGGTGTAAGAGCCTGAGTAAAGTTTGGTCAGGCAGAGTTTGTGTAGGATTCCTTCCTGGAAGGGTTGTACACTCTGCCGCCATCTCCCGGTTCTTGGAGTTTCATTTACGTGTTTAAGAAACCGGCCTTCTTGAATTCTGACCCCAAGAACCTGCAGTGAAGGATGATTGGAGAGTCCACCCACCATACTTCTTTCTGGTTATGTGTATGAAATTATGCACCTGTAGCCTTGGAGGGGGAAACAGAAACACTATTTTAAGGCGTTTTTGATCATTCCGTTTTGGACTTCTTTAGATCAAAAGCAACAGGAATATGAACTCAGTTGTGATGTGTCCTTGCAAATGAAGGAAGTGAGCCAGAATGTAAGTGTCCTAAAATAGGAATTCTTAGTCATTGGGTCCATTGACTGTTTTTATGGGCATACAGGGCACAACAATCCCCCTGAAGCTCTATATACATGTTTGTTCATTTACATTTTTCCAAGGTTCTATCGTCCAAATTATTTAGACTTGAGCTTTAGATCTGGAATCAGAGTGTTATACCTTTGAATGGTTTTGCAGAAAACTAATGATCAAGATTATGAGAATGGTTAAGAAAATCATACAACATCCATGGGATTGGACATTATATTGATAATAAAATTTATGTTTATAAAGAATTTGTGAATAGCTGTATATCATGTATCAGAAAAACAAAACATAATAAGAATTTGTCATTCACAGAAAAATGCCTATGATCTCACCTTCAACAGGATTCATAGTTGTAGGTCGCAGTTCTCAAAAACTATCTATGCAGCCCATTTTTTAAAAATGGAAGTTTACAAAACCTTTTGCAAGGATTGTATCTAATATGACCATTTAATTGGTTTTTCAGAAAAGAATAGAAGGGGAGAGGCCACATTTATTGAACATCTAATATATACGCAAAATCATGTGGTCTGTTTTCTGTATCTTTTCTCATTAAATGTGCAAAGGCCATTTCCCTGTTAATTAAGGGAAGAATCTTTATAGTGAAATGTTTCTAATTATGTAGAAGTGGCACAGCTAAAGGCTATGCAAGAAGACACAATGTTACATGGTTCTATCACGCTGATATTTTTAAATTCTAGGCCTACTATTTAGGTTTCTTATAATGACAGAAATGTACCCTTTTCCCGTAATGATAGTTTAATACTTTGAAATGTATTGATGTTCTATTTGTAATGATGAAATGAAGACAGGTTCATTGCAAAAATTTCATTACTGAAGGAAGTTATGAAGAAGACAGAATAACCCCAAATGCCCCCTGCCCAGAGAAAATCACTTTAAAATTTTTGGTGTATGTGTTTCTAATTTTCATGTATGAACATTTGTGTGTAGTTTTGTCATTGCAGAAGAGAATTAATAGAGACACGAAGACTCCAGCTGTTAGTTTGAAAATAGAATCTCCCTCAATTGTTGGTGTTAAACCAAAATTATGGTATGGTATTGCTTTCGACTGAGCTTTGGCATTAGGTTCCAACAGACTAGACTGAATCAAAATGAAGTCATTCATGCTAAATGCCACATTATCAAACTGAAACTTTAAGGGAGCAGATGAATCTCAAACCTGTTTTTCCTGAAAACAGGAGATTCCAGTCTAAATAACTTGATGTTCACCAATCCTTATTTTTATTTTTATTTTAAAAAATTTGTTTCAAAGACTCGGTTTCACTCTGTCACCCAGGCTAGAATGCAGTGGAGTGATTATGGCTCACAGCAGCCTCAAACTCCTGGGCTCAAGCGTTCCTCCCTCCTCAGCCTCCCATGTAGCTGGGACTACAGACATGTGTCACCAGGCCTCAGTTCTTTTTTCTCTAGTTCTGTTATTTGTTCCTACCTTACACAAAACCCACTGTTCCACCACAGTGTGTAATGAGGGCAGGGACCCTCATTCTCTTTTATACAATGGAAGCTGCCTCATTTGTGAATCCCAAATAAAAGCTCATGAGATCTATAAGTCAATTTATTGTAACTTTGTCTTTTGACATGGGTTTCCATATATCTGTGCATCTTAGGAGGAGAGGGAAGTACCAGGGACCACCTGAGGTGAAAAACAGTCACATATTTACACCTTTTAGATATTGAAAACGTCATCTAACACTCAAGAGGGCACAAATTAGGAAGTAAGATATCCTCCCAGAGTTAATATTTTATGCTGGGCTCATGTCTGTAAAATCCCAGCACTTTGGGAGGCTGAGGTGGGTGGATCGCTTGAGTCCAGGAGTTGGAGACCAGTCAGGACAACATGGCAAAACCCTGTCTCTACAAAAACTGCAAAAATTAGCTGGACATGGGAGCACTCGCCTATAGTCTCGGCTACTTGTGGGGGTGAGGTGGGCGGATCGCTTCAGCCCAGGAGGCCCAGGCTGCAGTGAATTTTGTTTGCGCCACTGCACTCCAGCTTGGGCCACAAAGTGAGACCCTGTCTCAAAAAGAAAAAAAAAAAAAAGAATAATTTAGAGATGCAAGATTACTTCAGGGAAAATGAGCAGTTATATATGATTTCCAGGTGTCTTGTAAGTATGAATAATATTTCCAAAGATAGCTTAAATACTGTAAAACATAGGTATTGTAATATTTACAAGTATTTACATAAATGCCCATATTTTGCAGAAAAATAAGGTTCACTATCATTAATTTAGCACTGTATTGGATCCTGTTCATCGAACATGTATACGAGGCTGAAGGGTGTTTTCCGTAACGTCCGGGGAGTAAGGAAAGGCGCATTTTCTCCTTACCTGTCTTTTTTTTTTTTTTTTAACAGTTTTTTTGTTTTTGTTTTTTTAATTAAGACTGATATTTTCTCAAAGGTGAGCCTTGAAATTTGTAAAATTGGAATTATAAGAAAGAGAAACCAGCCAGGCACGGTGGCTCACACCTGTAATCCCAGCACTTTGGAAGGCCGAGGCCGGCGGATCACAAAGTCAAGAGATTGAGACCATCCTGGCCAACTTGGTAAAACCCCGTCTCTACTAAAAATACAAAAAATTAGCTGGGCATGGTGGCGTGCGCCTATAATTCCAGCTATTTGGGAGGCTGAGGCAGGAGAATCCTGTGAACTCCGGAGGCGGAGCTTGCAGTGAGCCGAGATTGTGCCATTGCACTCCAGCCTGGGTGATGAGTGAAACTCCATCTCAAAAAAAACCAAAAAACAAAAACAGTAACAGAAATTTGGGAAATTTTATAATAGGTGGAAAGTAAACAACACAAGCCTAAACATTCAAAGGGACAGAGAAGAAATGAAAAGGAAAATTAGAGAATACTTTGTATAGGATAAACAAACAAAACATACTAAAATTTATGGCATATAGCTAAAACAGTGCTAAGACAGAATTTATAGCCATAAATGCCCACATTGAGAAAGAGTAAAGATCTCAAATCAGTAACCTAACTTTCTAAAACCCAACTTTTCTTAAAAACAAGGAAAGAGCAAATTAAACCCAAAATAACTAGAACTAAGGAAATGGTAAACATTAGAACAGAGGTAAATGAAATAGAGTATAAAAGGAGAATAGAGAAAATCAACAAGTCAAAATACAGAAAATTGATAAACTTTTAGATATACTAACCAAAATAGAAAGAAGATCCAAATTAGTAAAATCATGAATGAAAGAGGAACATATCTATTGAACTTACAGAAATAAAAAGAATTATAAGGAAAAGTTAAGAATAACTGAATGCCGACAAATTAGAAAACTTAGATGAATGTTGAACTTCAAACAGAAATACAAACTACCAAATTTTACTTAAGAAGACATAGAAAATCTGAAAAAGAAAAAAAATCTTGGTCGAGCACAGTGGCTCATGCCTGTAATCTCAGCACTTTGGGAGGCCGAGGCATGTGAATCATGAGATCAGGAGTTCAAAACCAGCCTGACCAACATGGTGAAACCCTGTGTCTATTAAAAATACAAAAATTAGCTGGGCATTGTGGCACGCACCTGTAGTCCCAGCTAGTCAGGAGGCTGAGGAGGACAATCGCTTGAACCTGGGAGTTGGAGGTTGCAGTGAGACGAGATTGCACCACTGCACTCCAGCCTGGGTGACAGAGCAAGACTCAGTCCCATACCCCCCCGTCCAACACCCCCACAAAAAAAACACAAACACACAAAGTCTGGATGCTCAAAAAAAAAAAAGAAAAAAGAGAAAATCTGGCTTCCTTTCTCTCTTTCTGTCTCCTCGCACTTACTCACCTCCCCTCTCTTTACTTATAAAGAGATTAAATCAGTAACCCAAAAACCTCCTATAAAAATAGGTGGAGGCTGGCCGGGTGCAGTGGCTCATGCCTGTAATCCTAGCACTTTGGGAGGCCGAGGCGATTGGATCACGAGGTCAGGAGATCGAGACCATCCTGGCTAACACAGTGAAACCCCGTCTCTACTAAAAATATGAAAAAAGTAGCTGGGCATGGTGGCAGGAGCCTATAGTCTCAGATATTCCGGAGGCTGAGGCAGGAGAATGGCATGAACCTGGGAGGCAGAGCTTGCAGTGAGCCGAGATCGCGCCACTGCACTCCAGCCTGGGGCACAAAGTGAGACTCCATCTCAAAAAAAAAAAAAAAAAAATAGGTGGAGGCCAGGTGCAGTGGCTCTTGCCTGTAATCCCAGTGCTTTAGGAGACCAAGGCAGGAGGATTGCCTGAGATCAGGAGTTCAAGACCAGCCTGGGCAACATAGCAAGACCCTTCTCTACGAAAAAATTTTTAGAAAATTTGCCAGGCATGGTATTGTGCAGTGAACTATGATCACACCACTGCTCTCTAGCCTGGGTGACAGCGAGAACCTGTTTCAAACAAAACAAAACAAAAAGGTTGGGCTTAGGTGGTTTTCATGGTTGAGTCTACCAAACATTTGTCTAAGAATTGACACCAGTGGTTCACAAAGTTTTCCAAAAGTAACCGATGAGGGAACACTTCTGAAGGTACTCTTCAAGAGCAGTATTTCAATGATAGCAAAATGAGACAAACTCAAAAACATATAGACGAATGTTTCTTGTGCACATAGGTGTGGAAACAACTAGAAAACCAAATGCAGCAACATATAAAAGGGAGTATACATTGTAACCAAGTGGGATTTATCTCAAGAGTGCAAGGTTAGCTCAATAAAGGAAAATCAAGGGAGCATATTCTGTTCCTATAATAAAGGACGACTACTTCATGATCATTCTAATAGATGCAGAACAGACATTTCCTGAAAATGCAACAGGATGAAAACAATAAAATAGGAATAGAAAAAGTAGGAGTAGAAAGCAGTTTTCTTAACCTGCTACAAACCTTAAGCCCATCTACAAAAGCCCAGAACTAACATAGTTAATGGGAAAAGGCTTAAAGCCTTTATTTTTTAAATTTATTTTATTTATTTTATTTTTTTGAGACAGAGTTTTGCTCTTATTTCCCAGGCTGGAGTACAGTGGCACAATCTTGGCTCACTGCAAGCTCTGCCTCCCAGGTTCCCGCTGTTCTCCTGCTCAGCCTCCCAAGTCGCTGGGATTACAGTCACCCACCACCATGCCCAGCTAATTTTTTTGTATTTTTACTAGAGACGGGGTTTCAACACGTTGGTCAGGCTGGTCTTGATCTGCTGACCTCATGATCCACCCTCCTTGGCCTCCCAAGGTGCTGGGATCACAGGCATGAGCCATCACACCCTGCCTGGCTTAAAGCTTTTCTCCAAAGATGAGAAACAAGATGTCCACTCTTTACATCTCTATTTAGCTTTGTAGTGGAGGTTGTTCCTGGGCAGTTAAGCAAGAAAATGAAATAAAAGGCATGAAGATTGGAAAGGAAGAACAAACAGTACCTCTGTTAGGCAATGATAGGATCTTGACTATAGAAAATACCCAGGGCCAAGCGTAGTGGCTCATGCTTTTAATCTTAGCAATTTGGAAAGTGAGGTAGAACGATTTGAGCCTAGGAATTCAAGACCAGCCTGGGCTATTGCCCAGTCTCTACCTAAAAAGGAAAAAAAAAATAGCTAGGAGTGGTGGCATGAGTCTGTGGTCCCAGCTACTCATGAGGAGGTGGGAGGATGGCTTGAACCTGGGTGGTCTGGGCTGCAGTGAGCTGTGTTTGTGCCACTGTGCTCCAGCCTGGGCAATGGATTGAGACCCTGTCTTAGAAAAAAAAAAAAAAAGGCTGGGCATTGTGGCTCACACCTGTAATCCTAGCACTTTGGGAGGCCGAGGTGGGTGGATCACTTGAGGCCAGGAGTTTGAGACCAGCCTGAGCAACATGGCAAAACCTTGTCTCTACCAAAAATAAAAAAATTAGCTGGGCATGGTGGCATGCACCTCTGGTCCCGGCTACCCAGGAGGCTGAGCACTTGAGCCCAGGAGGTGGAAGTTGCAGTGAGCTGAGATTGTACCACTGCACTGCAGCCTGGGCAACAGAATGAGAGCCCATCTCAAAAAAAAAAAAAAAAGAAAAAAGAAAATACCAAGGAACACACACACACACACACACACACAGAGTACACTGTATTAGGGCTAATAAATTTGTTCACCAATATAGAATTAGTGATCATGGTAAAAAAAAAATATATTTATGTAGGTATGCAATCAACACAAAATCAAAATTAAGGAAATCAATTTACAATAGTATCAATAAAAATAATAGGAATGAGGCTGGGCGCGGTGGCTCACTCCTGTAATCCCTGCTCCCAGCACTTCAGGAGCTCCTAGTCACTTCACTGACCCAATTGCTGTCAATGAGAATGCATTTCTGTTTATGATTTTCATACACAAATTTAATGCCTTTTTCATCTTAACTAAGCACTTATCACACACACGGCTGTACTTTTTAGAGCTTGGGGTGCAACAAAAAAGACTAACAGAAATTTTTTTCCTTCTTACACTTTCACCTCTAGAGGATTGTTCTTACCATAGATTTTAGTGACCTAAGCACAGGACTTTTCTTTTTCTCCTTCCTTCCTTCCTTCCTTCCTTCCTTCCTTCCTTCCTGCCTTCCTGCCTTCCTGCCTTCCTGCCTTCCTTTTTCCTCTCTCTCTCTTCCCCTTCCTTCCTTCTTCCTTCCTTCCTCCCTCCCTCCTTCCTTTCTTTCTCTCTCTCTCTTTTTTTTCTCTTTCTTTCTCTTTATTTATTTACTTATTTATTGAGATGGAATCTCACTCTGCCACCCAGGTGGGAGTGCAGTAATGTGATATCGGCTTACTGCAACCTTCGCCTCCCGGGTTCAAGCGATTCTTGTGCCTCTGCCTCCCAAGTAGCTGGGATTAAGGCGCCTGCCACCACGCCCAAATAATTTTTATATTTTTTGTAGCAATGGGATTTCACCATGTGGGCCAGGCTAGTCTTGAACTCCTGACCTCAAATGATCCACCCGTTTCAGTCTCCCAAAATGCTGGGATTACAGGTGTGAGCCGCCACGCCTGGCCTGTATATGCAGTTGTATGCTTGCAAATATTTATATGAATCTTGGAGAACATCATGGAAAGATGTTTGTCATCTTGTTAACTGGTTATTTCAAGAGTGGAACTGGAGGGGGAATACTGCCTTTCCTGTATATTTATTTGTAATGTTTCATTTTCATTATGAACATGTATTATTTTAATATGTTTAAATATTTAAAAAGACAGGCAAAAAATATGTTATTTTAATTCAAGCTGAAATCGTCAAGGCAATCCTGTATAATTAAATAAGGCAAGAAAAACATTTAAAATCCCTGAAGGAAAAGGAGAGGAGGCCAGGTGCAGTGGGTTACGCCTATAATCCCAGCACTTTGGGAAGCCGAGGCGGGCGGATCACTTAGGGTCATAAGTTCGAGACCGGCTTGGTCAACATGGTGAATCCCTGTCTCTACTGAAAATACAAAAATTAGGCGGACGTAATGGCATGTGCCTGTAATCCCAGCTACTCAGAAGGCTGCGGCGGGAGAATGGCTTGAACCCGGGAGGCGGAGGTTGCAGTGAGCCGAGATCGCGCCACTGCACTCCAGCCTGGGTGACAGAGCGAGACTCCCTAAAAAAAAAAAAAAAAAAAAGTTTGTGGGACCAATTCCAATCCATTCCGAGGGAGCTACACACTGGCGACCAACATCACCCCTCAGGCCGCTTCAGGGTCGGGAGAGTGCACCTGGAACAGACTGGGAAACTCCAGCAGGCAAAGTAAGGTGCCAGGAATAAAGACACCGCCTGACACATTCTCCACTACCCCTCCACCCACCCCTCTCCCCACCACGCTTCTATCCGGCTCCAACCCTGTCCTCTCCCCAGCAGCCTGAGATTGAAACGTTGTAAGGAAGACACCGATTCTCAAAGTCACAGGCTTAGGAATCTGAGCTACAAAGAAAAATGAGCCCCTGCCTCCCCACCTCCCCGCTACTCCCCTCGGCACTGCTGCCCTGCACCTGCCCCTTCCTCCGTAATTTGAACTGTCCTCCCAGAAGCTGGAGAGATGGCCCGGCTGTCAGGAAACAGGACCAGCATGCTGCAAATGCCTGGGGTAGGTAGGAGCAGACGGCGAGATTAGCGCAGGGATGTAAGAAACAAGTGGCGCTCAGACCAAAGAAGACTCTGCGGCAGACGGCACACTAGACCTTCACAGGGGCGTGCGCTGGACAGGAGCTCCCGTTACCGAAAGAATTGTCTGAGAAAGGCTCTGACCTGACCCGAAAGGCCCTTGGTTCCCACGGCAACGCCTCAGCGTCCTGCAGTAACAGGCTCTGTGCCCGGACTCTGGGTGGGGGGTCCCGCCTCCGCCAGCCTCTCACAGCCCAGAGGCACTTCCCATTGGCGCCTGATGGGTTAGGGAGACTTTTCTTCCAGCTGTGACAGATCCAGCCTGAGGAGCGCTCCTGGGTCTGTCTTAGTTGTTTCTTCCCGCCCACCTGCCACTCAAAGCCACAACCCACTTGCACGCCACCATGTGGACACCTTAAAGCGACCGTCTAGATCTGAACCGCGCTGAGGGAATGGTCAGCTTCGCTCCCATTAGATGGCTTGGCCCAAAGGACCTAGCGACAGCCCGGACAAAAATTTCTT
Source organism: Papio anubis (assembly GCF_008728515.1). Lineage (NCBI taxonomy): Eukaryota > Metazoa > Chordata > Mammalia > Primates > Cercopithecidae > Papio > Papio anubis. The sequence goes on from NC_044995.1 coordinate 20,099,487, forward strand.
CCTACAAGCTGCATGTATCTGTGGTCTGTAAGCGTCAAAACCAAACCCAAAAGAAAAAGTCAACCCATCACCTACCCCCCCCGCAAAAAAAAAAAAAACTCACAAAAAAACCCGCCACCAACCCACCTTTCACGTGAGGAGTCCTTGAGATAAGATGCAGACAGACATCCTGGCTAACACGGTGAAACCCCGTCTCTACTAAAAATACAAAAAAAAAAAAAAAAAAATTAGCTGGGCATGGTGGCTGGCACCTGTAGTCCCAGCTACACGGGAGGCTGAGGCAGGAGAATGGCGTGAACCCAGGGAGCGGAGCTTGCAGTGAGCAGAGATTGCGCCACTGCACTCCAGCCCGGGGGACAGACCTAGACTCCGTCTCAAAAAAAAAAAAAAAAAGATGCAGACAGACTGGGAAAGAAGGTAGTTTATTTCTGCAGCCGATTACATGGAGAAGGGCCAAGTAACTCACCAGACCAACTCAAAGTTACAAGTTTTTTTCTAGTGCTTATAGACATCTTCAGCTCCATGCTATGGTGGGATTGCACCTACAAGCAGGAATGTTGCATTCAACCAACATCTAATCTTTAACTAGGGTCTAGGGTCTGGAAAGATTTCTCTAGAGTCTTAGAAAGTTTCTGAATCTTAAGACAGGCCGAGGTGAATGTGTAAAAATGCTATTATTGGCCGGGCGCAGTGGCTCAAGCCTGTAATCCCAGCACTTTGGGAGGCCCAGGCGGGCGGATCACGAGGTAAGGAGATCGAGACCATCCTAGCTAACACGATGAAACCCCGTCTCTGCTAAAAATACAAAATAAATAAATAAATAAAAATAAAAAATAATTTAGCAGGGCATGGTGGCGGTCGCCTGTAGTCCCAGGTACTCGGACAGCTGAGGCAGGAGAATGGCGTGAACCTGGGAGGTGGAGCTTGCAGTGAACGGAGATCGTGCCACTGCACTCCAGCCTGGGCGACAGAGCAAGACTCCGTCTCAAAAAAAAAAAAAGAAAAAAAGAATGCTAATATTCGATCAGACTTTAGGGTCTGAGAAGACCCAGGCAGGGTCTTAATGGGTTTGTTTTCGCATTCCATCCCTCATACTCAGGCACCAGTTTCTCCATTTCTTTGACGTTTAACTTATGCATTCATCAAAATTACAGTCAAGGGTTAGTGGAAACTGTTCTGGTTGCTAAAGGAAACCTGGCCTGCTACACTGCGACCGGAACTAAAGCCCACTATAGAACACTGAAAATACCTGCAAACACTGACTTTTAAATTACAGAAAATCAAGTTCATGCTCCCTCCCAGCTCTGTCCTCCGGAATTGCTAGTTAGAAACGTGCACATTGTCCTAGGTTCAGTTTTGCAAAGACGGAGCCCGTCAGCGAAAGCATTTGTTTGATTTCATGCATTAATGTTTCCTTTGTCCATTTCCGTTTATTTATTTATTTATTTATTTGAGATGGAGTTTCGATCCTCTCGCCCAGGCTGGAGCGCAATGTCGCGGTCTCGGCTAACTGCAATATCCGCCTCCCGGGTTCAAACGATTCTCCTGCCTCAGTCTCCCAAGTAGTTAGGATTACAGGCATGCGCCACCACGCCCGGCTGACTTTTGTAGTTTTAGTAGAGACGGGGTATCACCATGTTGCCCAGGATGGTCTCGAACTCCTGAGCTCAGGCAATCCACCCACCTCGGTCTCCCTAAGTATTGGGATTACAGGCGTGAGCCACCGCGCACGGCCTATTTTATTTATTTTATTTTATTTTAAGACGGAGTCTCACTCTGTCGCCCAGGCTGGAGCGCAGAGGCGCGATCTCGGCTCACTGCAACCTCCGCCTCCCCGGTGCAAGCGATTCTTGTGCCTCTTCCTCCTGAGTAGCTGGGATTACAGGCGCCCGCCACCACGCCTGGCTAATTTTAGTACTTTTAGTACAGACGGGGGTTTCATCATGTTGGCGGCCGGACTGGTCTCGAACTCCTAAGCTCAAGTGATCCGCCCGCCTCAGCCTCCCAAAGTGCTGGAACTACACGCGTGAGCCACCGCGCCTGGCCCCATTTCCTTTCTTTTATTTTATTGTTTTCAGACGGAGTTTCGCTGTTGCCGCCCAGGCTGGAGGGCAGTGGCGCGATCTCGGCTCACTGCAACCTCCACCTCCTGGGTTCAAGCGATTCTCCTGCATCAGCCTGCGGAGTAGCTGGGATTACAGGCACATGCCACCACGCCCGGCTACATTTCCTTTAGTTTATTTTTTATAATTTACTAGCCTGTTTGTTGATAACAAGACTGGTGGTGCACAAGGTTGGGTCTTGGTGTTCACCGGGCGGCGGGCATGGGCCAGGTGGGAGGGTCTCCACCACCTGCTGCAAATCTCCAAGAAAGTGCAGGAAACACCATCAAGGGTGATTGTAAAGTTCTGGTTTGGCGCGGCGGGTAGGCGTTCCCACGCAGAAATGAGCACGAAAACTTTTGCTGTGGTTGTAGGCAGGTTGGCCCCAAGCGCTTCTTATTGGCTAATGTGGAGAGAACCTGCACACCCATTGGCTGAAATCTCCGTCTAATTGGGGCTGACTGAGAGCTTCCCTTCCTACTGTGTTGCCTGGAAGCGAAGTGTCCGCCTAGTAACATCTGATCGCGTTTCCAATTGGTCACCGTTTACGGAAGCCCGCCCTCCCTTTTCCGGAAGCCCGGCGGACTCTGGGGCTGCAGGTGGAGTACAGGTGCACAGTGGGAAGTGTGATTGCGCAGTGTTGGGCTGTTCGGCCAAGCGCCCGCAGGACATGGGACGCTGGAGGGTCAGCGGCGTGAAGTCCTCGCCTTCAGCGTCCGCGGCTGGGAAATTGGCTATCGCCACGGCGGGAACTGGGACTCTGGCTGCGTCCCGGCCCTTCCTCATCAGTCCACCGGACTCTTGGGCGCGCGCACTGGCGCTGATGTAGTTTCCTCACCTCTGACCCGTATTGTCTTGAGATTAAAGGTAAAAACGGGGCTTTTTCAGCTCACTCGGGTAAAACGCCCTTGTATTTCTAGGCAGGTGTTTTGTTGCAGAACGCCTCGAGGGGAGGGAGTGACCGGCAGGTTGAGGTTTACTAAATAAAATACATTCCTGGTTTATATTATGTTTATAATCAAGCACCCCAACCTTTAACAAATCTCACTTTTTGCCATTTGTATTCTTTAGTGGACTGTCTCTGATAAGGACAGTCAGTTAAAATGGCATTTTTTTGTTGTTGCTAATTAAACCAATTTTTAGTTTTGGTGGTTGTCCTAACAGCAACTTGTCAGGCTTTATAAAATCATATTTCTTTTCTTTTTTTTTTTTTTTTTTTTTTTTTTTTGAGACGGAGTCTGCCTGCCGCCCAGGCTGGGAGTGCAGTGGCCGGATCTCAGCTCACTGCAAGCCCGGCCTGGTTTACTTATTCTCCTGCCTCTCAGCCTCTCCCCGAGTAGCTGGGACTACAGGCGCCTCGCCACCTCGGGCCTCCTCGCTAGTTTTTTTTTTGTATTTTTTTAGTAAGTAGAGACGGGTTTCCACCGTTAGCCAGGATGCTCTCGACCTCCTGACCTCGATCCGGGCCTGCCTCTCGGGCCTCCCAAAGTACGGGGATTACAGGCTTGAGCCACCGCGCCCGGCCTTATAAAATCATATTTCTTGTGGGAAATTTCTTTGAAAGGCACAGCGAGTTAGTTTGGAATTGTTTAAAAGGAAATAATTCCTGGTTTTGATATCTTAGTAGTAGTATTTTCCCCAGTGTCTTTGAAATCTTATTTTTGGAGCACGTATGTAGAGTAACTTTTGTGAAAGAAACAACCAGTTAAGGAGGTTTTGGGATTTCCTTTATGAACTATAATACTGATTTTGATTATTTATTTATTTATTTATTTTGAGACGGAGTTTCGCTCTTGTTGCCCAGACTGGAAGGCAATGGTGCGATCTCGGCTCGCTGCAACCTCCGCCTCCCTGGTTCAAGTGATTCTCCTGCCTCAGCCTCGTGAGTAGCTGGGGTTATAGGCATGCGCCACCACGCCCGGCTAATTTTGTATTTTTAGTAGCGGTTTCTCCATGTTGGTCAAGCTGGTCTCAAACTCCCGACCTCAGGTGATCTGCCCGCCTCGGCCTCCCAAAGTGCTAGGATTACAGGTGTGAGCCACCGCACCCGGCCGATTTATATATATACATATAAATCACATTCCTCTAACCAAAATAGGGTGTTTCCTTCCATGTTGAATATAGGCTGTAGACCCCTCGGGTATGGGGCATTGTTAGCAGTGAGACCACAGCAGTTTTCATGTCATCTGACAACATCTCCAAATAGCCTTTGTGGTTGTCACTGCTTCCCAAGACAGTTCCAAGGAACAGTTCCCGGTGATGACTTGCTACTTGCTATTGTTGTTACTTAATGTGTTGAGGTGGCTGTTACAGGCACTGTTACTATGGCAGAAATTACACCAGAATTTAGTGGCTCAAATAATCATTTTATTATGTTTGTGGATTCTCATGCTCATAGTCAGGATTTGAGACAGGGCCAAGGGTAGCCCACTTGTCTCCGTTCCGTGATGTCTGACCTCAGCACGGAAGACTCAACAGCTGGGATCTGGACGCATTTGGAGGCTTTTCCCTCACAGCTGATACCTGGCTTGGGATGTTGGAAGATGGGGCTCAGCTGGGATTGAGTGCTTGCATGTAGTGTCTCCATATGGCCTTGACTTCCTTAGAGCCTGGCAGCCTCAGGGTAGTCGGAATTCTGAGGTGGCACAGGGCTCCAGGGCGGATGCTGAGTGGTCTTTTATGAGGTAGCTCAGCAAATCCACCCAGGATCGGGGAGACAGGACATCAATTCTGCCTCTCAAAGGGAGGAGTGGCAAGAAATGTTCAGCCATTATTTAAAACTACCACAGCAACACGCCTATGAATATATCAGAAAAATTAAAGTATCCTGATAGCTGCATTTCTAAGTAATTGGTCTCCTTTGAAATTCTATGAGTTGTGTTTTTTGTAGTTGATGGCATAATTCTGAGGAGGGGTCAAAGACTCTCCCGTATGTTAGAAGGGTCCTGCATAGAACAGGCGCACCCCCGCCCACTTCCCCCAGTGTTTGAAATGCAGTGTTTGTTCTGGTTTATTGGTTAGGGCAGGACTTTCTCATTTGTTTTAGATCTAACAGCGGTTTAGAAATTGGCCTGTAACTTTTTTTTTTTTTTTTTTTTGGCCTGATTTCCTTCTGTTTCTACTGATACTGTTCTCACCTCAATAGGAATTGGGAGCTTCTTTTGCTATTCTTCTATCTTGGATGCATTGGAAGGTAAGTTTCCTTGTGAACCGTATTTTGGACTCACTTTGTAGGCTTTGCCAGATGGCCTTTTTACCCTCCTATCTTGCATTTTCTTTGGATAGTCTCATAGATTCTCAGGGATATTTCCGTATTTTACTATTCATGAGTTTAGAAGTGTGTTTACTTTCCTGAGTTTTCATTTTCTTCTTTTTCTTCTGTCGTATGTAATTTACAGAGCAAATACCCACCAGAGAGGATACTTAAGGGATGTGGAAAGTGAGTTTCTTTGCGCTTATCCGGTGAGGTTGATTCTCAGTCAATGAGCATTCAGTATATGCCTGGGACTCTGGCTTTATTTATTAGCTTTCTGATGCCGAACCCGTCAATGAACTTCTCTGTATATTTGATTCATCATGAAATGGTGACACCGAGGGTGGCTGATTTCCAGGTTTACATCAGTTGCCCCAGGGGAAGTGCCTGGCCCTTGTCTGGTTGTTGCTGCTCTAACTTTGCCCTGTTAATCGAAGAAATGCGGCTAGAAACACTTCCTGGGGTGTTGCTGGCATTTACCATCCTCACAGTTTACAGAGAAGCCCATATTTTCAGCCTGTTCCTCGGCTTTCTGTCATTTCTAAACCATCTCACCCGACCTGGTGTAAGCTTCATTGTGTGTGAGTTTGCAGAGATGTAATTTGGGCCTACACATCTCCTCAAAGCCTAATGCCCACCTCCCACCTCCATGAAAATCTGGAGCTCAGGACCCATCACCCTCCCCCGCCCACTGCAGGCTCGAACATTTGATGGTGGAAACCCTGCCCCGAGTTTGTATGATGGTGGCTTCTCTGGGGTCTTGTTCTCTGTGGGTCTGTCCTGCGCTATAGTGTGTGGAGCCGGGGGGATTTGCCCTGTGTTCCTGAAGGAGGGTCACAAGGAGTTGTTGGATAAATGGTCTCATACTTCTTTTTTTTGGGGGGGACAGAGTCTCGCTCTGTCTCCCAGGCTGGAGTTCCGTGGCACCATGTCGGTTCACTGCAACCTCCATCTCCTGGGTTCTAGCAATTCTCTTGCCTCAGCCTCCAGAGTAGCTGGGATTACAGGCACCCACTACCACGCCCAGCTAATTTTTAAAATATTTTTAGTAGAGACGGGGTTTCACCATGTTGGCCAGGCTGGTCTCGAGCTCCTGACCTCAGGTGATCCGCCCGCCTAGGCCTCACCAAGTGCTGGGATTACGGGCGGGCACCTGGCCAAGGGGCTGATATTTCTTAAGGGCTTCCCCCAAGAAGGAAGAAGCCAAACGTACTGAGGCAAATCTTGTTTACATATTCTTCTAGGTCCAGATTTTGAAGAAATCTCTCTAGAGGTTGAACAGGTAAAGCTCACCTTTCAATAGTTACACCAAGAAAGGCCTAGCTGGTGACTTAAGCTATGGTTTTGGGCTGCACGAGAGTGGTCAGGCGGACAGTGGGGATGTCTACATATAACCCAAAGGGAAAAGAGAAAAGACCCCGAGAAATCAGGGCAAAGTGCCACAGTGTCTGTTTCTTGATGGTGTCGCTGGCATGTGGGTTACCTTCCCACTGCGTCCCCCGAAGGACATGAGGCCATCGACTGCAGTGCCCGTGAACAGAGGAGCTGTGGGAGTGGTAGTTTGATCGCTCCCTTCAAACGCACACCCCGGTGTGTGCACGTCTCTTCTGATGCAGCGCCCCAATGGGTAAGCTCTATGCTTCTCCACACAGTGCATTAGGAGTGGAAACATTCTCTCTGTTTAGCGCTTGACGGTTTGGTTGTGACCTCAAGTCATGGTGATCAGAGCCAATGATCCTAACAGTTTAAAATTGTCGAGCTTGTGGGTAGGTTTTTGGGAGGTAGCGTATGTGTTACCTGGTGTTTGTCATCTGCAATGGTTTTGTTACTTTTTGCATAGACTGCGGAGAATGTTTACTAATTGCAGATGATAGAGAATTCACCAGTCACTCTAAAATCCTCCCATTTCTTGGTCTAGAGCTGCTCCTGGATCCCGCAGCAGCGAGGAGACCTGAAGACCAGAGGAAACACAGCAAGTAGGCCCTTTAAACCACTCATCTGTGTTCTCTTCTAATTTATTCTGTTGTATTTTGTTTCCCTCATTTTAAGAGGTTAAAATCATCTTGTTCAGACCTTAGCATATAAAATGAACCATCTGTAGACTTCAGGCTCCAACCATACCGCAAGAGTTGTCTGGTTTGTTTTAAATTACTGCCAGGTTTCAATTGTAGATACCCCTGGAAGGAATATTCCAGATTCCCTGAGTAGTTTCCAGGTTAAAGTCCTATAGGCTTCTTCTGTTTTGAGGAGGAGTTCCTGTCAGAGAAGAACGTGATTTTGGATTTGTAACTTTAATGCTTGTGAAACACTATAAAAAATAATTTTCTACCCCTAACTTTAAAGTACTGTTAGTGAGAAATTAACATTCCTTCAGGAGGGTTAAACTGCCATTTCAGTT